>NW_005054308.1:2683521-2730154 GCF_000277835.1 Geospiza fortis | reverse complement strand
TGCTTGGGTCAGCTGGAACACAGCACTCCAGGCAGCTGGGCTGTAAAACACACAGAGTACAGAACTGGTGTAGGTGTGGGTTTGGGGACCAGTGCCATGCTGGATTTCCCCCTCTCACAGTGGGAAAGTGAGAGGTTTTGGCTTCTCCTCGCACTCTCCATGTGAATGTTGCAGTAGCACTGTGGTTTTAAGCAGTTTAACTGATACCAGTACTATTATATGTAGAAAATAAATGCCAGTGGTGATTCAAAATGCTGTTTTCAGAACTTGGTTGCTGCCATCTCTTCTGGTGAGAGATGTTCCCATGTTTCAGCCAAATGAACTTTCAGACTGCTGAGCTAAACGAGAGAGAGATAATTTTCCTTTAAGATAACATGTTGAAGTGGTTATAAATAATTGAGAGTTACCTTGTGCAGATTAGAGGAGTAGCTGGGAAGCCTCTGTAACACAGTAAGAGATGACTTATTGTTCAGTGTGATGCATGGCCAATTGTGGCAGTGCTGTTTTCCTACCGGATCCCATCTGACCTGGAGGCAGAGCAGATTTCCTAGAAGAGGCAAATCCCAGCCTTAGCTTTTTCCTGTGGTAGCTGGGACCTTGTCTTTCTCAGTGAGAAGATAGAAGAAATCTTTAATGGGAGCTGGGGTGATTTGAGGTGCTGGGTGAGGCCGCTCTGCTGACTACTGGAATGTCCTCTTGATGGTCTTTTCCAACTTTAATGGTTCTGTGATCGTCTAAACCCACCATCCTTCCTCTCCTGACACCTACTTTCTTGCCCATGACCTGCTTTGCCTGCACAGTCCAACACTTTCCTGTGTCACTCCAGCATGCTCTCTCCAACTTCAGGAAGGGTTTCCCCCTGTAATTAAATGTGTTTTATTTACATTGTGCTGAACTTTAAAAGACTTGAGAGCCCAGCCCTCTCCCAAAGCCAGGATCAGATCCTGAGCATGTTTTCTATCCTCAGCCAAGGTATCCTTCAGGTCTGGGCTCCCACAAGCCACATTTTCAAGCTGAAGGTGAGGATGACAGGAAAACTCTTCAGATTCATGCACTATTCATGCAGTCCTCTAGGCTCCAGTGAAGCCCTTATAAGATAATAAGAAATTAATGAAACGTGGCAGTCTACAACTCCACTCCAGTTTTCATCCAGGGATCTCTGCATTTCACTAATATTTATTAACTGAGTCTTGTGATAGTATGGTGAGGTCTGGGATTAATTTTAGATCTGGGGGGCAGTGAGTCAGTGCCAGGGTGGGGATAAAACCTCAGCTCCTGTTTCCACCTGCTAATTGAGGACACAGGCACCCTGTTTTGGACTTCTCACCCCCATTTCTCTCCTTAGGTGCTGTGGGTTTTGCTGACAGAGTTCCTAGCACCTCTGAGTGCCTCCAGCCCTGTGGGAATGACAGGAAAGCTTTGGATCCAGTATCTGAGGAGGGGGAAGCAATATTAAACACTGTGAGTAGAGATTGGTATAGGTGGAAGGATAAAAGGGGGGCTGAAATGGAGAACAAGGTCAAAAATTGTGCCCTATTTCTCAGCTCTCCTGGGGCAGATGGAACTGAGGTATCTTGAGACAGAAAGTTACAAATGAGAAAGGGCAGGAGATTGAGCAGGAAAGTTTAGGGAAGGACGGACCTGAGGGAGAAGGGAATGGCCAAAGCAGGATCTGGAAGGTGACAAGAAGGAGGTGCAGGAAAAAGACCTTTGAAGGCTGACAAAAATAATGGTCTGGCAAAATGAGAGTTACCAGGAGGGATTAGAAAGAACCTGTAAGCACCTGTGTACTGCTGTCTGCAGGGTGATTGTGGCTGAGTCAGTCCCTGAACATTTCCTATTTTTAGGGAGGTGTAGATGTTTTTCCAACCCAGATTAAGTGTGGTGGTGGCTCTGTCTGAGATCAGCCAACATCAGAACCGTTTTCTCCCACTCTGGCATTTGGGGCTCCAGCCAAGACAACAGGGTGACCCTCTCAATGCCCGTGCTGGTCCCTCACTGTCTTCCTGAAAAGATGTGCTGAAAACATCACTGCCATGATTGATGTGGCTGCATATCTGCAGCCTATTAAGTGTAGCAGTGTACAGGAAGGAAGAGGTCCATAATACTTCAGGTTATTGAATCTGTCTGGGTAGCCCACAGATGTGAGGAAGCCAACATTCTGTTTGCTTCAGAAATGGGAATAATTCAAACCCATGGGCTAATTCCCTTTCAAAGGGATTTCATATGTTTCATTGCCTTCTCTTTTTTTAAATAAATTGGACAATTAGCTTGAAAAGCACCTGTTTATTCTCTATGCTTCCTAAGCAATATTTGGAAGTAAGCTCCTTCTGTACTTGTATGAATTTAATTTAAAACTGTTTGTTTAGATCTGTGATAGTAAGAAATGGAACACCTTTCCCACATAGGTAGTAGCATCCTTGCAGAGGCAAGGATTTTAAAAATTGCCTGTGTGACTCCACTCCAGGCTGTGTTGACTCTTTCATGGTGGTGGATACCAAATGCTGAAAGAGTCTCATTGTAGGCAGATGTTAGGTAATCTACTTCTACCCCTCAATATCTGATCCTAACCCCTAACAGACAGTGGGTGTCTTAGTCCCAGAAACCCCAACATCTGATATTCTTTGTAGTGTCTCCTCCTGTTTTTAATTAAAAACCTCAGCCAACTCTCTTGATTTTCTGCACCTTTATCTAAAATCCTTGGGAAAAACCTCATCCCAGCAATTTAAACTAAGACTGGTGCAATTTCATCTCTCTGAAATTAGATTCCCTTTATATTGTGTCCAGTTCTTTGCCATCATCCTGCTGCAATAAATACAGCACCTTTGTGGCTTTTTTGCAAAAATCGGTTGCTAATTTGTAGCTTTTCTGCAAAAATCAGTTGCTAACGTGTCATGACAACCCCTCACATGACCATGTGGCAGCACAGGGTGCTCCTCACGCTGCGTGTTCACAGTCAGGAGTGATTTACACTTGTGAAATGTCACTTGCTGAGGTTACTTGTATGAAAATCAGTGCTTAGCTGCTCACACTGGGTTTTTGGAGTGTCTCACCCTCTTCTGTTGGTTTCTGGGGGAGGCTAAGCCTCAGAGGAATTTGGGGTGGAATGGAGCTATTCCTCTTCCCTAGAGCAGAGTGCCCATGATCAAAGCCAGAGGTGATGGTGACAGTGACAGATACTGCCTGGCTGTGCCTCTTCTTTTGTAGTCCCAGGGCTCTGGCATTGGTACGCTTTCTTTCTCAAAGATGGGGGGAAAGAAAGACTTCCAAAGCACTGAACGGGATCCTGCAATGCAAAGCCTAAGGGATGATGTATACCTGAGATCTTGAATTGCTGTAAAATCACACTTTCCAAGGAGTGGAGCAAGTGAGGGAAGAGGGTGTTTGCTTTCAGTAAATGAAATAAGGTGTCTGAGTGAAAACCAAGAGCTCCCGAGGGGTAGGAGTAAGACTCTCCATTTTGGGGTGTGTTCATCATTCAGCTCTGGAAATTTGTGACACTGAGATCTCATGGCTGAGACCTCCCATCTGAAGTGCTCATGGTGACCCAGGGCTAGAGGCCAGGGCTGGCTCCCCTGTTCCCTGCTGCAGAGCAGAGAGGGGCTCTTAGGGCACACTTCCACACAGATTTCCACCCTGTACTGTACATGTCACCAGAAATGCAGAGGGGTATTTCTCACCTGCCAAGGTGCTCTGCCTCTTGCACCTCCATGTGTGAAAAAGGATAATTTATTTAAATTTATGATGGCTAACAGGCTTATCTAACTACAGTTAAAATAACTTGATGAATTACTTGTGTGGTATTTGGAATCATGACTGTGAGAACAAATTAGCTGACTGAAAACTGGAGACTGATATTGCTCATTAATAATGCATGGAGGGAGGCTGGTGCTGGCTGAGCAGGTGGGCTGGCCTCAAGCATACAAATGGGGTGTTTCCATGCTAGAAATTTTCTCCCTGTGCAGAGACTGTGGGAAAGTTACAGGTCTGGGTGGCCAGCTGTGGTTGCAGAATCAGGAGTCTGTGTTTCATTGATCAGGAGTTCTGCTCCTGCTGCTCAGAGCTCAGCTGGAGGAGCTGAGGACCGTGTCCCAGGAAAGTGCATCTCCATCCCATGGACAGTTTGATAGGCTGAGGACCATAAAGAGCAGAGGGACTTAGGAGCTGGAGGATCGTGGCCCAGGCGAGTGTATGGCCATCCCACAGAGAATTTTTGCTTTTAAAATATCTCCAAAAACATGTGAATGTTGCCAGCTTCACTTGTGCAGGTAATCCCAGCAAGGACATCTGATTCTAGAGTTTCCTTTTAAAGATTAAGTGATATCCTTGGGCCACCTGTATTTAGCAGAGTGATGCTTTCCTTCTGTTAGGTCTTGTTTAACAGGCCAAGCAAAATGGTGGATGTGTAAAGGAAGACCTCTCATCACCTGGATGTCATCTAATAGTCATTGCTCTACAGAGGAATCAGTTCTTGCAGCACAAAAGAATGGGAAAATCTTTAGGGACTCAGGATTAGCCCTGAGGATTTGCAGGTGGCTTGGTGTGCCATCAGATAAGGATGATATAATACAAACAGGGCACGACTTGGATAATTGGGGGCTATAAGTGAAGTGACATGATTGCTTGATTAGGATAATAGTTGAAGCATGTGGAGAAGGAAATTATAATTTATATATTGCTGATTGTCAGGTTTATTTTAAGGACATAATTTGAAGTTTGTCAAAATCAGAGAGATCCTGAGTATAAGAAAGTCGCTGAAAGAAAAAAGAAAATTCTATCAAAAAAATTAAATATCTGAAGCCAAACCAAGGGGTGGGAAGCAAAGGTTGGAGAAGCCAAAGGCAGGAGCTTCTGTTCTTACAAATGGGCAGAACCAGGAGCCAAACACCTGTTTGGTGGTCAGGAAGGGCACTGCCTGTGTGTACCTCATCCTTCTGGGTGGATGCTGCTTGAGTTAAGATGAATGCAGGCAGTCTCCTGTCCTTGAGCTCAGGTGGATGCAGGCAATCTCCTGTCCTGGCTCTTCCAGCTTCCCACACCCCTGTGCTGGGACACAGTGCATGGTCTGAGCCAGTCCCTCTGCATGGCTGAAGCCACCTGCACAGTGCCACCATCCTCAGCTGTGGGCAGGCATTGGAAAAAACGATGTCTCCCACCCAGGGACGCCAAGATCTCAGGGCTTCTGCTGCTCAGAGTGACCCCAAGATACATTAGAGAGTCTCTTTTCCCAGCCTGGCAGTCGAAGAAGGAGTCAGATCTCTCCTATTCTTGTTCTCAAGGTTGTTTATTGTTTCTTATCTATAACATTCTTTCTCTGGCCTGCCGAGGTCCATTCAGCAGGTCAGACAGAGGCACTCTGGTGTTATCTTTTTATACTAAAAACTACGTGTACATTATTTACCATAACTTCCCAATACCTATCACCTGTGTTAGACAGTGAGCTTCTCCTCTAAACCAATCCAAAAGTGCCACCATCCCAGCAGAAGATGGAGGGCAAGAAGAAGGAGAACGACTGGACACGCCCAGATTCCTCCATCTTGCTTCCTGAGCCCCTGTTCTAAAAACTCCAAAAAATCTATTTTTCACCCCTTGACAAACTAATTATTATTCTACTTAGACTTTCGTGGCTTGCAGATCCTCATACAAGGTTGGTAATTTTTTCCATGGGTCATAATCAAAGTCACAGGTGTCCTGGGCTCTGTGCCAGGGTCTCTGAGCCCCCTGGCAGGGGTTTGGGCAATCCAGGACAGCCAGGGGGATGTCCTGAATTCTGACAACCATGGTGCTGGCATGACCCACAGGCACCTGCAGTGACATTCAGGCCTCCCTGTGTCCCCTGTGTCAGGGGCATTTGAGGACTTTCTTCAAGGCAGCCAGTTTTCTGCCTGCATTGCTGATTTGTTCATCTGCAGTGTCTTTAATATGATTAATGTAGAGGGGTTTGCAAACTGATCAAGACAGACCTGGTCTGCCTGTAATTTCAGTTAAATTACAGTGATGTTCAATTTCAAGCATACCTTTGATATGGTAATAGAAAAAGCTAATTTAGCATATTGCACAGCCTCTGGGTAAAGTGGAGGTGATAGTGAATATTGATCAGATCCATACACAGGTAGCAATATTGGGGAATAGTGATAAATATTTCTGTAGAGTGTGAGTGGGTTTATCCTGTTATCCTTCTGCAAGCTTGTACCTTAACTCCTAATACCTTTGACTGAAGCTGTTGGAGGCAGGCTTTCAGCTTGCTTCCATTGTGCTCCCATTATGAATCAAAAATTTATTTGCCTCTCCAGCTGATTTCTGGGAAATAATGATATGGCATATGAGCTCCCACCTAGCACAGGCCCCATCAAAATGCCACGGTGAGTGAAACTACCCATGTGTTATGACCTTGATGCACAATTTAAATAGATGATTTTTCAAGACAAATAAAATCTATCACATTAGGCAGTAGATGAGCCACCAGTATATGCTACAAATACTGCTCCCCCCTCTCCTAATTAATAATACAAAATAGTGTTGGAATAGATTTATGCTTGTCAGCAGAGCAGTTAACTGTCATGCTGCTGATGAGTCAATGGCTTGTTGTATCATAAGTGCCATAATACCCAGATCTGGGCTGGGCACTAAGCTCTGATATGGCAATTTAGTTTTCACACATCATTTACTTATGCTTTTATTTCTGATTATCTCTGTTTTTTTCCCCTTTTTATTTCAGTTCAAACGCAATAGGCTCAAAAGTGACCCAGGTCACAGTGTGAGAACTTGCTGTCACAGGCTGAACTTCAGCTGGAGGTTTTGGAGAGGAGGATGCCTGGCACAGCCAGGGAAACAACCAGCTCATAGGAGCACCAGTACCTGGTGTAACCAAGAACCAAACTTGGAGGCCACAGGGATCCTAAAAGCCATAGGGGAATGCCACCACAGGTAGCTGAGGTTGCATTTGCCTTCCCACAGCAGCATCCAGTTCAAGAATTCAAATAGATTGCAAAAGGAAAAGGTGTCCTATTCCCAGCCATGTATTCTTTGGAGGAAGAGTAGTGTGAGGGCTTTTAGGTTGCACCACTGGAGAGCTGTTGCTGCTCCATGTGGGATTTAAAGTGGAATTT
Source organism: Geospiza fortis (assembly GCF_000277835.1). NCBI lineage: Eukaryota > Metazoa > Chordata > Aves > Passeriformes > Thraupidae > Geospiza > Geospiza fortis. The sequence goes on along the minus strand of NW_005054308.1, from coordinate 2,723,045 downwards.
AAGATGCATTCAGGGAGTGCAAAGGAAGGGCTTGGGTCAGAACTTGGAGAACCTGAGCCTGAAAAGCAGAGTAAGATCTCCCATGCCCTTGGGAGAGTGGAGGGATCTCTGTCCAGCTGCTCTTCTCTGCATTTTCTCTCTCCTGGTGATGTAGTAGAGAATTCACAATGAGTGTTTATTTCTGCTGTCCCAAATCTCAAAATTTTTTTAAAAGTCCGTCTGAATCTTCTTTGTACTTGTGATCTACACAAAGGAAAAATTACAGTCCATCTGGAGCAGGGGCTGGAAATTTATAGAAAAAATGCAACAAATCTTTTAGAACTAATTACAGAATGCTCAGATGGAGGGGGGAGCTGGAAAAACTAGCATTGAAAGAGGAAATATTGTGTGTACAGGTAGCTGCTAACACTGTGGTACATATTCTGCTCCTCTGAAATAGGAATGATTTATTCTATGTAGCGTGGCAGCAGATGGCACCAGAGATGGTTCTGACCATTTCTTTGTCTTGCTGCTGGAGCAAACAACCTGTTTGGGGCAGATGTCCTCACAGGGGGATCTGCAGTCTCAGCAGCAATAAGGAAACTTTAATTTTTTTTCCACCTCATAGTCCTGTCTGGCAGTGTCAGCGCTGGAGTATGAAGCCTCCAGGAAAGGAGAGAGCTGCACACTGAAAGAGGGTAGACTTAAACTGGATCTGAGGAAGACATTCTTCCCTGTGAGAGTGGTGAGGCCCTGGCACAGGTTTCCCAGAGCAGCTGTGGCTGCCCCACCCCTGGAGGTGTCCAAGAGCAGGTTGGATGGGGCTTGGGTGATCTCCTGGGAGGTGTTCTGCCCTTGGGGGAGGAGGGGTGGGACAAACTGCTCTCTAAGGTCCCTTCCAAATCAAACCATTCTATGGTTCTTTCAATGTCCTTTTTCACTGTGGGCAGAACTGAGGTGCTGCTAATAGCATGTAGGTGTCTGAAAGTATCCAAAAATTGGTAAAACAAGGCAGATCCTGCCTTGTTTTAAGTGTCAGGTTGTCCTTCCCTTGGGCACTGTGCTAACATTGTCATGTACCCAATACACATTTTGCTGAGTCTGCTCTACCTGAGTCAGGGAAACTGAGCTTGACTTGCCTGTGGCCAGTTAGGTCTGGTTTATATCCCACTGCCCATCACATATTCTTTGTTCATATCCATAAGATAATAAGGCTGAAAGACGAAAATGGGTATGCTGATAGAGAATATATAAAAAGAGCAGATGATGCTAAGTAACGACCATTAAATATGTAATAAATCCTTGGTGATGGTGCAAAGCCTGCATCTGCTCACAAGGTGGAATTATTTCATTGCTTGCAGGCCTCGTACATGGGGATATGTCAGGGCATCAACATCTTCAGGGACACATCCATAATAAAGATAATACTAATTTTCATAGCAATGTTTTTTCCTGACAGGTAAAGGTAATTAAGTGGTTAAAGAAGAACTCAGTTTGCTACCTAATGTAAAAAATAACTCATGCATTTTATGTCTCCTACTCTTCCAACTTTCACCAGTGTCAGGCCACATTGGTTTTGCATTTACGGTAACAACCTTTCAGAAGATATGAGACAGAGCATGCTAAGTGTGGGGTTTCTAATCACTTTTCTTTAGTGTCTGATGTCTTGGCTACCCACAGACCTTAAATGTGATCTGATCATGGCTCTGAACTAAACAGATTTAATGGTGAAATAAAAGAATATATTCAAAATGAGGTGGAACTAACAAATGAAAATAATAAGGAAATTAAATGTCAGTAATTGAAAAGGTTTCTAATGTCTTAGATCCAGTACAATAACTCTCCTTTATGATTTAGCCAACCTTGACACCACTTATTTGCTTCTGGAAATTTTTGTAAGGGTATATAGATTGATATAAGTGCTGTATTTTCTACACTTACTCTACCTAGACTAATTGAAAAGCTGTTGCAGAGAGGAAATTGAGTTGGTGTTAGGAGTTTGTGATTGCGCTGTGATCTTCAGGAAGCTGTGGAAAATCTCCAGAAAATTAATTGTTTAGACTTGAAAGCACTCCATTAAGCTGAGGTAATGGGCAGATTCAGCATTCCTCAACAGTGATCTCGGGTTTCTTCAAAATCTTACTACACTAATCATTATTTCTGCACCATTCAGTCCCATATTTTCTAAGTTTGCATATCATAAATTGCCAAATTACTTCTGCAGTTGACAAGGCATCATGGCAGAGGCAGGCGCATTTTAAATTATAGTAAGATTTGCATTTCCTGGTTTAAAAGAAATCACTATCCTAGGGCAGTGGAGTTCCCACCCTCAGCACCAGAGGGGGCGTTAAAAATCCTCATGAGAATAAACACGTGTTGAAAGTTCATTTTTAATGTTATTTGTGTTTGTGTGTATAAAAGTAAGCTTGTTTTTGGGCTGGACCCCTGTGAAATCCATCCCATAGGGGACCACAGCCCTCGTGTGCTGCAGGAGCAGCCCCTGTGCTGTCAGAGCTCTCAGCTCTGAATCCCTGGTGACATGGCATCACAGAAGCATCACAGGATGGCTTGGGTTGGAAGGGACCTTAAAGATCCTCCCACCCAGTTCCACCTCTCTGCCAAGGACAGGGACACCTTCCACAGACCAGGTTGCTCAGAGCTCCATCCAACCTGGCCTTCCAGGGATGGGGCACCCACAGTTCCTCTGGATAACCTATGCCAGGGCCTCACAGTGAAGAATTTCCTTCTAATACCCAACCTAACCTCTGTCAGCGTGAAGCCGTTGTGCCTTGCCCTGTCACTCCAGACCCTTGTGCAAAGTCCCTCTCCATCTTTCTTGTGGCATGTTTAGGCACTGGAAGGGCCTCTCAGGTCTCCCTGGAGCCTTCTCTTCTCCAGGCTGAACACCCCCAGCTCTCAGCCTGTTCTGTGGTTTCATATCCCTTCTGACCTGCAGCGCATTCCAAGTGCAGGAAATTGTTTTCTTTCCTTTTTATGCTTTTCTTTTTAATGATGTATTAGTGTCAGAAAAGGCCCAGAAATAAAAGCTTTCCACAAAAAGGCTGCAACAAAATATTTGATACCTGTGAGGGATAAATGAGACCTTGGAATTACAACTTGCAGTATATGGCTCAGTCCTGCTCATTGGTACTGAAGGCATTCATTTCTGAATGCTGTCTGCTTTGGTAATTTTTGTGAAATTCCTGGAGAAGCTGTTGCATTTTCCCATATATTATAATGAAGTATGGCAGGTTTTAGAGAGATGAAGGACTTTGCAAAGGTGCAGCAGCCTGACATAAGGATTCATTCTGAGCATGAGCTGGTTCCTATTTTATCTAAGCCTGATTCCGTCATCCTTGGAAAGGAGGTTGCTTGCTTTTGATGCTGAATCTTGCTATAAGTACTTATTTGGCATGCCAGTGAATAATAAAAGCTATCATGATTTGACATGTGAAATGTGAAGTCTCAATTACTTTTATGTTGTTTTTCCTTATGTAGATAGAGAGTGAAAAATATATTTTAATTAAAAAGTGAAATATGATATCCAGATCTCAGCATGCCTCGTGAAGAACAATCTGAATTTTGGAGTGCTTCCTAAGACTTGGGGCAGAGCTTATGCTGCACTTCACAGGCACGGGCAGCAGCTGTGGCTGATAATACTGACTGATTTATTTGGCCATTGTCTGACAGTTTCTTTACTCACTTTAAGGGAAAAAGAGGCTGCAGAGACATCCTGCATATTCAGATAGCTGTTATTGTAACCTTCCTTTGTGCATTTTACATTTTGATTCCTTCTCCCCTGCAGGCCTATTTTTTTAATGCATATGAGAGTTATGAGAGTGTGTTTTGTGCCTTCCTGCATCACCTCCTGCCCAAGCCCTTTTGAATCCCTTGACCAGCCTCACCTGAATTTGATCACAAGCTGAAGGCTCAGAGATATTAAATCGCTGAAAGTGCTGCACCAATAAGCAGTGAAGGAAAATTTGGCTCAGGTAAAACCAGGGTGAATTTGGTTATTATGCATTTTTGCTGATGTGTGGGTTCTTAGCTGGCATCTAAGAGGGGCTGTCTGAGGAAAATGCAGTAAACCAAAGCAAAACCAAAAGGCAGTGAAAATGCAAGGGCATTTCTGAACCTGTATTAGGAGAGTGGTTGCCTCTGTATTAAGGAGTTGAGTCTCTATCCCCCATGCCACTAGAACCTGGCATTAGATTATTTTGGTGACCAGAAATACCAGCAAATCTGTTGCTCAAATGAATGCTTAAGTTAAAATAGAAAGGATAAATCTTGGCATGTAGGGCATAAGCAGTTCCCAATGCATTTTGAAGAACTGTGTCTGAAAATGGAGTGTGTTTTCCTTGCTTGTGTCTCTTTGTAGTCATTAAAGGCGTCTCACTGTTAACAAACAGTAACACATTTCTTGAAGCACTCTATTTCAGATAAAGACCTTGGCTCCTACTCCATTAGGGTAAGTGGACTCAAGCTAAAGCTTTTTATGGGGCTCCCTCTAATTTCCAGATGTAGTGCACAGCTTCAGCAATAGAACAGGGCCTTTTTAAAAAATAGATAATTCTATTTACCCAACACTTTGCTAAGCTAAGGCTGTTGAAAATAAACCATCTTTAATATCCATCCCATAATGATGCTTGTGCTTCCCTTTGAAAGCTCCATTTGCTTGGGGCTGAGATCACAACATACTGACAGATACTTCAGCTGGTGCTTCCACAAAGCAGCCTCACTAAATGAGCCTAAATTTAGTCCATGTCTTGTTGAATAATATTAGAATTGTAAGATCCAGTGTGATGAGATTGGCAATCACTGTGCTTGGTTGTGTGTGGTTTAAGCAGTGCTCTGTGTATTTAAAATCAACAGCTTGAAAAGGAACCAAAATCAGGTATGACAAAAATACAGATGGTTAGTTAGCAGTATTTTCATAGAATAAATAAAAAAACTATTATCTGCATATCTTGCTCTCTTGAAAAAAGTAAACCGGAAAATTAAATATTTAAAAAATGCTACTTCTGTTAAATTAGAAAGTGCTGCAGATTTTTCTGTGCTTTGCTCCAGAAATGGCCCAGAGCAAGTTCATGGCACAACAACACAAAATCTCAGTGACTTTAACACTTCAGCAGGTGGAAGTTCAGGAGCAGGAAGAGGGAATGGGACACCCTTCCCAGCTCTCTGCATCCTCAGCAGAAGGTGCTGGGACATCAGCACCCTTCCCACAGCAGGGCCAGGGTTTGCCCTCTCCCTGCAGAGCAGACTGGGGGAAGGTGTGGGACATGTGGTTGAAGACTTCTGCTCCCATCCCCTGCTGAGGGATCTTATCCCCATCTCCAGGTATGTGTGAATGGTCACTCACAGAGATCTGAGGCTGTTGGTTTAAGCTCTTCAGCAGGGGCTGTTATGCAGATTTGGAGTGTGTAGAACATACTTTTAATTGGGTCCATGAGTGAACAAACAGGGTCTTCCTACACTAGCCCTCTTGACACTCAAAGTCAGGATTGAGTTCATAATAATTGGTTTTTTAATATTTAGTTTACGTTACCAATCATATTTACTTGCAAGGGACAGATTATATTTAAGCCCTGGGAAGCCAATGAGTATTTTACTACCAATTCCATTAAGGCTAGCATTTTATTCCTTGCCATCTAAATCTCCATGTTTGAGTAGAAGAGCTCATTACTTTAAATATGAGAGCAATGGGTGAACCTTTCCAATCACACCATCTATTATTATATTTAATACTGGGGTAGCTGCAGTGCTAGAAGGACTCTTCAAATAAACAGTAACTAAGTATGACAGTGGCAATGGAATGTGCACTGTGAAATTATCTAATTACTGACACTTTGAGTCTGTATCAACAACTTGTTTTGAAATAGAATATAATTAAATTATTTTACTCCAAGTACATCCCGAAGAGCAATAAACTTTCAGACTTTCACAACAAAGAGGGAAAAAATTTGCCATGTAAGGATGATTTTGAACATTTGGAGGATAATATTCTTGCAGAAAATGATTGTCATGGCTACAATTCTTGGATCTGTTTTCTGGGCTGTATTAAAACCTGTTGATGGTTATGGAAATGAAAAGGAGGTTCCCAAAGGACAGGGAGAAGATGAGAATAGAAACAGATGCTACAGCACCCCAGAATGCTTTACTGTTGGTTATGGAAGGTATCCAGAGTCTGATTTGAACAGTAATTGCTTTGTTTGGTCACAGCTTTGAAAAGTAATGTGGCAACATGAACAGATGCATCTAATCTGTTATTTGGAATAAGAATGATTATAGATGCTTTTCAGGGTGGAAGGGCATCACTGCAATTTGTTGATACAGATTGTGAAACAGAAATACGAGTTGGAGTGTGAAGTAACAGTCAGAGTTAACTGGTGTCCTGGTCTTGGCTGGGATTGAAGTAATTTCCTCCAGCTGAAACCAGGACAACTGGACACCTGGAGAGGTGTTTGATGCCGCTCTGTGAGTTCTGCACGAAGCTGAGTGTGTGAGTGCTGCAGGGCCAGGCTGTGTTTGTCAGAGGTGGAAGCCCTGGCAGGATCATGCCTGTGCTGCTGGGGATGGAGAGCAGGACCCAGAGGAGGGATGGGGCTGGGAACCATCCCCTGTGCCTTGGGTGCTGCTGCTCTGGGACACCCAGATACAGGGTGCTGTGACCCTTTCTGTCTCCTGGTGAGCATGGAATGAGCTTTGCTGAGTCCCCAGTGGGGAGAAAGACTCCAGAGATATTTCAAGGGAGGCCTTTCCACTCCCTAGTACATGTACCCCTGTCGAGAGTAAGAGTAAAATTCAGAAAAGACGTCAAAGGAAAGAAAAAATCTGTTCCACATTACACTGCTTGTATCTTGCTACAGCTCCTCCCTGCTTGTCTTTAACAAGAAATCTAGGTTGCATGCATTTAAAAAAAATGTTGCTTTTCATCTACTAGCAAAAAAACCTTGGGAGTAGCATTCTCCTCTCATCATTTTTTGGAATTAATTAAAAGACATATAAGCCAGCAGCAGCATAAAACAGCCAAGAATGTCATCTCTGAAGTATCACAGCCTTTAATAAAAGTCAGTGGCACTGTTTGTGACCATCTGATGTTTATGGCTGCTGCCTCTGAAGTTCATTGTGTTTCAGCAGCCACCTTGGCTCCTCTCCATTCTTGCTTTAACCTCAATGACTTTGGCATAGTTATTCCAGGGCTGAACTTTGCCCATTTTCTCTTCCACAGAATATGAGGTCTGCTGCTTGCTTATCAAATATGAAACTGTGTACAACTGGGCAACCTCATGCTAATGGAATCAATACAGCCAAAGAGATCTCACAACCTCGCTGCACTTTTTACAATTTACTTTGTTCGTCACCCATTAATTCTTATATTGATTTTGCTATAAAACACAAACTGCATTCCTATCACAGCCTGAGAAAAAAGCACATTGATTATATTGGAACAAGGTACGTTGTAAAAATGAAATGCCTAAAACATTTAAATGTAGTAAGCTCTGCTAAAGTCCATAAATCACATTGTTTAATGTTGTGAATGAGTGGTGCTGCCTTAAACAAGGGAAAAATATGGCACCATAAACCAATTTTGACACAAAATAACAGTCTGTGTTTCTCTGTACCTGCCATTCTAGAAATGCTATCAATAATGGTTATGGTTGTTTGCAGGTGTGGGGGGGAAACATTCTCAATATCCCCTTTAGAAAGTTCCTTCAAAGTCACTTTGTAAAATTGACAACAGAGGTGTTTTACCTGGCTATAAATAAATCTGATTATTACCATGTCCTGTTTACTTTTATCATGCACTCATCAAAAAACTTTTTGATGGATCATTACTAATGATTGTTTTGGGAGCCAAAGTCAAGCCATGTGCATGACTGTTATTGATGGGGAGGGGCTGCAGCTGCTTCCTACCAAGCCCAGTGACCACACCATCTGCTGAGGATTGTGGTCATCCTTCCACCAGCTTAGAGGGAAGATGGTTCAAAAGTAATTCAACTTTCTGTACCACTTAGAGTTTAACCCTGAGTAGAGAAAACCACTGCTGAGGTATAAATCTACATTATTGAGACTATCACAGCAGTGAGGACAGAAAAAGGAGAATTTCATGGTGGTTACAAAATAGGTGCTTTTTATGATGGAAGTTATGACTGCAGAAATCTGTTCTAGTTGAGAGTCCCTTAGTGTTTCAAGCCTTACTCATGATCCAGAACTTCACTAAGCCCAGTACAAGGTCAGGAAAGTTGTCTTGGAGAGCCTGCAGTCAGCAACAGGACAAGTGACAACAGCCAGTCAGGGATGGGTTTGAGTCCAGCAGGAAACAAAGAAAGGATGGGGGTAAGAAGGATTGGGACCGCTGTCAGCAGCTTAAAAACCAACGCTGTTTCCAAGGTTTTCAGGATCTATGGAAATAGTTTGAATAGATAGGATCCCTGGAGCCTTCTCTTGAAGAAAGAGAGGAAGGCAGGAAGAAAGAAAAAAGATGGATCATCAAGATGGATATTGTGCATTCTCTTAACATTAAAGGTGGTCAGAGAGGGGGCCTTGGTTTCCTGCTCAGTGCTGTGTCTATGCATGGCACTAGTGCTGCATCCTTTGTGCCAGGTTTTCTTTAATGAGCTTGGGAAGGAGGAGAAGAAGAATTAACACAGATCAGAGATCATAAACCAGGGATGGGACCGTTTTCTGCCTAAACCTTGGATGGGTGCTTCTGTTTGGTTCTTGTTTCATCTTGTTTGATACCTTTACCTTTTTGATTTATTTTTTCTTGTGTGTTTTTCTTACATGTGAATCAGAGCAGCTGCTGCAAAATCTGGGACAGCTCTGCCAAACTTCATCTGTCAGCTAAAGCCTCCCTGCTTCCAGCTACATCACTCTAAATCCCAGCAAAACTCAAGTGACTGTAGAGAGGCTGCTCTACAGTTTGTCTAGCAAGAGGAGAGTTTGTTCAGTTCCTCTGGAAAGAAGAAGATAATCTGTTTTAAAGGATGTGAAAACTCATTAAAGCTGCTGAGGTTCTTCCCACACATGGGCTGTCCCATGAGAAGGCTGGTAGAAGTGAAGCTGGGTGACAGCCCCTGGGGCAGACCGTAGCACTGGAGAAGCACTGAGGGAAGCCAGACCATCTGGAAGATGTGCTGGGTACAGATCCTGTTTTGCAGGGAGGGAGTTTTATCTGTAGGAAGCTGGCAGATATGAGACTGACTTTTCTTGGCAGGAAATGTGCAGCTGCAAAATTCCAGTTAATTCCTGGGTGCTTCCTTATTTAAATTAATTAGCAGCAGTTCTCACTATGTGGCTGTCAATCTTTATTCCTTTAAAGATATAATGAGTTTTTCTGGTGGGAGGTTGCTCTTGTCCCTGTTAGGTCAACCCTGTTTTCTCCAGTTCTTTGGGAAATTGCACCACTGGCAGAGCACACTAGTTCTGTTTTTTTTTTTCCCATAGCTTTTCAGGACAGCAGGACTTCTTCCCTCCCCAGTTTCACCCTCCATTTTCCTCCCAGTCATGGGGACAGGGGGAGTTCACAGAATAAGTTTGATGTTGAAACACCTGTGAAATTGTTTCCTACTCCTGCAAGAGTGAACTCTGTGAGGACTATGCTTATCTGCAAGATCACCTCCAAGGCTTTTTAAAGTTAATGATCAAAGTAAATTATCTCAAATTTCTCATCAAGAAAAGCTCTATTTTTCTAGGTTTGAACTCTTAATTTTTTTATTGCAAGGATCAGTCCTGTAAGACCTCAGCGTTTTAGTAGGGACATTTTGTCCTGATCACAGCTCCTTTGGTTGGTGTCTGCAGAGCTCCCCTGGCCTGTGGGAGTGGGGGAGTACTGGTCCCTACCAGAACAGTTGCAGAAACACAGAAAAGCTGAGAAACTAGAGAGGAAAACGAAAAAAAGAGCCTAATTTATTTTTTTATGAGTATTAAGTCCATCTAGCTGTCATGCTTTGCCTGCAGGCAGCATGGCTGTGAGGGCAGGTTGCTGTGACAGATGGACAGGAGCTGCTCAGAGAAATGGCTTTAGATGGGCAATTTGCTGCAAGTTGGTGGAGCTTTTACAAAGTCACAAGTGTAAGGAATTAGAGGCAATCCTCTTGCAAATACTGGGAAGCTTTAAGCCTGGACCAAGCTTTTATAAGGCTCTGCTCAAAATCCCACTGTCACCATTGCCTGTGGCTGTTTCTTTGCTGATCCCATCTGTGCACTGGGGACGTGGAACAGTAACTAAGGCAGGAAATACAATTTATGGGGTTCTCTGCAGGTCAACCCCTTCTCAACCAGGGGCTTTGTCTGAGGCCAACAAGCAGAGTTACAAGAGGCAAGTTCAAAGGCTGCCCCTGAGCTTTCATTTTCTCTTTTGTGGAGCTTTTTTAATGAGCAGCTCCTGCTGCCCTCTTCCCTTCCAACTCCTCTGCAGCACCTGTAGGAGGTTAATGATGGAGCCAGGCGGAGCTGGGGCTCAGCTCACACATTAGGAGTCACTAAGTGCTTTCACCTGTTAAAACTAAGGTGTATTTACAGTCCTGCCCTTTATTTATTTAACGAGGATAATTATCCAGTGTCAGAGCAATATGAGCCACTGGTGCTAAGGCATCACTTCTGGAGGTGGGGAAGATGTTTTCCCACTGGTGGCTGAACTGGCCCTGCAGAGCAGCATGGTGGGACTGGCCTGGGGAAGCAAGAGCAAAGCTCAGAGCCTGCGGAGCAATGGCCCAGATCTGAGTGAGTTGAAAGAATTTCCTCTCTTCTGAGCTGAGTGTGTCTTTCCCTAAGTGAAAATTGAAGTTGCTGTGGTGCAATGCCAGGAGCCAGGGGTGAAAGAGAAGGTATGTAGAGGGGGAAGCTGGACCTACCTGGTTTGTTGGTTTTTCTGGTGCAGGATTTTTATGGTTTTTTGCTTGATTTACTATTTTCCAAATTTTTGTAGGTCAGTGTCATGGTATTAGTTAAGCAGTTGCTTGCACTTAACAGATGATGTATGTAGCCCAACTTCTGATGTGCTTTAGACAGCTGATTACCCAATAGGCCTTGTTTTTACTCGGGGAAGCTTCTCTATTCAGCAAGTTGTTGCTAATTGTAAGCACTGTTCTGTGATGGCCCAGTCTCCACTTCTAAGAAGGTGCTGCGCCCTCAACTTGAAGTGCTTTGTCTCTGTAGCTCCTTGAATTGCTGCTTTCTTCCTCAAACACAGGTAATTTCTATTGCTGCAAAATGCTTTCTTGGATGACTATCAGTTGACTTGTGTTAATATTTACAGTCACTTTTTCGTTGGTGATTTTTTTTTTGCTACAACAGGGAATGAAATGCAAATTAACACCTGTAAAGATTAAAACATAATGAAATAGGACATGAACTCCAGAGAACTAATGAGTAAAGTGGCTTGAAGGCACAAAAAGATGTTCTTCAAAAATAAACATAGAGGTGAATAATAAGATAAATAATTTTGAGGCATTAAACCAAGAAACAGAAAGAAATACCAAGTATGGGATAAATTGTTTCATGTCAAAGTTATAATTGCATTCTTTTTTCTTAATAAAAAGATGAAGTTTCTTCCGTAAATTAACCAGCTGTATAATCACTATATAGTAGATTTTTTCCTACCTTACAAATCAGCACATCAGTATGTCTCTCTGTTTGTGTAACTTATCTGGCTATTACACAAATACATTGGTTTAGTGAACTGAAACTATTGTGTTGTTTTGGTTTGGTTTTTTTAAATATTATTTGCCTCTGGTACTTTCTGTTTTCTAAAGCAGAAATCTGTACCTGAAGCTGATGGGTGCTGTATGAGGTGTTTAAAGCTTGTCCAAGCTGACAGGTATTAGTCCCTGCTTCAGCAAAGCTCACAATCCCCAGTATTTATTTTCCTTCATGAGACTCAGTTTGGTGGATGGCTTTAAGAGAGTACATAATTCCTTTTTTTTTTTAACCAAGAGCTAGAGGCAAAAATCTGCGCCAAGCTGTTGCTGGCTGCTTTTTGGGGAAAGCCCCTCTTTGATTAGATAGCTGTGTTGGTGCATCTGAACCCAGAGCTGATGCTGAGTTAATTTCTGTTGCCCCAATGTTGGCTGTGCTCTGGCTTTGGTTTAAGTCTTGGATCTTATGAAACCACAAGGTAGATCTGATTCAGTGTATCTTTAATGTTCTTTCACATCCTGCTTAGTATGTTGTGGCTTTAGCAAACATCTACATGTACACCTCAAGCCTTTAGGTGTGAGCCTGTGTGATTCCCTATAAACTTAAGGAAGATTTTCCCAAGGTGCTGATCACAGAAGGGTTAATGCTTTAGTTTGTTACTGTTGTCAGGGCTGGGTTTCTCCCCCCTCTTCATGGTTAAGCCATGTACAGAGGAGATGGAGAGGAGCCTTCAGGGAGCTGCTGTTCCTGGTTTGATAAGGTTAGGAGAGCCCTTGTTACCAGGAGGATGCAAACCTGTTTGGAATCCCAGGCCATTTGGGTTGCACAGCTGTTGCCTGAGATGTTTCTTGTCTTGGCCATCTTCCAATCTTCCATTGGTGAGTTAGTGCTTTCCAACTTTTTTTTTTTTTTTTGGTGGCCTCAAGGATGCAGCTTGGTTGGTGAGTTAGTGCTTTCCAGCATGGTAGCATCTCAGAATGTCAGAGCAATTAGGCTGAACATAAAATTAATATCTTGTATGCTATTTCCTGTAGAAGATGCTCTATCCAAGTAGATATATCCGGAGGGAAAAACTCCTGTATACATTGACAAACATTGTCCTCCACCTTTCCATAACCTTGGGGGCAAGTTACACACATATTTTATCTGCTGGATGCAGACTTGGCTTTAGGAAGTGTGTATTTTAGCTCCCCATAAATAAAACTAATGGGTATGATTTTCATTTTTGCTGGGGACCACTTGTATCTAGCTGGGGATAGATCCTCAGCTGGTGCTCATTCTCACAGCACCTCTGCAGCCAGTGGGGCTTGGATGCCAAACACCTTCCCATGGTTTGTTCTCTGGTGTTTCATACCCCTATTTAGTAAATGCAAATTTACACGCAGTCATTGCACAGGGCTTGAGCTGGAATGAGAAACAGCCCTAATTAAGTTTTGTAACTGAAATCATTATTAAGGTCTTGCTCATTTTCTCAATAAAAATATTCCAGCTGAAAGGATTATATTTACAAGTGCTATTTATAATTAAGCATTTCACTTGATTCACCCACAAACAGAATGTAAATCATATTTTGCTCTGCTAAAAGGTGAGGAAAAGAGAGAGGGTCTCTGAGTAATTTATACCACATTTTGTGGTTAGCAAAAACACAGGTTTATGCAAACAGGGATTTGTTGAGGTCTGTGTGTTTTACTTGTGGAGGTGCCTCATTTCAGCTGGGCTCCATTGGGCAGAGGAGTAGGGAAAAAGGAGCAGCTTGGTCATTCCCTGCAGTGCAGCTCCTGGCTCTGTGAGCAGGGCTGGGTGCTGAGTGTGTCCCCCTTCAGTGGCTCTTGCAGCCAGCCTGGGCCCACAGCAGCTGTTGGTAGTGGGAAAGGTATTTTTGCAGACTGCAGTAAAGGTGTTTATTGCAGTCTGACTTTGAGATGAGCTTCTTTTCCAGCCTCAGTGGTTCCCTGCAGGCTGCAGTGTTTTGGGTGCCCTGAGCTGGAAGAGGCTGCAGCTGACAGATGGGATGTTTCTGACCCACCCTTGGCTGCACTGGGTGTTTTCTCTTGGGGAAATCTCACCCAAAAATGTTCCTAAAGAACTGTGAAAATTGAAACAAAAGGAAATGTTTTCGGTTCAATCCATGAGCTTGAGCCTTTCCATGGGCATGTGGTCAGTAAAGCTGACACAACAAAGGAGCGTGGTTTCATTCAATGATTTAATTTTATACATAAACTATAAAAGCATATTGTATTCAGCTTACATTACCTACCTTTTAAACTCAATTTTTGCTATACTTGAGGTATTTATCCTTTGGTTGTTCCAGGTACTGGAGAACTGAGTCTTCAATTTACATTTGAAAAGGAAATATTTTCATTACTGTGGTGATTAGGAGCTCCAGCTAAGGGTTAGCCTCTGCTTTTGCTAGATACTGTACAACCATAGCTCAGAAAGATGACACCTGCCTTAAATGCCTCATAATCCAATAGGAAGAAAAGGAAAATATATGTGTCTAATTACAAGGGAAGGGTCTGATGAGCAGAGGCCCAGGAAGGCAATAACCAAGTGGCAGCTTGCATGGGGCTGTCATTAAACCCTTCCCTGTGGAGAGGGGAACGTGAGTTGTGCTGCCAGTTCTGCCTGAACAGATTTCCAAAATTAAGAAAATTTAGAATTAAAGGCCATCTGCTGGTAGATTAGGTAAATAAAAATACACCCTAATTGGATTTGGTGCTCATTTCAGCCGTCTGGGTTATAAATGATAGGGAAAAGGTCACATTCCTTCAGGCTATCTGAAGTGGAGTGAATATATTGTCTCATCTTTTCATGACCCCTAGGTTAAAACGTAGTAACAATTTCACTCTTGTCTTTTTTTAGCCCTGGAAAATCTCACTTGTGATGCTGTGAGCAGCTCAGCATCCTCGGTGCTGCCTGGACCCCTGCCAGAGGGCTGTGTGTTTGCATCCCTGCCCACCGTGTTTGGAAACAAGTAGATTTTAAAATGATAGGACAAATCAGCTGGGCTGGAAGCTTCCAGCTCAAATAATTACAGTTCTGTAATCTCCAGTTTCAAATTTGGTGCTGCAGACACCAACCTCCAGGTGTTAGGGGAATGGTGGGAGCAAAGCCAGCACAGCTGGACCATGACTGGAGAGGTCAGGTGAGCGGGAGGGGAGGGCAAGGACAGGAAAATGGGAGGAAAACAAGGAAAACAGTGGGAGGACTTCCCAGGCAGGAGGTGCATCAGGCTGAGCAATCAGAGGATGGGATGCAAGAAAACCATAGCTGTGATTAGTGTGATTTTTGATTGTCGTTCAATTAGTTGTTGCCCAGAGAAGCTGTGTCCCATCCCTGGAAGTGTTTGCTCATGGCCAGGTTGGATGGGGCTTAGAGCAACCTGGATAGTGGAAGGTGTCCCTGCCCATGGCAGAGGGATTGGAACTGGGTGACCTTAAAGGACCCTTCCAACCCTCATTCTGTGATGATTGAGCAAAATAAATACAAATCCCCTGAATCAATGAGCTTTAAGTTTCCCTCCAACCCAAACTATTCTGTGATTCTGTGACAGCTGGGAGACCCTGAAGAGTCATATGGTGTGAGGCAGAGATGAGGAATGTAACGAACTATTTCCAAATGTGAAAGTCCCCCCATCTGGAATATTTGTATCTTCTTGTCAGTGATACCAGAAGGATGCCTAGCTTGAGAAAACACAAGTTGGTGGAACACGAATGATGCTTAAATCATATGCACTCAGTTTAAAGCAAGAATTAAATTTAGGAACTGAAATAACTGTATTTTTAGACTGAGATCAGGAGCCAAGACAGTCCAGAGAAGGAGAAAGATGTTACATAACTGTCTCTACAATTTTCCCTCAAATGAAAATGTGACTATGTGGAGGGCATTGAGGATGGATTTTTAGTTATTTTGAGAGCATTTTTTTGAGATTTTCTCCAGAAGTATTTATTTTCAGTTTGGAATAATAACACACTAAAATCAATTATTCTGTAAAGATGTAATTACAGAAATTAATGTTTCAGTGTGAAACTCCACAGGTGTTAGACCTTTCAAGTTGATTTATCACAGGTAGGTGATCTTCTTCCCCTCTTGCTAGTGGGATACACATGTTGACTTGAACATGGAGTTTTTGGGTGCCCAAGATACTTAGCTTCAGCCAGCACAGCACAGCCCTTGGGCTGGGTAAAGAAAAGCCAAGGGTTTCCTGGAACACTGAAACAAATCCATGTGAATTCAGCCTGTGTTCAAGGAAACAAAGCCCATGAAGATAAATAGGGCTAATCTCACCACGGCCTGCAAACAAACACTGCTGTTCAAACCTGAGACAGATAACACAAACAGCCCTGGGAAAGCAGTTTGGAGAGTATCAAATCACATGACAAAGCCAATGTATTGCTCTGTGACTTCCAATTAGAGACTTGCTGCTGCATAATTAAGTTTCTGATGACACTGTATTTAAAGTTGTGTCAGTCCTTTCATTTATAAATACTTCTCTGCAGGTGCTTGAGCTCCCAGCTGGAATCTGTTTTTCTAGGATCTAATCCTAGAAGTGGGGTTTTTTCCCTTCATTTCAATTTTGAGTGGAAAAAAAAATCCCCCTGAACAGCTAAGGTACACGGGAGGGAAAAGGTTTGAGTATTCTCAGTATGTTTTAGTTCTGCTGTAGGTCCCAGCTGCAGACACGTATATTTTATTATCAGCATAACATATGTGTCCCCATGGTTGCACATTTCTGTAAATCAGGAGTAATCAGACCTGGAACCTGTTCTCTCTGATGTATTTTATACTTTACTAAAGTTGCAAAGGACATTAGCTCACCAATGATTTTTCCCTTTCCTCTATTTATACTCCTTTTCTAGAGGATTCATGCATGAAGATGAAAATATCTTGTTTTTCCTGCACTCTTTGAGGGTTCCCAGGGTGATCCCCCTGGCTGGGGTGTTTGGTGAGAGGCAGCCCCTGTCCCATGGTGCAGGCAGGCTGTGCTGCTGGGATGGATTTGTTTGCAGGGTCACAGGATGGGCTGGGCTGGGGCTGGTGTGTGCCTGGCTGTCCCAGCGAGGCACAAAGACACTCAGGGGTCTAAATCTCCCCAGGTGTCAGCGCATGAAGCAGAGAGTGGAGGGGACTGGGGAGCAGCCCCCTATGGGCACCAGTTCATACCCTCATCTTCTGGTGTGCACAGAGCTGAGAAGATCCCAGCCTGAGCTGGCTGCCAGTGCCAGCCACAGTGACTATCCATGGCCTTTCATGTCAACTTTTGTGCTTAATAAATAAATAAAAGTGGATTAAAAAAATTGGAACAGAGAGAAGAGCATCACCTTTGGACTCTGCTTTGCTCTGAACCCCAAAGCAGACACAGCAAACTGAAATGTTCATTTTCAGCTCATCCCCATCACAGAGGAGTGAGGGATGCTGCCTGGAGCAGGGATGAGCGTGGCCAGGGTTATTCTCTGCCAGCCTGGGCTGAGGACAAGCTCTCATCTGGGCTGTCTCCTCCTGGGCAAACAGCTTACAGGGTGGTGAGAGGTGTTAATGCCACACTGCTCTTCTGCAGGGGTCACATCCCCCAAACCAGCACAGCCTCTGCTCCCATCAGGCTCCTTGGCTCAGCAGTGGCTTTGCCAGGCTCAGGGGTTCATGGCATGGCATGTGGAAGGGTGGGGGACAACCCTGTTCATCCCCAGCCTTGTCCTGAGCAGTCGCTGCCCATGGCAGGGGAAGCAGTTAAATGAGTTGATTTTCTTCATAATAGCTCAAAAAATACTCAAGCTGTTGGTCATTACAGTATGTTTAGAGCCAGGTGAGAGTGCCTGCAGGTGCTTTAGGTTGCTGCTTTTTCTGTGTTGATTGAGATGGTGTGGAGCCCTGAAGGCCAGGGCATCTGCACAGTCCCTGAGCTGAGAAGGGCTCTCAGTGCCTTTCTGCCAGAGGGGGGGTGGATACAAGTCCTCCTTCATCCCAAATGATGTTTTCTCCATCAAATCCAACAGACATAAAGAATGGCACCCGCAGACCTGTGTGTGTGCACTTCCTGAGGACTGAACCATTTGATTTGCTGTGGAATTTCTGAATGGATAGCTGAACTCCTAAGTCCATTAAGCAAAGCAATTTACAGGGCTCTCAAGCTTTGCCCATGGAAACACATTAACACAGTTTCCCGTGTGGCTTGTTGAAAATCCATTATCCTATATACAAAAGGGAGGAGAAAAGTAATATTGTTTTTCAAAGTTTGTTTGTTGTGTTGAGTGATGAAACCTTTGACAATATTGAAGGGGAGAGGAGAGGAATGCCATATTCCTGTGTTAGGAGTGCTCTGACCAGCCCACATCTATCCAGGCAGCATTTCCTGCTGCCATTGAAATCTGCATTTTATAGTTTCAGACATGATCTAGCAAATGAAGAATGAAGGTAATCCTTGAGGCAGACCAGGGATATGAATCTTGGCATACCTGAGTGCTCCCAAAATCACCGAAATATACATGAGGAGAAATGGCAAATTGTCCCTGGTGCCATCTCTGATAATTTGCCACATCCAAAGGGATCTTTAAGGAGATTGATCACTTGCAATAAGATCAGTTGTGTTTTGGGTGTTGGTTTTGGTTTTTTTTCTTCTTCTTGATATGCTGGCTTCCCCTAACCCCCTGCCCCTGAACAAGTATATCTCTCCTTAGGTGTGAGGGGAGGGATGTATTTGAGGGTTACAGATATTATGAAAAGAGGGTTTTATCTGGGGTTGGGAGTACTTTGTCTCCCTGAGTTTTTGTTCCCCCTCTGCAAGTTGACATCCCGTTTCTTGCTCGTGGCTTTGGCTCTCAACGGGTTCTGTGGACAGAGCACAGGTACTGGATAGCTCTAGGGATGTAATTTATTTCCTGAAAGTATTGGCTAGTGACTTTTTCATTCTAATTTTGAGGAGAAGAGGAATTTATCAGTAGTTAATACACTTTGTCTTGGAGAGGCAGCCTGTGTAATCTCGCTGTTGGATTTAATGCATTAACAGCATTTTACTTTCTGTCAGGGTGATGCTGCCAAAGGCAGGGACAGCTGTGGAAGGGAATACCAAAGTAAACAGGACACATTATTCAAGTAGATGAGTAATTTTAGCCTTACCTTGCTCCTTTATGTTTCCAGCAGAAAACACTTTCAGCACATCAATACTGGGAATTAGCAGCAAATCTTGCTCATCTGCCAAGCTAGCTAAGGAAACACTGTGTATTTTCTCAGGCCCCTGTGAGAAATTCACTTGAAAGTGACAAAATGAGCTTTTTTTCTTTTAGTGGTGACAGTATCTCCAGGGAGATCTGCCTAAGGTCAGTGTTGTAGAAGAGTCACTATGTTGGGCAGTAAAGTCTCTATACTGAGTTAATTGCTGCTAATCTCTCAATTCCTTGTGCTGGCTCCTATTGTGTGGTTTCTTTTATTATTAGTTACAATATGCCTTTATACCAGTAAGGGGGATATGTAGGTTTGAGTAACTGTGCTCTGACTTAGGAAGATGCCTCCCCAGCTCCCTTTGACAGGAGTTCATATTTTATAGGTAGAAAGTCCTTATTTCTGTTGACTTCAATGGTAATTTTTTTATTAGTTTGCTGCTCTTTCAGTCATATTTCAATAATCTGCCTAGGTGGTTTTGCTTTACTTAATAGTCTCTAGAAAATTGCTCTCCCTAGCAGGTGCAGCTGAAGCCTTATGGGTAGTCAATAAGAGGATGGTTTTGTAGCCTTTTTACAGAAAGGTGTTTTAAATACCAATTTCAGCTAAAGTAGCTTTCTCTTGCATTTTTTTGCCTATGGCACAGCATCTAGCTGTAGTTGTTAATTTTGCTTCTATGTACTAATTGCTATCTGCTGGCTGAAATTCTGGCAGTTTTGTTTGAACAAGGTAATGTGCAAAAGTGTAGGAAAGAAAGGAAAGTACATATAGGCCATCCCTGCAAAAAGAGGTGCATTTGCAGGAGAAAATCACTTCAAGCCTATTTAGAGGTCTGACAGTTTAAAGATGACATATTTGTACACATACATGGAGAAATGGCCTTTAAAAGTAGTGGACACTTTTTATCATTATTACTTCTGTCAATGCAAATGAAAAAAACCTTTAAGGATAGTTCCACACCACACAGGTAACTGCAGCTGAGTGCCAGCAGGCAGACTTGTCCTGAGATGCTTGAAAACTCTTAAGGAAAAATTAGGCAGGAAAGAAAATTGGAAAACAGCACTAAAGTTAACTCCAGAAGATTCAGAGATATTAATGTAAAAGAAAAATCATGGGATGATTTGGGAAGGGACTTTCAAGACCATCTAGTTCCAATCTCCCTGCCAGGACAAGGGCACCAAAAAGCACAGAAACAAGCTCATTCATTCAAAGCAGAGCAGTGGTGAGGAAAATGCCCAGACCAGGTGTTTCATTGTGACCGTGAGCAGTCAGTGTGTGCCAGCATGTGTGTGCTCACACCTATCTCTGCCAGTGCTCCTCGGGCTCATAGGGGTTATTTGAGAAGAGTTACTTGGGTGCACAGTTTTCCTTGTTCTTTCCTTCTCTTTTTCATGTTTTCTCAGCTCTCAAAAAACCCGAATGACCTTTAGAAAGGAGGAAATTGAAGATATTTCATGTTTTTTACCTTGCCCTCTGATGCTCTCAGAATAGCCAATGTGGTTCTTCAGGCTTAATCTGGACCTTAGCAGACCTTCAGACCTGGAGGGTTTGTCCATTTTTCCCCATCAGTGAAGGGGTAGAAGTGATGCAGGATAGAAAGCTGTTGCTGCTAAGTTATCTCACTACACAAAAACTTCATTGGTGTTCCTCTTCAGAGCTGTCTGAATTTCTCCCAGCTTTCTGGTGAGATTTAGGGTTCATGTGCCTTTCCCAAGGCTCACAATTCATCATGAGTTTAATGGTGCTTTCAGGCTTGCAGTGCAAGGTGAGGCTTGCAGGATCAGTGTCTCTGGAGGTCACAGTCTGAAGGTCAGGCAAGCACCTCTCTGTAATGTGCTTTGTAGAAAGCAGGATGTTATTTCCTAGATTATCTTGTATGACTTAACACCAGGCTGCAGAGTTTGTCCATCACTGAACTGCTGCAGCATGTGATAACCAACATGATGTGAAGGCTCTGCAATTCGTGCTGATGATTCACAGCAGATCATTTGATATTTAGGGCTCTGTTCATTAATAAGTTATGCTCCATTTACCTTGTTTTCTGTGGAATTTATGAGTCAAAAGTGCAGAGTGCACCAAAAATGACCCATTCATCAAATTCCTCTTCTGTCTGTATGATTGGCTAACCCATCACTGCAGCCCCCAGGGGCACATTGCACAAAAGGTGTGTCCCGCATGAGAGAGCAAAGTGGCCCCAGGAGGGAAAACAAGAACTCAGCTTTTGTTTGACTCTGCAAGCTGCCCCATTTGGTGTCTTTGAGCTGTGTGGGCAGGAAATTTCCCAAGCCAAATTTTTTTCTTGTTTGCTGCCTGCACAGTCAAGGTGTTATGACAGCAAAGGAGCTCCTGCTTGTCCACTATTGATAGAGCTAAGAGGTAGAAGGGGGGAGGAAAAGGCTGCTCTGATAATATAGATCTATCTGCAGTTTGTCTGCACATTAGCATAAACCAGGTCCATGACACACAATAAGAGTGAATTTGTTGAGACAGAACCACAGCACCAGCCAGCTATGGGAGCACAGGGGTGTGGTGAGGTGAGGAGGGTATCTGAAATCAGAAGAAATGCCCTTTGCTTGTAAAAACCAGGAAAACGTCTACAGCAGACTACAGCATCTCTAGCTGGCATCTAAACAACAGTGTTTTTCTTTTTTTGTGTTCTTTTTAGTTAAGCACATACATTCTTACATGTTGGCACAATTACTTACACATTGACATAAGCTAGAGAAGCAGTTTAAGAGTCATGAAGATGAAAGAATTGCATATATCCTTTTGATTTCCCACTACCTAATGGGCAAAGCCCAAGGGAGAAGACAAAGAAATAATAATTAGAGCGTGCTGCTTTAGAGGATGAATTGTGAAAATGTCTCCAGTGTTGTTGGCAATGTAGTGTGAAGATACAACAGCTTTAAATGACCTGTCTAGCTGGTAAAGCAGGGAGACTAATGTAGATTAATTCACAGTTTTTAGCACTTCGTGCCTTGTTTAAAGCTGCTGTTGGTATCTACAGCCTCCCACAACATCCTGCAACCCTGCCAGACTCCTTTCTTCCCTGGGTTGCTTGGTGAATAATCATTCACCATTGTGGGCATCTGGCACGTGGTCTTGGCTGACTTTGGGAGAATAGAGGATGAGAAAAGTGGGATTTAGAAATGAAAAATAAAACTTGATTTCATGTGATATGAAAACTTAATTTCATATGCAAATTGCTAAATTCTGCATGTTGGGGAACTGGTTTTTACTCTTTTCCGAAGAGTGAAAATGTGTTGGATTTCCAAAGGTCTTGAATACAAACTCAGAATATTTTTATAACAGACCAGAGGTTTTGGTTTATGGTAAAAGGAGCAGTTGAATCAAGCACTTAGGATTCACCTGCAAGTGACAACTCATGAGAAAAATCTCTGTTTAAAAAATATCTCACCCAGCACTGCTGGCTGCCTGCTGTGAGTTGGACGGGCTGGGGCTTCACTGGGCAGCACCAGAGAAATGGGACACAGCCTGGAGAACCTGGTCATGGTTCCTGGCTTTCTCTGTTGCATGGACCTACCATTCCACACAATTAAAAACATTTAAAAATGTGCTTGATCTTTGAAGCTGTGTCAGGAGAGGCCAGACATGCTCTTGGGGCTCCCAAAACCTGTGTTGGGTTTCCACAGAGCCCAAGAGGTTTCTTATGTTGCCGTTGGGGTGGCTTGGACAGAAGGTGGTGAGGATGGCCATTACCTCAGACGTGTCCTGGCTGTTGTGTTGAATTTGGGTGAACTTTTGTGCTTTGTATGACAGAAGAGCAAACTGATATTGGCTGCCACTGTGCCTTCCCCTCACTCCTGTGAGTGGAGAGCAGGCAAGGCCAGCAGGCAGATTGGGAAGGGGAAATCCAGCCTTCCTGGCATGCAGGCAAAACTGAGGTATGATTTATTATGCACTTCAGCTCTGTGCACAAAGAATGCTTTTCCTGGTATTGAGCCAGCTGAGGGTGTGCTCAGCCTTCTTCAAGAAGGGAGGTTCCAGGCTGAACCTCTCCAGAACCACTGCGGGACTGCTGAGCTCATGTCTCAGTGCACATTTCTGCAACAGGGCTTGTGTTTGTGGATGCCAAGCACAGAGAGAGCAAAACTTAGCTTTTAAAATAAGGGGAACTCCTGATGGAAGCCTAAAAGAGGGAAAAAATAATCTCCATAATTTGTCTTAATTACTGTAGTACTTAAAGAGAAAAGAACAATCTGTGTGTGTGCATGGATGCAAGAAGTATTTGGATTTGTTTTGGAGGTCATGAGTATTAGAGTTTTATGAATGTAATTTCTGTTGGGAATCAAGTCTAATGGCAATGTAATTTATATGAAATATATAGCCTGAGAGTGTGTCTCAGTTCCACTGAAGTTAATGGTAAAACTCCAGCGTCCTCAGCAGGGACAGGATTTGATGCCTGGAGAAATGTTTTATTATTAAAAGTTTATTAACACTTCATGTGGAAGGGCTATCTTCCTGTGCCCTGTTTTGTCTGCATAGCTGGAAGAGGTGAAGAGCTAAACAGTGGAAATAATGCACCAAACATTGCTTCTAGCCTGAAATTCTCCACACGGTGTTGTATTAAAGAGCTGTATTGGAAAAAATTGGCAAAAAGATTAAAATACTCTTCTTTTAGACAAAGAGTCCTTGGAGCAGGGTATAGAGAAGAGCTGTAATGGATTTTTATCCCCTTGAATTTTGCAGTGTAATAACTCCTACTGAATTACAAAAGGCAACCTACACAAACTACGAGGAATTTTACTTGTTAATTTTCCACCTTTTGTCATTTTTCCTGTGGGGTTGGCTCTTCACACATCTGATGACTCTTCACCTTCTCTTGTTTCTGTCTGCCTGAGATTAATCTCTATTTTTTCGTACACATTTTGAAATATCTCATACTTTTTCAAACTTAAAAAGAATTTTTGGGCCCTAAAAAACATGCTTTATGACCATCTCATGCCAGATTTGCCCCATATAATTTTCTTTTCATCCATGTGTACTTCAATAGCATTTTTTAATTGTCTGACTGTCCTTTGTAAGATCTACTGCAGTTATGGGTATTGTCCTGTGACATCATTTTTAGAGATTGTTAATCTTATCATTAATTCCCACTATAATCTCAATTAAATGTGCAGGCACCTTAGCTTGGTGCTCCTGTGGATGGGAAATGCACGGTCTGTGTGTGACTGAAAGGGCATCACCTGCACATGGGGCTGTTGGCTGCTTTTCTAACCTTGGATAAAGGTGCCCTGCATGGAAAGGGAAACTCTTGGCACAAGCAGAAATATTCTGGGTTTCAGGCCCATTTGGCTGCCAGCCTGTGGGATTCATGGGCAGTTTATGCATGTAGAGGAGAGTAAATTGGAGTTACTCACTCAAAGGATTTCAGCAGCTCTCCCTGGGTGCTTTTCTGCATCTTTAGGCAGTTAAATACATTTATCAACCTGGCTGTTTGCTTTGAGAAGTGGCTGGTTGCTTAAACACAGACCTGGGATATCCCTGGATATTGGGATAGAGAATGTCCATGACCTGTGGTGGCTGAGGGCTGTCCTGGTGGTTCTATTACTTGTGTTGGGTTGGTGAGGTTAAGCTGCTTGTTTGTGGGATGATGCTACCAACCAACACTCCAGAGACCCCCAGGACCTAAAGAGAACTTGAAAATTCCCTGTACAGCTCTTCATTTCTGTTAGAGGCTGGAGAGAGACAAATTTATTAGTACTTCAGAACATTTTTCTTGTTAATATTTCATACAAGTAAGTTCCTGAAAGGCTTGAAAGGAGTTCTGAAAAATTACTGACTATTAGTTGTTAACACTATTGATAGTGGTGGAAAATACAGAGTACCGAGCACTTGGAAGGACCTGCCAAGATAAAAAGGCTGTGATTATGGGGGTGGATATTTTTGATGTATCTCTGGAGCAAGCCAAAGGGCTGTAAGGCCGTGTGACTTGTGGGAAAGCATTTCTTCTTATAAGAATTTGTAGGAGAAAAGCCTGCTCCTAATCAGTGTTGAAGTCTGCCTAATTCAAAAGCAGATATTATGAAATAAAATCTGAAATGACAGCTGTGTCCACAGCTGCTGTGCAGCAGGTTGTAACCTTTGTTGATGTCTTGAAAAAACAGAGCAGTAGTTGATTCATAGCTGTCAATTCTGCTTTCTTCTTTTTGGCTGCATGGTGAGATTTCCATTAACTGCACTATTTTCCCTTAAAATTGTCCAGAGTGGAAGATTTATTCTGCTGCTTCCTAAGATTTCTTATTCTGCTTCTATCCCATTCTGCTGGTTCTTCTATTTTGTCATGTAGCTCTGCTGATATAACTTTAATTGAAAGCCATATTTATAAACTTGACATTGTGCAGGATCAGGGCTGGGGGAAATGTACTTCCTTGGGCTTTGTGGACCACGCAAAGTGTGAAGGTGAGGAGCAAGCAGGGCTGGCTCTGGGATGTTGTGCTGCAGCTCCCAGGCTGAGCATCACTTATGACTTCTCTCCAAGAAAATCAAGTTGAAGCTGCTAAATCAGCTGCTGCCTAAAAGGCCACAAGCATTTAGGAAATGAGATGTGGGGAGAGAAACATTTGAAGCAATAAAAGCACTTGAGATCTACTTCATGCATAGTTAAAGGTCTCACATATTTGCATTCGAAAAAACCAGGCACCCTAGGTAAGGCCTTTTGCCAGAGACTGTTTTAACAGCTTTGAAGTCCAATTCATATTTTCTTTTGCAATTTTTTTCCCTTAAGCTCCATTGTGAAGGCCTGGAAGCAAACAAGTATTATCCACAAGGTTTCATTTTAATTCAAATTAGTCTCAAAGTCTTCATGCTTCTATAGCTACCAACTCGGTGAGTTAATGGCATGTTTAATAAATAAAAAATAAAGAGGGAAAATAGTGTCTGAGACTTTAAAAAAAAAAACCCACAGATCCACAAGAAACAAAACCCAAACCCACAAAAACCTCTAAATCCTCCCAAAAAGTCCCAAACCAAACAAATTCAAAATCCAGCAACCAAAAGACCCCCACCCAAAATACCTGCCTTTCACTTGGAGGTTGATTCTGGGTGCTGAATGTAGGCTGGGTTCCTCCAGGATCCCCCAAAATCGTTATGAGTTCTCTGTTGCCTTGAGGGAGCCTCTGAAAGGAATGTGTCCAGCTGAGATCTGATCTGTGGAAATCTGGTCACATAAACTTAGTAAGATTTTTTTGTCCCACAATTTAACTTTTGAACAAGGCCTATAAACATTATGGCTTTATCCAGCATTTAATGAACTTGGCTGGAGCAAAAGTGATGCTTAAAAGACACCATGAATTAAACCTGTTTTCCTTTTTTGATCCTTTTCTCCCTATGTTGCTGCTTGAGAAGGAACAATATTCAATGGCAAATAATTTGCCATATCTAAATTGTGAGGTTTCAAGTAGCAGCAGTAGCTAGCCATTTATTAATCAAGCATTAGTTATGGTAGTTAAACATTTAGGGGTAATAAAATGCAAATGTGCTTTCAGCACAAGTTGTGGTTCTTAAAAAATAAGAAATTACTTAAAAAAATTTGTTGCTGTAAGGTTATGGCCAATATTAATTGCTGAATTTATTTCCTGTAGCAGACACTTCTTATACTAAATGGTAACTTAAGAAATTGCTTTTATTAGCATATACAACAGGGCTTAAATTGTCTGATCTGCAAGGTAAAACATGAAATCTTTCCTGGAAAATTCTCATTTTAGCCTTCTTGCTAGTGCAGCTGTTTTAAAAGGTGGCAGGCAAGCTGACCCTGCTCCTCATGTAGAGAATATATGAGCACAGAATAGAGTTTGCTGGGCTTTAAAGATTGCTCTGCTGTGAAATGGGAAGTGAGACCACAAAGCTGGCCTTTCAGGTCAGGATTTGGTGTTTGTCTCCAAGCAGGAAGGATTTGCCATCTGTTAATATTAGCAGGTTTTGTGGATGTGGGAGAAGATTTGCCAAATGCTGATGGAGGTGAATTGTTCTTCACCTGTTTGTCCATCTCTCTTTTTTCCGTGCATAATACCATGTTGGCAGGCTAGACACATCCATATATTTTAGTAAGCAAACTTAAATAAAATCTAATTGGGAAGTATTGTAAATAGAAACATCAGGTGTGATACATATTTGTGAAGCACATCTTTGAGAAGCAGAAAATGAGCATATGTGATCTCAGTTGCTCAGGTAGGAATAGACATTTAGGAACTTGGTATCCCTTGGCCGTCTGTTATGGAGAACATGAGAAGCAGCTGCTTTCCCCCTAGATGGTAAAGATTTTTGCTAAAGGGATGCATTATCATGAAAAATTTTCTTCTCTATCCAACTGACTTGGAAACTGGAGAGAGCTGTGTGTCGGGCGATGTTCAGATTAACTATTAAATTTTTTTTCTACAGGAAGAGTGATTAGGCATTCAAGTTGCCCAGGTGGTGGAGTCACAATCTCTGAAAATGTTTGACTGGAGTCTGGCTGTGGCAGTTGGGGTTTGGTTTAGGTGTGATTATGGCAGGGTTGGGTTGATAGTTGGATTAGATCTCCTTGGAGGTCTCTTCCAATGCTGGTGACTGTGATTGTGTCCATACTTCTTGCACCACACGAGAGATCCCCACAGTGTTGCTACCAGGCTGGGCTGGTAGAGCCACGAAAAGGGCTGGGGTGCTGACACTGGGGCTGGCAGAGCAGCTGTGCTGGATCTGATGTTTTTTGGAGATTACAGCAGAAATACGGCCACAATCATCAGCTACACCTCTCCTTGTGGAGGATTTAGGATGTAAAAAATTGCAGTGATAACACAAGAGTGGAAGGAAAGCCCCAAGGCGAGGGTGATGAAAGTCCAATGCTGCTGCCGAGCACCTGCATCCACTGCTGACTGGAGTTTCTCTTTCACAGTGTATCAGAATATAGGAGACATTAAACAGATTTTATGGGCTAATCTATACTTTTGATTGGCTTTAATGATCTTTGCAGTCTGTTATTTATATGTGGCATTATTACACAGCGAGCATTGTAATGCATGAGGTCATTACTGCCCCGGCTTTACAGCTTGTTGGTTTTGCTGCTGAGCTAACCTGTCACATGTGCTCCTGGAGATGTGCCTTGCTTCAGGATGAGCCTCCTCTGGTGATGGAGGCAAGGAAAAACTAGTAATGATAAATCTAAAATTCCTCAGGAAGTGGAGGGGTGGTGTGGCGTTTGTGAGGTCCCCAGGATGAGGTGAGAGATGAGAATTTGACTCCTTGTTCTCAGAAGGCTGATTTATTATTTTATCATATGATAGATATATAAAATATAGAATGTATATTTTATATATTTGTCAATTGTACATTTTATACATTTTATACATTTTATACATTTTATACTATAGAATGCTATACTAAAACTATACTAAAGAACGAGAAAGGATACATCAGAAGGCTTAACAAGAATGAGTAATAAAAACTTGTGACTGACTCAGCGAGTCTGACACAGCTGGCTGTGATTGGCCATTAAGAAAAAACTATTCACATGGAACCAATCAAACATTCACCTGTTGGTAAACAATGTCCAAGCCACATTCCAAAGCAGCAAACACAGGAGCAGCAATCAGATAATTATTGTTTTCATTCCTCTCTGAGGCTTCTCAGCTCAGGAGAAATCCTGGGCAAAGAGGATTTTTCGGAAAATATCATGGTGACAGGGTGTTAGCTGTCTGATGAGATCTTGTGTATCCCCACCCTGGTGGAGTTGGACCTTTGTTGACTTGCTCCTGGAGAGGATTGACTCATTTGCAGGGGGTAACAGGGCCAGAAAAATTTCTAATGATAACTTCTTAATTCCTAGATAACAAAATGTAAAATCCCTCAGGTGATTTGTAGAAAGCTTTACAGCCTCTTTACATTTTTTTCTGGACTTTCACCATAAATCTGGGAGAAAGGGAAGTAACTGTGCAATGCTGCTCTCCATGGCCAGGCTTTGCAAGGTGGAGTGTTGCTCTTCAAATCCTGATGGAAGTGGTGCCTGGGGCAGGGAACCCCTCAGCTGTGAGCTAACAGGTATGCTTTAGAAGAAGGATGAAGAATGCAGAAGAAATATTGAACTCTCCTTTATATCCTCTCTGTGTTGGAACAGCTTTTTACATCAGCTCCATTCTCTGCCGCCCTTCCCATGAGCTTCCCTTTGCTACCCTGTACTGCTGGACTGGGATTTGTCCTGTTAATGAAAGTAGCAAAAATTGTCTGAATTATGTTTTTTCACTAAGTCTAATATTTTTTTTCTAAGAAAGGTACATTTCAGAGACTCCTGCTTTGATTTGTGCTGCAGAAATTGCTCCCCTGCTGCAGAGTGTGGGTTTTTAACACCAGCTAAACAAAACCACCTGATGGAAGGAGGTTACTAAAATGACTCATGCAAAAGCTTGAGCAAAAGGCATTTCAGCTATTTATTGCTTTAGCGAGGCAGACAAGGCTGAGTGGCTGAAAAGTGGAGGATTTTATGCCAAAGAAAAATATGTAATTGCAAACGTAGTATTTCTTCAAGCAGATTCATAGAACACATGCGTTAATATATTGAGGCAAATTAATGTTTCTAGAATGATAGAACATCCTGAATTGAAAGGATCCCCAAAGGATCATCAAGTCCAACATCTGGTCTGCACAGGACAAAATTGTCCAATTTATCTTGTCCAGTTTTGGACAAGAAGGACAATTGATGGCAGGACTTGTGGTGCTGGAGTGCTGGGCAGCTGGTGAGCATTCAAGAAAGTCCAACCCTGACCTCTGTCATTGTGAAGTCATTCCTTCTTGTCTCTGTGGGGCTTGTGCAGGGAGCCTGGTCCTGTATGTCTGTGGGGCTGGGGTTAAAGGAAGAGGAGCAATTCCTTTCTAACCTGGGATGCTCATGCTGAGTTTACTGCCAGTGGGTGCAGGACAGTGCTGGGGCTCACTTTGATGATAATTTGGGTTCAGAGGGACCTTAAAACTCATCCGGTTCCAACTCCCCACCATGGGGTGTGACCTTTTACTAGACCCCATTGCTCCAAGCCCTGTCCAACCTGGCCTTGGACACTTCCAGGGATGGGGCAGCCACAGCTTCTCTGGGCAGCCTGTGCCAGGGCCTCACCACCCTCTCAGGAAAGAATTCCTTCCTTATACTCAGTCCCACCCTGACCTCTGTCCTTGTGAAGCCATTCCTTCTTGCTCTGTCACTCTCTGCCCTTGTCAAAAGTCCCTCCCCAGCTCTCTTGTAACTCCTTTAGGCACTGGAAAGATGTCTGTGCCACAGTCCACTGAATTTCTGAATGGTTCTGTTTTGTCCCTCAGCTCTGATTTCTACACCCTCCCAGGTTTTCTGCACCTATTAAAGGCATTGCTCTCTGTGGAAGCAGTGGATAATTTACAGCAGGTATTTCAGAGACAAGCATTTGGCAAAAGGGGAGACTTTTTGTGTCCCTTCCTGCCATGGGGGTCTGACAACATCTTCTCGCTATAATTGCTGAACAAATTAATGTTTTGAAACTGCACTGAGCACTCAAGAAGCCTCACAGATGTAGATAATTGCTCACTTGGATCCACTTTCTATTATTTTTTTCTGTCTTATAAATTAGTCCAAGATGAATTTTCTGTCAAGGACTTGAACCAGTGAGAACCTGAAATTTTCTTTTGGTGGGAAATTTTTTCATTTCAAGACAACTAGAACTGAAATGAAAAGATGCAATTATGTGATGAAAGACAAATACTAAAGAAAAGTATGTGAATTATTCACAGCTTCTTTATTATTTCAATAAGATCATGTTATTACCTTTCTATATTTCTGAAATTTTAATATGATGAAATATTTTATTTCAATTACTTGAAAACACATTCTAGTACCTTAAACATATGTAAGTGGAACTGAGTTAATATTTCAGCATGACACAAAATTTGAAATTTAATTGATTGAAATAATGAGTAAAAATCTGGGGTTTGTGTTTCAGAACACAATGAGTGTTGTTCACATTTATGTTTGACTTTCTCTGTTTGTCCAGGATGGAGGTATTGCTTATATGTTCAGTTTTACAGGAAGGGATGTTCTCTAGAAGAACTCCATTAAAGTTTGAACTTCTCAGTCTGGTTATCAGCCTATGACAAGAAAAACAAAAACTTAGAGGAGAACATGCAGTGATAGGAATCTGTCCTGTGTTTGCTGTATGTCTGTCCCAAGCCAGTAATGTGAGCACTGGGCTGTTAATGTCATAAACATGGACCAGGCTGAATTTGAGGCAGGGCCTGCTTGTTGCATAGGTTGGGTATGTAGAGTTTAAGATCTCCCCCAAATCTTAGGATTTTATAGTCCATAGAAGCACTTGGTGTGTGTGAGGGTGAAATTTAGAGGGCAGGAGCTGCTTTTACTGGCTTGAAAATTTATCCTTTCTGACAACATTACCATTGGAATAAATAAGCTTCAAAGAAACCAAAGAAGCTTTTCCCTCCTCTCTGTCTCCTTGCAGATAATGACAGTAGCAGTGCTCAGCTGGCATGTTTGTGACTGCTCTCCTTTGCTGTGAATATCTGGCAAACCCAGACAAAGCATTTTAATGGGCAGCCTTTGGTGGTGGCATCAGCTGCCTTAGAGCACCAGGTTTCATTGGAGTCCTTGGTGAATGGCTTATGCTTTCCTTCAGAATGCTCCAAGGATGGTAAAAGTAGAAAATAGAATATTTTATTGTGCAAGAACTTTCTGTACTGATTATTTTCCCTCTCCTCCATGCTGTGCCAGCTGTGGTGTGTGTCCTGTGGCATCTGCAGGGATGGTTTGTGTGTTATCACACAAATCTGCTGATACAGTGTCTGTACCTGGTGGGGCATAACTAGTGTGATGGGCCTGGGTCAGCTGAATGTAGGAAAGTCATAAATCTTGTCCTGGTTTTCCAAACCAAAAGTACAACAGCATCCAGGGGTTTTATGACCTCTCCCTCGAGGTGCTTGGTGCCAAGCTGGCAGCAGGTCTCACAGTACCTGGCTCAGCAGGCTGGAGCCTGCACAGGAGGAGGATGCTGAGTGTCTGTCACACTGGGGTGTGCTGGGGCTCTTCCCAAGTGAGCCCCTTCCCAGAGTGTCCTTCTGCCTGGAGACAGTGCAAAGAAATCCAGTGTACAAAGGAAATGATCTTTGCAGCTGCAGCCATCTCAGCATCAGCCATGCACTGCTCTGGTGGCATTCCTTCTCCCTGGAGGGGACACCCTCCCCAGCAGCCACAAAAGGCTGAATCCAGTGGTCGTTGGAGCAGCAGAGGCTGGGAGGGGAGCAGACACAACTCTCCTGGTGGATGGAATAAGGAAGGGAGAGGGCTGGCATTTGACTGGCATGTAAAGCCCCAGGAAAGCCAGATAATTTAAAGATTCTTGTGGCAGACATTTCAGTCAGCTCTGGGTTTGTTGTTCTGCCCATAATATCTTGCCTGGACTCCCTAATTCGTGATAAGGTGGGCAAATACAATATTGTGAGTTTAATGCTGCTGAGAACCTCTGCAGCACAAACAATGGGGCAATGGGATCCTTGCCCTGCTGCCTCTGTGCCATGGTGAGGGGACAAGGACAGATGTTCCTGGCTGGCAGCAGGGAGGCAGTCTGGGCTGCTGGACACTGCAGACAGTTATTCAGAGGTCAGCTGTGTGCTAATAATGAAATATTGATAAGCTGCACATTGAGGTCTCTGGTAGCAGAGGCTGTGTGTCCTGGCCCTTGCTGTGCTGGGTGGGGTGAGAGGGTCCTGGGCTGGGTCATTGCTGGGGTCTCACACTGCCCTGCCAAGAGATGCTCTGGCTCTGGCTGGCTGTGGCAGGGACCCTGCTGGTCCTGCAGGGATGGGAGGTGCATGGTGCTGGGGCAGGAGCTGTGCACTGACCTGCAGCCACACAGCCTGGCTGGAACAGGGTGATGCCACATCCACATGTGCAGTGTTTGGCACCTTGCTTCTCCTCTGTGAGGAATGGTAACCATAAACCATCTGTATAAGGAGAGATTTGCAAGGTTTACATTTATTAAAGTTTGTAAAGCACTCTTTGCTGCTGCAAACAGATGCTGGTGCTGGTACACAGGATTATTTTACTTCTGCATCACTTGGGAGAGCTGCTGTGATTTGCTGTTGTCCTGGCTCCTGGGGAATCTGCAAAGACTCTTGGCTGCTCTGCAGTCCCAAATGAGATTTTTCTGCATCCTTAATGCATTGAATTTACTGTAATATAAAAAATATCATGACACCCATGTGGTTTCGTATCAGATTTCATATGAATAACATTATGGCCAAGCTCAACTTCTAATAAGAAACTGAAACCCACCGCTCTTGCCTTTGTCATTATTTGGGATTTTATTGTTTTTGTAATGAAGAGAAACAGTTTGATATAAATGTATATTGAACATGATCACCAGCAGGAAAAATTTTGCCCTGTATTTCAAGTTTGGTTCAAGACAGAGTTTTATGGTCTGAACATCGATGAATTTAGGTTTTTGTTTCTGAATAGGATCCAAATGGGAAGGGAGAGAAGCCTGAGGCCTGAATGGCTGTAGACCCAGGACAAAATGTTTGCAACTGCAGCAGGTAAAGGATGGGCATCATTGCTGCTCATGGTGACTGCCAATGCTTTGTGTACAGAGAACAGACTCAGGTCAGGATATTCATCATCCCTGAGGATAAGGATTTCTATTGCTGGTTATTTCTGAAATCTTCCCTCATGTTTGTTGTCAACAATAATTACACAGAGTTCATAAAACACTTATTTATTCCATTTTAGAGATAGGAAAATAATATTAAATGTTGAAAAGAATTGTGTCACATGTGGAAGGAATGATGTTAAAACAGAAACTACAGTGGTTTAGAAAAAGGAAAAGCAGGGAGCCAGTAATCTACCAAGACAATTTGAGAGCAGGCAGTGGGAGGAGAAGCCTTGCTTAGCATATGACTAATGGCTTGGCCAAATTGCTCTGAATTGCACGGCCTGTGACAGACAGCAGAATAAAGCCCAGATATAATCTGCTCAATTTGGGCCAGAAAGGTTGCATGATATTTCCTTCCAAAGGAAGCTTTCATCTCTGGTTGGTTTTCCCTTTTTTTTCTCTTTTTTCAGCTTTGATGTTGGATTGCGAGTCGAGCAGGGCTGAGTAGAGCTGCCCATGCAGGGTGGTTTGGACAACCCCTCCCCACCAGGCTGGCAGAACGAAACTTGCTTTTTATATTTATTTATCTCCTGCAGAATCTGTATTTTCTATGGAAATGAGCTGAAATCTGCTGAGGTAATTTTGTGCTTGGCCATTGATTAAGCCCCTCCTGCTCAGCAGGCATTTGTTGTGCAAACACTCCTTTTTGTTTCTCCTTGTTGATGATCGTGTCTGTGCACTTATCAGAAAAGAGAGGACTCCTCTTTATCTGGCCATTGATTTCAGACACAGCTCTCTTGTCCAGCTGTGCCTTTCCTCTAACAGCTGCTGGTGGGTGCCCAGGATGGGCACTGCAGGAGGACGTGGAGCTTATGTAGCAGCTGAGGGATATTTTGCATTTTTTTTGTTGCTAATGAGAACATTTTTTGAGCTGATTGAAATGGGTGTTAATATTGAAAGGGCTGCTGTGATGCTGATCTAAGTGTGCAGACAGGTTGTATAGATCCCTGCTCTGCTATTCCAGAGAGAAGTTAGTCTTGGATGAAATGATGATTTAAAGCCCAAGTGAGGAGTATGGAAATTTTTAATGTATAATTTAGAATAAAAGTTTGATCATAATAATACATATCCCATTTTGACATTTGCAAAACAAAGGGTTTCTCTAGCTCCAAAAGTATGATTTGAGAGTAACCTTAATTGGTATATAGATTTTTGTTTCAAATGAGAGGAACTAAAAGAAACATTCTGACTGGAAGCCACATTTTTGTTTGTTCTTTGACAGAAGAGAAATCTGGCAATTATCATGATGAAAATATTTTTTTGCACTCTTCTGGGTTTTTCTGCATGAAAACTCTGTTTGCCACAGGTCTGCTTGGTCCCTGTGTCTTGAGTGTCCTGGGAAAAGTGCTGCTGCTGCAAGAGAGAGGATGGCAAAGGACAGAAAAGGAAAGGCTCATCCTTTTCTGGGACACAACAGCAGAGCTGAGAGCTCCCTGGGACTCAATTGTGTGCTGCTTTGAAACGATGTCAAATTAATTTTCTGCCTGTTGCTACAATGACAACCTCTGGCAATGGCATTGCCTTGAAAGGCAATAAACAAGGAAATTGCATATTCTATTGCCAGTGTATTAATTTCATTGTTTGAAACATGAACTCATTTTCTGCCATTGCCCTGGGTAGTCTGTGTGTGCATGTGCAGGTACAAGGCACTTGGGAAGGTCTCTCCCTTGTCCCTGCAGAGCAGGGGAGAGGACAGAATGATTTTCCTGTTGGTGTTTTAGTTCATGACCCTTCTTGGCCTCTTGGCAGCACAGGAGATGTGCAGTGCACCTCAACAGGGTCCCACTTCCATGAGAGAAAGTGTTGTTTGCAGTCACACTGCTCCTGCTTACGATATAAAATCTTTATTCAAGGTTCTGTCCTTAAACTCCTGACTGCTCTGTGATTTTTATTGAAAGTTGTTGGTTAAAAATGTCCTTTTCATAGAGATAATCATGTCCAGGTGCAGGGCTGTTTTTTCAGTGTAATTCCACTGAATTATCATTCATGAAAGGGACTGGAGATGGTTTTCAGGCTGGAATTTAAAATTGCCAGAATTAGAATAGAGGTTAAAAAGTATTTCTTGTAATACATGTTTAGTTTTGCTGGAGAGTCAATTTTCTTTAGGTTTAATCAAGGTCATTAGAACAATGACAGGGCTGAATTTGCTCATAAATTTTGTATCTGGAAGCAGAAATTGTTACAAGGTTCTTCACAGCGATGTGCAGCATGTGCTGAATACCTGGGCTGATATGTCACAAAGGTTAACTGACTTATTGCAGTAGGATAAATAAATAACTTTCTGAAAGACCCTGGAAAACTGTGGCTCAGGATTGCGGCTGGGTTGTGGACAAGGTGACTATATTTTGGTGCAAATGAATTTATCTTGCCATATTTCATGATTGCCATGTACTGATGCACAGGTACTTGTGTACTGGGAGAGGAATGCTACTTACATCCAGATCAAATGTATGCTTTAAAAATATCTGCAAACCAGATTCAAACAGTGAATCTCTGTTGAAGTTAACAGAGAATGGAGAGGCGCTGCCCTTTAAAGAATAATGAAGAAATTGTAATTCCACAAGCAACTGGATCAGTCCTACCCATTTGACTCCTAAGCTGATTATTTTGTCTGTTCTTAGGGAAAGACTTTTGAAATGACTCAGCACTTGGGATAGAGTGACACTGAAATGGGATGTGGAATAAAGTGCTCCTTCTTTCATGGTCAAGAAACCAGGTAAAAATTTCAAGTGCTCCTGAACCCAATACTCTTCCAAGTTACATTTAGAACTGATGATTAAGCTGCCTTTAACTTTTTAATCTTGAACTGATATTGAGAAGTCTTTAAAAAGATGTTAGAGTAAAACAACGGACTTTCTAATCAATCACACAAAAATTATAATATATTGGAAACTTATTATTAATAATGGACTATTATTCTTTATGTATCACATCTTACTATCTAATCTATCTATATTAGTTACTTTTAAAAGGAATCGGGTGATAAATTACTCCATTAAAACAGAGCGAAGAGACTTAAGCTCTTCAACAGGGAAAATTACAAAGTAGATTTTTACAGTGGCTTCACAGCTTTGCCAAGCACATCACACACTCTTGGATTCCTGGGAGCTGAGCAGGACGTGGTGCTTCCACCAAGGGGTTGGCATTGATGTGGACCCTGAATTGTGGCGCAGAGCTGGGCCTTATGAAGGCCATCTCTGCAGTGCAGTGTGTGCATTCAGTTTTGCTTTTCAACCTGGTGATGATGAATTAGATCCAAAAGCCTTTTGGTTTGTGCTCCTGTCATTTTCCTTTGTGTCTCTGGTGCCTTCAGCGGGACTGTGAGTTATGGAGACTTCTCTACTTGACCCAGTGTAGTTGCTGATAAAAGGAAAAGAAAGCAACAGCCCTTTCCTCAAGCTCTCCCGAGGCTGTGGAGAAAATCTGTAGGAGAACTGCAGTGAGAAACAGTGTCAGGACATTTGCATTCCAGTTTTTGCTTTGTAATTTGCCCATCTCCATCTCATTTTCTATCACTTTGGGGCGAGTTTTGTAAATCTGACGGAAACAGTCTGCTCCTGTGTGGTTTGTTGCTGTGGGCACCCTTTCCCTGACAGGTGTGGATTTATTACACTGTTTCCTTGATGCACTTATTTCCTCCCCTCCAGCATGCTGTGAGAGTCTCTCCTCATGGTCCCTTGGGGACGTGCCAGGCTCGGGAGAGCAAAGTAGAGAGATGAGCACATATGTGCTTGCATCCATAATGGGGGGAGGAAAAGTCTGAAAAATAGCACTTTGCTATTTTCCTGCAGGCAAATCAAGAGCAAATTTTGTGGGGCTCAGGGAAAATTCCACCTCTCTGATTTCTGACCTCTCAGCTTTTTGACCTTTTAGGCAGGTTCAGACTTAGGTGGGTGACGTGGACTGGACAAATTGCTGAGGACATGAGCTGTGAGGGGCTGTTTGAGTTCTCTGGGCTGGGAGAATGGTGATGTTGGCACTGTTGTGTGCAGGTGCAGGTTCATCCATGTTCCTCATTGCTGCAACTTATTGCAATTAGAATGACACCTAAAAGATTGGATTGGTGTCACGTGGCACAGGGCACTGGGAGAGCTGCCAGGTGCAGAAAGAGAATTTGGAAATTCAGATGAGTGGAGAGAGAAAATCAAACAAATGACTAGAATGGGATTCATCTATTTGCATGTTTTAGCTGTGCAGTGCACATAAAAGGGAAAAATCAATTTACTGAAATCCTAAACAAATAACTGATAAAAGAACACATTCTTCTTGAATGGAAAACAAAAAAGGAAATGGTAAATAAATGATTGTCTGAATGAGTGTAAAAAGCAGTAGTAGCAGTAGTCCTCTTTTAGAGGAGGGCTGAAGGCACTACATTTTCATATGAAACAAAATACAAAATTGGCATAAATTGTGGATAAAGGCCTTCTAGTAAGAGGCCTTTGTTTACTGATGCTTTAAACAGCTCATTTTTCTCCTCATTTTGATTTAAAATAATCTAAAATGGTGAGGAGGGATTTTCTGGGAAAGAAGCACAGTGTGCAGCCTAATCTTCCATCCCACAGACTTTACTGGCATTATCATAAAAATGCTGGAGGTTTTCTTGGTTTTGAACTCATTTTTCTGAAATTCTTGACAAATGAGCCCAAGTGCATTAATAATGGAGCTGGAGTGATTTTCATGTCTGTGGGGAAGCAGGCAGTCTATTTGCATTTTGTGTTTTCATTGTCTTTGACAGCCTTGGTAACACCCCACTGGCAATAGCAAAACCTTCACCTGGGGTTTGCTTTGGCTGGGCTGGGATTTCCCAGGGCACTGCAGCAGTGCTCTTCCAGCTGCTTCTGTTTTAAACTTCAGCATTGATGGCTGCTGACTTGTGGGGAGCAAGCTGGAAATACAGGGCAGTGCAGGTGCTCTTTGTGTGGCCCTCTGCTCGGAGATTTCCCATCCCAGATTGATTCAGCTGTGTTAGTCACAACTGTCAGTAGAAAATCCACTGATTTTGGGATGTGTTGGTGGGTTTATCTACTCCCACTGATGAGTAACAGTGATTGCTCAGCTGAGGATGTGATTGCCTTGAGTTGAGCTGGGTGTCCCCAAGGATGCTGCAGCTGTGGAACCAGGAGCTGGGACTGTCAGTGCTCCTGGCACTCCTCAGTGCACTTGTACTCATTTCATAGCAGAGAATTGTGGAATCATAGAATGATTTGGGTTGGAAGGGACCTTAAAGATCACCCAGTTCCCATCCCCCTGCAATTTGTGCCAAGGTTTGTGCAGCCTCAACATTATTTGGTTTGATACCTGGGTTTACAGATTACAGCAGGACTTGTTACACACTGGTACAGCAGTGGGGTGTGTAGAAGGGCTTGGGTTGTACCTGGACATTGTACCAATAAAGCTGCAGTAGGGTAGATGAAACCCTTAATATGGATAAAGTTAACCTGCCACAGAGCTGGTTTATTCCATTTACTGTTATTGCTCACTGCAGTGTCTGAGGGAGAGCCCATTTGGAGATGTGGCAGGAAATAAACTCATTTCTCTTCTTTTGTCACCAATTAAATGTGCTGCTGTATATCTTGTGGCTAAGTTAGCTGTGGTTTCCACTGCAATGCTATTTTGTGAGGTAAAGAAAGAAAATAGGAAAAGAAAGTGAATTTTTTAGGCCAAAATGCTTGTTGAGTGGTGATTCTGAATGTTACCCTAACCTCCAATATCATAGTAATGCCAGTATGAGCTATACTTGGAGAGGAAATGCTGCTCTGCTCTGGGTTGAGCCTGAACACACAATATGTAGCAGCCACCTTTCTTGCCTCTGAAGTAGAGGTCTCCAAATCTTCCTGGGTGTCACTTTTGACAGCAGCTTCAGTTTCAGTACTGCCAGCAGTAACTTGGTATTTGTAGGTAGTCTCAGCCTAGTTCATATTTTATTACTGATGGATGCATTTAATCTACTTTATTTACTTCATTTTTGTCTGATGCAGCTGTATCATGAGATCGTATGTGCCCATGGGTGGCTCTAAAGCTCCCTGAGCATGTAAGATGTTGGAGTAAGGTGGTCCACAGAGCTTTCTCAGCAGG
>NW_005054308.1:2617265-2683490 GCF_000277835.1 Geospiza fortis | reverse complement strand
GGAAGCTGAGGGGGAAAACAAAAGCTTTTTGCTGTTGTTTTTTCCCAGCTCCTTTTGTCAGCATCTTTGCTCATCTTTCCCCCCCTTTGCTCAGCATCCAGTGCCTTCCTCTGTATCTTCTGAGGGTTTATGGTGCTTCTGTGGTGCTTCAGAGCAGGAAAATGAAGATGGCATTCACAGCTCTCCGTGCATGCCAGGGCTGTTGGTGCTGGGCTCTGTTCTCTGAGTTGTGCAGCTGGATCCTTTGGAGGTTGGGTGACAGGAAAGCAGGCACCCTGTCACCCGTGGGGTGTCACTGAAAGCTGTGACAGAACCCCAGCGCTTCCAGACTCCTCCCTTCTGCTGCCAGGAACACATACAATTGCTTCAATGTAAAAACGGTTCATTGCAGTAAAAGATCACACACTTGGTTTGGTGTAACTGCTATTCTAGACTTAAAAAACAACATTTTTAATTATTTTGTGACCAGTGTTGGCAGCTGTTGAAAGAGCACACAAGAAAGCATGTGAGTAGCCAGGGAAATGGTATAAATTAGGGACAACTGTTGCATCAATCAATGTATCTTAAACAAAAGCTTGATATTTTTGAGTTTTATGCTAACTACCTAAAAATGCTAAGTAGTGTGGAGGGAAGGTAACAGATTGAATGGTTTACAGTAACAAAGACAATTTCTCTGAGACAGAAACTAAAGCTTGTAAAATATATTTTATTAATATATAATGAAATATAATAATGTATAATAATAGGTCCAAATAACATAATTAAGAGTTAGTGCACTATGACCTAGCTTTCCTTCGGACCACATTTTATGGTCCAATTAAGTAATTAATTACTCATCCAGTACACAAGCTAGAAAGCATAAAATGTTTATTTGTATTTTGTTTTGCAAATGGAGGGAGAGGATATGGCCATGGGTCTGAAGACTCTAAGTGGTCAGAATTACCATTTGTTATTAGGGCAAAACCAGTTTCATTAAGTCCTCCTGATGACATGGTTTCCAGTTAAACAGGACATTGTGCAAGAGTCATAGACCACTTAATCCTTCATTTTTATAGCTGGATATTTTGGCATCACTAGGATGTGACAGGCAGAGTCTACCCTGGACAATGACACTGGGAATGAAGCTGTTCTGAATGCTGTCCATAGGGAGTGATGGAAAATGTAGTCTTAAAAAAAGTGACTTTTAGGTCAGGTAAGTTCATTTCAGCAGAAATGAGAGTTGTAATACTTCCTCTAAACCCACATGAAGTGCTATAGGGAAGCCTGCAAACCTGCTTACTTTGCTAGGTAAAGCAGAATCTCTTTTTCCTGTCTTGGTTTTTAAAAATAACTGCTTGATGCAGTAGATTTCGCCCTCTAGAACAACAAATATCTTGCAGGACAAGTGGAATTTTAAGACCTTATTTTGCTGGTGCTGCATGTTTGAAAGTTCTATTGAAATTAATGGCGATTGCAGTCCTGTAACCGTGTTAGCAGAGAACCCTGTGACCTTATAAATGCAGGCAATATTGTGAAGCAGCTACTGCCTTCAGGTGGTGAAGAGCAAACAAAGCTGCACTTTATATTAGACATCATTCATTTGTCCTTTCTCTTCTTCTATTGCTCTCCAGGTCCTGATCCTATTAGCCACTGTGTCCTTTTGTAATTTACCAAAGTAATGCTTGGCACAGGGACCTGGGAGGTGATTTCCTGCAGTGCCTCCATCAGCATCGCTCTTGTAACAGAGCCAGAGTCTGTGAACAGTTGAGCTGGGGCAAGTTCTTGCAGTTCCAGTGCATGCCAGAGCCTGGTTTATTTGCTGGCTCGGATATAAATCTGCTTTCATTGGCCTCTCTCGCTTCCCCCAGCCCTGATGAGCAAATGGATGGTATTTGAGGTAGCAGTATATGCTGGGAGTGGGCAGAGGGCAGGAAACTGGATAAATGGCTGTGTAATTAATCTCTGGTTCTTCCCAATTATTCTCCTCTTATCTGTTACTATGGTTAATTGAGTTTTTGCCCAAATATGACCTCTCCTTCTAATTCCCACATGAATAATTTTCAGAATGACTGTATAACTTCATTCCCTCCAGTCTCCAATGTGTGTTTAAACTCCAAGATGTTAGATCAAAATGGTGAAGATCAGTGTTTCCTGAAGGCATCCCATTAGTGGCTTCTCATTGGGATTGTATGGTTTTCAGAAACTCAGGTGTTTCTTGACTTTTGCTATGTTACAATTTTTGTTTTAAATTCAAGTAAGTACATGCTTATCAAAAGAGTCACTCAAGAGTCTCAAGTTGCCTATCTGCTCTTGAAAACATTGCTGTGGTTTTTTTTTTTCCCAAATGCAGTTTTGTAGTTTGTTGAAATTTCCATAAGGCTTGTACTTTTGGTGGTCTGTGTTACTGTTGGCAGTGGAAAGTTTTGTATCATAGTAAATTTAGAGACTGTAGATTTGGAGAATTTCTCTTTTCCTGGGCCTACTCTTCCTCCCATTAACTTCTTTAAAATGCATTTGGATATTAGGTATTTTTTCTCCTAAAAGCATTTTAATCCAAACGTTAGAGCACAGTACACATTTTCTGAAAAAAACAGAAATTTTTTGTTTCTTTAAAAAGATTTCAACAACAAAAGTGCTTGAGTTCTACTTTTATTTTTTTCAGTAGGAAAAAAGCTGGTTTCTCTCATCCCTTCCCACCCTACCCATAGAGAAATCAAAGGCAGAATGGGATAAGCCAACCTTCCCCAGCCAGCACTGAAAGTTGGATTAGATTCTTCTTCTCAGAGTCTTCCCAGCTCTGCCTTCATCACAGACAATATGTCTGGAAATAAAGAAAAGCCAACATGTTTATAGTTCGAGTACAAAACACCTGAAAAAAGACAATTCTGACAGAAATTCTGATTTGCTTCCCGCCACGTGCCTCTTCAAACACCACGTGTCAACGATGGTGCTGCTGGAGCAGCTCTCCTCTTCCCAGACTCCAAGAAGCGATGTTGAATCTCACTGTAGCACTAATTACTGAAAATGTCTTGGTGTCCTTTATCTACATCTTCAAAGGGTGAAATTATTATTACAGCAAAATACCATATCCCATGAAATACTGCAATTGAGTGTGCAAGGCCATGGATCAGGAAGATTGCCTGAATTAACTCGGCTTGGTGATGAATGAGAAGGGTAATAACTTCTCAGAAGAGCCATAGGAGGCAGGCAGCAGCTTGATTAGCAGTGATATATCATGAGTGAGGTTCTAGGGAAACACAGATCCAGAAAAAAAGGTCAAATTTTTACTCCTTCATGAGGCTGTGCTCTGGGGAAGGAACTGGGAGGCAGGAGAAATGGAGCCCCATGGAAAGCGAGTAAAATGTTTGCTGAAGGCCAGGGTCAGAGGAATGTGGCTGTAGGACCAACCTGTCTCTGGAAAAGGAAGAATTGGACAATGGGAAAAGTTTCCTGTTCTCTGTAGATCATGGCAAAATCTTCATCCTGGGAATAATTTATTATGAAATATAAGAGAGTGATAACGCCTCTAGACAAGAGTTCTTGGCTTTCCTTTATCTTACCCAAAGGTAGATCTGTGACTCCACAGAAATCTGAAGTTTGTTTTGATTTGCTGAGTTTAAATGAAAGAATTATGCCAAAGGGTCCAGAGTCTTTGAGCTGCTGTACTTTATTGAAACCAATGAGGCAGCATCATGTTACACCAGCTAAGGACATGGCCTTGATATACTTTGTTTCTGGGATGCAAACACAAAATCTCTTAATGGGGACAAATATTTCAATATCTCCTGCTTTAAGTAGTATTTCTCTCCTAATTACTTAGTTCCAAACAGTCCAGGAAGGAAATTCGGGTTTTGATTGCTGGGTTTGGACTTATTTATGCTAATTTCTATTCATTGCATGGTTTCAAACATCTGGGGCTCTGAGGACACCGTAACATGGACTAACTTTCATAAGCTGATAGCAGTATTTAATATTATTTGTTAATTCATTCTTTCCTTTTCCCATTAAAGTACAGATTTATCTTGTTTTATTTTATTTTTAAATCTAGTACAATCTCAAGACTGTTGGAGCTGTTTTTTTGCATGATCATATACTGCCAGATATGCTTGACTAAAATCCACTGAAGTTCACAGGAAGCTCTTGACAGATGTTGGATGTCTCAGTGGCACATTGGCTGCCCCTGTGATGCCCAGCGGGTGCTGAGCATCCGTGTCCAGCCAGGTGGGCCACACCAACCCGTGCTCTGTGGGGGCCTGGGGATGTAAAAACCACAACGTTCCCCTGTCCTTCTCTAGTGCGCATTCATGGTCTTTTCATTTCACATTGGGATGTTTCTTCTGGAAGGTGGGAATAACCCTGGGTGGCAAGGGAGAGGGAATGAAACCTGCAGGGCTGGGGGATTTGAGGGGTGGGCGCCCCAAGCCCTCCCTGAGTCAGCAGGAGCCTCCCAGGCTCTCTGGTCTGTGCCTGACTCTCCTGCTCGTTCTGCCTCATCTCAAGCTGAGCGTGTTCTGAAGCACTGCTGAGTGCTGTGTGCTGCAGGTTCACCGCCACTGTTTGGGGCTGATTTTTCCCAATTGCATCTCTGGACTAGGAAAAAATCACGTGGCACTTTAATCACCAAAAGCTCAAAAGCAGGGGAGGGAATAAAGCAAGTCTCTTGATAAAGTGCTTGTAAGTACAGGCAACCTGCAGAGTAAAGTCAACAGGTCTCTTCAGTGCTGAAAGCACAAGAATTGCCTGTGGTGGGGTGAGAGCTCTGCTGCTTAAATGTTGCAC
Organism: Geospiza fortis; assembly: GCF_000277835.1. NCBI lineage: Eukaryota > Metazoa > Chordata > Aves > Passeriformes > Thraupidae > Geospiza > Geospiza fortis. Next base: position 2,678,732 of record NW_005054308.1, on the reverse strand, counting down.
TGGTTCAGTGCTTTCCCCTCTTGAGTGTCTCCAGCAGATGCATCTTTAACATCTCCTGATCAGGCAGGAGGTCACAAACTCTCATTTGCTGCTTTCTTTGTCTCAATGCATTAATCAGTTCACCAACACTTATTACCAAGAGTTTCCCTGTAACGTAGAAAATTTAGCTTTATTCTGTGACAACAAAACTGCCAGATTAATGCCAACCCTGCTTCTTCCTTATGTAAAATCTTGTAATATGGAAAGCCATTGTACTATCACAATTTTTATGGAAGCATCCTTTCAGATTGCATCTAACATTGGTTAGGTTTTGTTTGTGAGGCACTCTGAGGACCACCTTGTCAATGTAAAACACTTTTCAAGATGACTTCTGGTCCTTGGGAATGAAGCTGCTAGAGAATAGTCTGGTCTTAAGGGATCAGCTTTGAAGAGCTGTGTTGCTGTAAGGTGGGGGCTGTGTGAAGCCTTCCCAAGGGGTGGATTTAGGGACAAGCTGGGTGTGATGCACCCTGTCTCAGCACACACTCCCCAGCAAGTTCTGCTATCTCAGTGCAGAAGTGGAAGAATGACCTGTGTCATCCTCTGAGAAGGGAGGCTGAAGGTCTGTGCTGGAGGGTGTAGTTTTCTGTGATATATATTAGTGGCTTATTCCATGTCAAGGTCCTTTCTAGACATGCATCTTTGTAGTGGGATAGAATATAAGAAAATGAAGATAGTGTAGAAAGTAATCTTACCCCTAAGGAGCTGCAGCTGGGCCAATTATCAAAGATTAGGAGCAGGCCTGACTTTACCAGGCCACAGGTGTAACCAGTGAGAAGAAGAGTGCTATAAAAGAGTGGGGTGGGCTGGGTGAGAGGGGAACTGGAGTCAGTTGGCTGCTTTGTGAAGAAGAAAGAGTCAGTGCTCTGAGGAGCTGCCCATGAGAAACGCCAAGAAGGTTTGGGACTTTTGTGATAAGGAGATAACAGCATGGAACCCCTGCAATGAGATGACAACAGACCTTGAGCCAACACCCAAGGTGAACTGCCCCTGTCATTCTGTTCCCTCACTGACCCTCCCCAGTCAGATGCTGTTCTCACAACCCTTACCTGTTTTAAATCCTTGAGGATATGTGGGCTGGGTGTGCTCAATATGGGATTTTTCTGTCCTGCCTCTGCCTGCAGCACTAGGGCGGACAGTGTGCACTCAGTGCTCCTGGGTGTCCAGCTCCTCGTGCAATGGAGCCACTGAAAAAAGAGGAAATTTCTGTGGTCATGGTGGGCTGCTGGTGTAGCTGTTCTAGCAGGTATTCTAGAAGGTGCTACTCTGCTTTATCTCACTTGAGATCTCTAAGTAGCCTGTGCAATTAAAAGACAGAAGATGAAACAGCTGCCAGCAGTGCAGAGCACCAGCCCTCTGCAAGGCACTTGGAGCTCGGAAAGAAAAGAAGCATCTGTCCAAGGTTTAACTTTCAAAATGAGATGAGCACTGGGGAGGTTGTGCAAGAGGACGCAGATACAGAGCTGAGTGTGTGGGGATTAAAAAAATACTATTGCACCTATCACTTTGAGGATTTCAGACATCCCTAGCAAAGTACTCAGCAATAGTAAGTAATGTGCTGCATTTAATAGGAGAACATTTGATTTTCTACCGTGTAAAAAGCTTTTTAGATCCAAAAGATTCCTTATGGTAGAAATGTAGCTTTGCCCTCATTAAGTTCTTATTTCTCAAGTTCTTACAAAATGCTGTGAAGTTAAGAATTCTATGTTTTTAGAGATTATAATAATGAGGTTTAGATCCTTTTCCAGTTTATAGATAAAATGCCATATTAAATGTAAGCAGTATTATATTTTGTTATGCAATTCTGGATATCTCTTGCTCAAAGATAAATCAAAGTAGACCAAAGAGGAGTATTTTTGTAATGTAGATTTATGGCAGTGCAGAATAAAGTGCTGCTTCTCAGTTGCAGGTATTTTTGGCATTCTAGTTAAAAGTGTCAAAATAAATGACTAAATTTAAATTACTCAGTAGCAGCTCTGCTACCCCCATCCCAATATAATAAAGTAAATGCTAAAAGTGTAAGAGAGAAATCCAACAGCATCCTCCTGCTGTGCCATTAACTTTCTCCCAGTTGCTGAGATATTTGCAAGTGTTGCTCTGTGTCTACAATAAAAAGGGTAGAAAATAAGGATGTCTTTAGTCTGGGGGAAAGGCTGGGAGTTGTCCTTCCAGGGGAGAAGCAGGGGAGCCCTCAGGTAAGGATTTCATTCCACTGTCCCCAAACCACCCTGTGCAGGGTGAAGGCAGAACCCCCCATCCCACATGCAGCTCGCTGGCTCCTTAACAAAATCCTCAGTGATTCCAGAGGAAAGGGGGCCTGGAATGACTCTGGGCCATTCCTGCACTGAATTGGGATCTCTGTTGTGAATTATACACTCAGTTTTTGCTGCTGTATGTGAGGGGAGGCTCTGGGCAGCAGGAGGGGCTGTAGGGTGGCTGTGCCTGTCTCTGGGGGCAGTGGGCAGGGAGCCCATCACAGGGATGTGCTCAAACTGCTCTTTGTGGGCAAACCTGGCCCAGTTGGAAACAGGGTTTGGGTTTGATGTGTAGAGCCCAGGTTTGAGGAGACCATCCTGTGCTTTTTTCATATTTTTAGTCTTTTGAGGAGAGCAGAAAGAGCACCAGGCAAACTGCAGAGGAAGCAAAAGAAAAATATTTTGAATTGTAAGCCAGTTGCATTGTTTTAAGGTGAAATTTGTACATATTTTATCTTTAATTTTGACTTCTCCATCACAGAAACCCAAAAACATTAGCAACGTTGTTTACTTAAACCAACACTGTGCTAAAGAGAAATTAATTATCTGGTGAAAGTTTATGACACAGCAAAATCTGCAGTGAGAATTGCCAGGTCCTTGCACTGGCAAACAGGGAGAGCAGAGGTGAGGCTCTCCTGCCTGCCATTCTGCTGGGAGCCCCATGGCTGGGGAGATCCTGGGCCTCCTGAGTGCTCCAGGTGTGCTGGGGGGGATCTCTGCATCTGGAACTTGACACCCAAGAAAAACACATTGCTCTGGTTTCAATTACATGTGTGGAAGTGGATGATATTCTATGAAAATTCAATAAACCTTGAGAACAGCAGCAGGGCTGATATCTGTAATTTAAAATAATGGATATGAAGAAATTGTTTCTCATTTATCTTTACTGCTGAGTTTCAGAAGCACCGAAGAGACTTCATTAGGGTTTTTTTTTTTAAATAGCTTCATTTATTCAATCAATGATGGGTTCTAGAGGTGACTGACTATTATGTTTAATAATACACTGGATAAAAAATATCCCCATCCTTTCACATTTTTTGACATATGTGGAAAGAATATATGAAATCTCTTCTCAGTGGGAGATAGAATTAGTTTGGGTTTTTTTTTTTTAAAAAACCACTTTATTATGCAAGATAAATGTGTTTTTTGTCGCACAATGGGATCTGTAGGCAGAATATTTAAATCTTTGCTTTACACAGATTGAAGTTTCATTAGAAGAAATATCGTAAACCCGAGATTCCAAAGTAAATACTGTGACCAAAACATGATGATTCAATCCTGTGACTGCCACTCACAGAAAAATTATGACCAGGAAATGAAGAAACCCAACAGACAGTACTGCTGTGGGCTCACAGTCAATGCTACCACCCCAGTGCTGCTCCATGGGGTTAGAGGAATTAAAGGGGGTTGTGACGGTGGTCACAGCGGTTTTAGGATGAGAGAAGAGACAAGGATCTGACTCCATATTTCAGAAGGCTTGATTTATTATTTTATGATATATATTACATTAAAACTATACTAAAATAATAGAAGAAAGGGTTTCATCTCAGAAGGCTAGCTAAGCTAAGAATAGGAAGGAATGAATAACAAAGGTAACTGTCCCAGACTCTTTGTCCAAGCCAGCTGTGCTGTGATTGGCCATTAATTACAAACAAGCCCATGAGACCAATCACAGATCCACCTGTTGCCTTCCACAGCAGCAGATAATCATAGTTTACATTTGTTCTCGAGGCCTCTCAGCTTCTCAGGAGGAAAAACTCCCAAGGAAAGGACTTTCATAAAAAGATGTCTGCGATGGGGGGTGAGATTTAAATAATAAAAAAAGTGGATTCTAAAAACAAGTAGTGAACCTGATGTCAAACACACATGGGAAGATGGCAGCTCACACCTGTACCTCTGAGAGCGCTCAAAGTAGACAAGTATGGTGAGTGAGTCAGGTTTTCTTTTGTTTCAAGCAATGTTAGCCTGCTCATGCGCTGTCTGCTCCAAAGGCCACATGCTGATTTGGCACAGCCTGGTTTTGGTAGCAGGGAAGGGCCACAGAAGTGGCTTCTGTGAGAAGCTGCTGGAAGTCTCCACCATGCATGACAGAGCCAAGCTCTGATGGCTCTGAAGATGGACATATCAAACCACAACCAGGGTAAAACCCAAGAGTTTCTGTGAAAGGGGTTTAAAAAAGGCATTGTCCTTCAGAGTTTTAACAAGGAGGTTTTACCTGGAGGATTTGGATACTAGAGTCTGTCAGATGTTCCCCAGTTCAGGAATATGAGGAACCTGGTGAGCTGCATTTGTCCTCTAAACTTATTTTGTTAGGATTTGGCAGGGAAACAATATTGCTAATGCTTTTGAGTTATTGTGGTGGAGAAGTCAAAATTAAAGATAAAAAATGTACAAGTTTTCACCTTAAAATGATGCGAGTGGCTTATAATTCAAATTATTTTTCATTTGCTTCCTCTGCAGTTTGCCTGGTGCTCTTTCTGCTCTCCTCAAAAGACTAAAAATATGAAAAAAGCACAGGATGGTCTCCTCAAACCTGGGCTCTACACATCAAACCCAAACCCTGTTTCCAACTGGCCCAGGATGGGTTTGGATGTGTAGAGCCAACAGGGAATGCCTTAGTGGTATAAGCTCTGCTTTGAAATAACTCAGATGATGTGATAGTGACAGGGAAATAGTTCTGTATATGGGCACCAGATGCAAAACATCTTTATTTGACTTTGATAAATTGTAGGTGAAATGCAGAGGAGCTATGTAATTACAAAGGGGGAAAAATTAATCTTATGAGAAGTTTTGGAATAACTTCCTGTGAAGGGCTGGGCTGGAAACTTCCATGCTCCAGAAGCAGTTTTTTTTTTCTTTTGCTGCAATATTTGACTTTGGGACCTCATGTTTTAACCCCAGGAACATCAGTTTGTTAATTCAGACCTTGTGGATAATTTCTATGCAATTTTCTGGTTGAATGGCTATATTTCCAAAGGATAAAGGACAGGGGAAAAGAATAATTAAAAAGCATAAATGGAAAGAAGACCTTTGACTTTCATTGGCATGCAGGGGACTAGGGAAATATGGTCTGTTCCTGTATGGATGCAGTTGTCCCAGCTTTGTATCATCAGTGGAGGATGAGGCTTTGGGGCTATTAACCCAAATCCATAGATCAGGGAGATCTGGGTATGCCAAGGAGGTTCTAGAAGTAGGTGAGTAGGTGGAGTAGGCGATTTGACAGTGAGTTTTTGGCAGGTAATGCTCCTGATTCTGGTTAGGATAAGTACAAATGTGGTGATGATTATACATGCCAGATCAAAAAGAGGTTTTAAAGAGTTGGCCACGTGCTTTGAGGCTTCTTGCATCACACCCTTAAATATCAACCTAATTCAATCACATCCTTAAATATCAAGCTTAATTCAATGAGGGCAGAGAGGTTTAAGCTGGTGCACAAATAAGATTAAATCAGACAGGAAATGTGTAAAAATGGGGATCTTTGGAAGTTTTGCTGTATTATCTGGTACAAATATTAAGGCTGGCAGTTTATCTTTACATTAAGAGGCCCCTGGCTAATTAGGGGTTCTGGCAAGGATTATTCTGCAACACCAGAATCAGGGGGAGAACAGTTGATGGGATGGTGGTTAATGAGTTAGCTGAACTGCAGAATGTGCTGCTTTGAGAGGTCCCATCAAACATTAGCTCAGTTAACATGCAAGGATTAAGTTCTCCAGATAGTGCAATAGATTAGACCCCTCTCATAATTCACCCCAGCAGTTTACCTGAAATGGAATAATCAGACACGATCTTGGTTTGGAAGTTACAGCTTATTGATTCAAACACAGCATTTCTCCTAAGTTGTTCTATTCTTAACATAAATAAATAATAAGCCCCTGGGAATCTGTTTTAAAGAAATCTGAGGTGTAGTGTTTTCTGTCAGAGTTTATTTTCTTTCAACTCACTCCTAAGAAAAATATCATTGCTTTTGGTTCTGTGGGTTTTTCTTCTTATTATTGCAGATCAAACATGGATATGCCCTGACAGTGTTTTTAGTAGGCTCTGTGGCATGTCATGCACAACTAGACGTTTTCCCAACACATGTCGTGGAATTGTGTTATTTAACTTCCTGGGTTTAAAATCCATCTACTCTTCTTATAGTTTCTTAAAAAAAGATAACTGATCTTCAGGTAGGTGGTTCAAGGGACTCTTGAAACACCAGAAGTCAGAGCCAAGCTCTGTTTCCAGAGACAAAGCTTCCATGGATTCATTGAGAAGGCCAGGAAAAAATATTATGTCATTAGTTTTAAAGGTAATGCATTTCTATAGACATTTAAAAATAGACTCTACGTTCACTCTGGATTTCTCAGGCTTCTGGTCCTTTGAGATCCTATTCACTCTCTCTGCTGAGTGCTATTGAGAAATATAGTTTCCAAAGGTTACAGCTGCTCCTGGGATCAATAATTCTGGCACAAGGAATAAGTAAATCTCAACTTTCTGACACATTGGAGTATAGCTTTCTGTGCAGGAGCAGGATGTGACTGATCTCTGGGCTTGCTGAAGGTTGTGTGCTCACACAAGGTTACTCTGGAGCTGTGACACTGGGGTTTGGGCCGTGTGCTCATACCAGGTTACTCTGGAGCTGGGGACATTGGGGTTTGGGCTGTGTGCTCATACAAGGTTATGCTGGAGCTGGGGACATTGGAGTTTGCTTCATCATGAGCCCCAGAAACAAGGGGGGTTCACTGTGGTGCTTCAGCTCTGGTTCCCAGCTGGGAGTGGTGTGCCCATAGAGGCTGTCTGTCTGTCTGTCTGTCTGTCTGAGGGCTGCCCTTGGGCTCTGAGCAGGCAGTTCTGTTGAGAAAAAAGATAGAAGCTGGCTGGTAGATCAAATATTTCCCATTGGTTCCCTGATGGATCCTCTAAACCTAGAGAGATGCCCTGCAAGTGGAGAGCTCTCAAGGGCAAAGTCATGAAACCAGGCAATGTTATTTTTTCTGATGTTTACAGTGGGATTCTGTTTTGAGCAGTGCATGAGTGAGAGCCACTACATTAGCTACTGTCACCTCTAATAAACTGATCATTAATCATCAATCATTTGTCTATTTTCAGAGCATGTTCACTGTGTACTTGGACACATATCTAGCTAATGCTTCTTGATACTGTTGTATGGGAGATCTAAGCTTGTCACTTGAACTTGTAAAGTGTTTTTATTAAGTTCATCTTTTCATGTTAGTGTTTTCAAGGACTGGTCTGGAAATTTCCATGAAAATATCAAGCACAACACTTTTTTCTAAACTAAATCTGCTGAACTGAATCAAGCATCTGACAATATACCAGCCTGTCTCACCTTGCTCCTGTATGGATGTTGTATTTTGAATGCTCTTCTATCCTTCTTGATGAGGAAACCCATCCCACAATGCCTTGTGGCCCTACCAAAACTTGCACAATCACATCATACCAAGTTTGGCCCATTCTGGACCACTATCCACAGAATATTTTTTGTTGTTTTTCTCTTACTACCTACACATACATTCTGAAGACATAATCCAGGCACCTTTTTCCTGTCAAGGACACTCAATCCCTACACTTCCTACACTACCATGGATGGTTTTGAGAATGAAATTCAGAGGACAGCAGTCATGACTCTCCAGCTCCCCACCTCAGTGCTGTGTCTCAGGGAGGTTTGATGTGCAGGAACAGACTATTCCAAGGAAAGAGGGTGTATTCTAAGACCTGTTATAACTCATCTGTGGCTCTGGCAGAACATTCATCTTTGCTGAGCTTTTTTTCTCTATCTGCATTAGCAATGGGTGTTCACCTAAAATAATAGGCTTGAAAGCTCCCTAATATGAATCCTGCTGGTATAAAATTTCTCCTTTTCCCCCATAGGACTTTTGTTGGTTTTCTTTGAGATTATTGTAATATATTTGAATTATTTTCTCCTCTTAGTTTTTTAAGATTCCTCCTAAGTGAATAAATTTTAACATTAAGGCTGCAGCCATTCATACCAACTGTAAATCCCAAGGAAGCTCAAGAGAAAAGGAGAGCTACTCTCTGAAGAAAGATTGCACTTCACTTAATTTTCTTCTTTTCATGTTGTGTCATGTCCTGTGGGGCTGATTCCAGCTGTCTATGCATCATTGTGTAGTTAGAATGGACAGGACTTCTAATACCTCTGTTATGAAGAGATTTTTGTGGCACTCAGTAGTACAGAAGAAAGCTAACCTGGAGCACAGCCACTGGAGTCTGGACCTTCCTTCCACTCATGTTGGTGTGAAATTTGTCTTGGCTTCAGTAGGCTTTAGAGGCAAAATTTAAAACTATCTTCTTGCTGTAGAGGATTTCCTTTGGGGGATCTATTCTTGAGCAGTTCTCATGCCTGTAGGTCTAAAGGGCTGGTATGCATGTCCCTATTCTGCTAATTAAACAAGAATCAAAGTATGGTTTTGTGGTATTGTTAAAATAACACCTGCAGGATGCTCTGAGGATGGAAGGGTTGATGCTGCTCATGGCAAGAAGGTCTATGCAGAAAGCAATGTGCACTTATTTCTGCCATGAGATGCCCAGGAATTTCAGGGGAGAAAGTTACAAGAATTTCAGTTGCTGATTTTTCTGTGGCTTTCCTGGTTTGGAACACTTTCCAGTTGTTCTGAACAGACAATACAATGCATTGATGATGCAAAATTGGCTTAAGCAGGTAAAACATCTCAGAGATGGTTAAAAATGGCCTTTCAATCAGAGGCATCTTCGTTCTCTACAATTTGGAGAATGCTGCCACTTTTACTTGCAACTTAATTTGTTTATCAAGCAATCCTATTTTCTGGTATTGAGCTATGTAATTTTCAGTGGATTAAAGATATGAGGTTTAGCTACATTATGGATTGTTTAGTTTTGTACCTACAGATAAAGACAACCACAATTCACCAAAGGGCTTCATGACTGTTCCTAAGTGTTTTGTTGTGTTTGAAAAGAGGCATGTACCTGTCTGAGTTATTTAGAGAATTCTGAAGAATTTCTCTCATCCAGTAATTCAAATAACTCTGATTTGATAACCCATGATGTTTGTTTCAAGAAACACCTGGGAGATCCTGGCTCCCAAGGATCATGGTCTGCAGCAAGATGGAGCCACGCTCAGTGAGGTCCATTGAACTCTTCTAGAACTAAAAGGAAGGAAGTAAAGCATGGGAAAGAGCATTAAAACATAAATTTGTTAACTTTATCAGTACAGAACTTCTTAAAAGTGTTGCTTCAGTATGGGATGGGACAAAGAGAAAATGAAAAACCAGAAGAAGTTTCAGGCTTGTTGCTACTTTTTGGAATCAGATGGGATTAGTCACTGTCCTCCATGTGTTCTCCAGATGTTTGCTCAAGTTTTACTGGACCATAATACAGTTACACTTTCATAGTTCACCTCAGGCTTCCTGGGAATCCAAGTTTCTCTATCCCCTAAAGGTCACAATCTCCACAGCTCAGTAGGGCTGATTTCATTACACAGATTTGTACTCCATTAACACAGTCCATAGGTTATTTCTAATCCACAGAACTGATTTATTTAATCCTTGTAGATGCCATTTGTTACACATTATTCTCAGCATTTATTCACAGCACAAACAGATGGTCAACGAAACCAATTAACCTTTCCCAAGCTTCCTTTCAGACTTTCTGTGGATTTTTTTGAGTCTATGGACAAATGAACAAAAAGCTATCAGGAGACTTTATGCCAGAGTGTGATGAATAGGAAGGCAGGCTAGCACATGTGCTGTGCTTAAATAAACCTCATCCTCCCCTAGGCTGGAGCTCTGGAGGGAGGACTCTGGCTGGCAGAACAGGCAGAAGAAATGAGCTTCCAAAAGGTGAAGTGACCCAAGTCTGTCTGTCTTCTTGCTAAATGATGTGGAGGATAGGGAGACTCGACAGCTTAACCTCATTGCTCTTTCCTCCATTTGTTTTTTGTTTGGTTTGTTGTGGGTTTTTTTATAAGGTTTTTTAGATATGAGAAATATGTATTTTGCAGTGAAATGACAAGTTCTGTTAAAAACTGTGCTCTCAATCATCAAAGCCTTCTCTAAGGTGCCTTGAGAAAATAAAAAAAAAGAACAAATCTATTTTATTAGCAATAAATGTAATATATTAGTAATTAGAAATTGCATCCTGCCCTTCACTGATAACCTGGAAGACAGACCACATAAATTTAGAACAGTATTCACTGCTAACTTTTATAACAAAACTATAAATAAGTATTTAGGTGGATCCTATCTCGATCTGTTTATCTGTGTAATAAAACCACAACCTCATTTGTGTTGTACAAAATATCCCTTGATTGTTTCATGGCTGAACAGTTTATTAGCAGAGCAAGTGGTCTGTTGGATGGATACATCTCTGTTGTCCTTTTCTCACATTCTGAAAAAAATGGGCTGAAAGGCCTTGGCAGGGTATGATAGGGCTGTGTCAGGGCTCAGAGGGGGATTTTGGGCAGTTTATTTTGTCTCCACAGGGTTTCTAATCCTCTCTAGTAGATACGACCTTATCTAGACAGGGACTTTTTTTTGTTTATAAAAGCTCTGTTTATGTAATGACCACAGTGCTGTTTCTTTCATGCCTGATCATGGAGCCATAGAATGATCTGGGTTGGAAGGGATCTTAAAAATCATCTCATTCAAACCTCCCTGCCATGGGTCCACTAGACCAGGTTTCTCCAGGCTGCATCCAGTCTATCCTTGAACACTTCTGGGATGGGGCAGCCACAGCTTCTCTGGGCACCACCCTCACAGGGAAGAATTTCTCCCTAACATCAAGGAGTATAACCCTCCCTTCTGTCAGTGTGAAGCCATTCCCTCTTGTCCTGTCACCCCAGGCCCTTGTTCCCTTTGATTAGCTGGAACCTCTTGGAAAAGTTTACTTGACTCTGTCAGCAATAGCCCTGTGCTTTTCTATAAATACACACTTGGCACTTTGTAATTCTCTTAGGTTGCCAGGGCTATTTGAGCTCAGAAATGGAAATCCAGAGGTGTTTCTCTTTATTTACATAAAGTGTGCCAAAATGTGTGACTTACCTGACTCTGGGTATCTTCTCACAAGAGTTCAGGCTCTGCCATTGATCCAGTCCTCTGGTCACTCAGATTGTGCCCTGGTAGCAGTACAGGGACCGTGGACTCTAATTACTCCTTTGGGTTCTAATTACTCCTTTGGGTTAATCCTCATCTCAGGTTAGTCCTGAGCCCAGATCAGGGGCCTGGGGCTGTACTTGCTCTGCATCACAGCAGACACTGAAGTTCAGCTTCTGTGGGAAGTTGCATTAAATAATCCTAAAGATTCTTTCCCCTTTGTTTCTTCCTGTGTTAAAAAATCTGGATCTGCACATGGGCAGCTGAGACAGATATTCCCTTTTCCCTCCAGCCCCTTGCTTTGATGCCTGTGTGTGGTGGTTCTCCATGGGTTCTGCCTGCAGCAGGCCGGCTGAAAGGCAAGGAGTAATAATAATTCAAATGAAAGCTCTGCACCTTGGGCCCCTCTCTATCATGGCAGGAAAGAAGTAAAGGTTACAGCAGGAGTGAATGTATTCCACAAATCTGAGACTGATCTCTTCTGTTTTACAGATTTCACTCTTGAGGGAAACAAAAGGGAAAAAAACCCAAAAATCCTAGATTTTCAAGTGCAATCAGGGCTGTCATGATCAGGTTGGATTTTAGCATCACTATGTGGAAAGAATCTCTATAACAGAAGCAAATGTTTGAGGACTTTTTGTTCTGTAACTTTGAACTCTGTAATGCTGAGCACATCTCCTGGGCAGGTAATTCTCCCAGCAGAGCTGAAGCCAGCCACAGAAGCTTTACTGCAGACCCCTAAGCCCCTGAGAAGCCCTTTTCCTTTCCTGGGTGCAAGAATTGGCAGTTTCTGAAGTGAGGGTTATTACAATTTTAATATCCTGCTCTGCTTATATGTTCAGACAGTCCCATAGTTTTTCACAAATATGAAAATTATTGTCTGAGAATGAATTCTTAAAATCCCATTATCATACATAGTAAAAACAGATGGAGAAATCCTACCTAGGGCAGAGGTGGCTGATGATAGCTATAAAATAAGCTATAAACTCCTGGAGCCCTTGTGACCAGAGGGGCACAGCAGGTTTGGAGTTTCCATCCTCGTCTTCCCAAAGTGTGGGAATGCTGTGTGAGTGCATCAGGAGAGGTGCTGGGCTCACCTCCACCTGCCCAGGGCACAAAGGGTTGAGCTGAGGCTCTGCCCCATGCCCTTGGAGGGAAATTCACTCATAAGAACAGCAGAGATGGTGGTGGTCTCATGGGAGTCTGAGGAGGGTGTTTCTCTGGTCTTGTTATGTTATATCCCATGAGACATTATTTTATGAGGTATTATTTGAGAGCTCACGAACAGTTACAGCAAAGACTTGTGAGCAGCAGAAATGCTGGTTTGAGTTACGCTTGATATTGTTAAAGTTTTGCATTTAAAAGCCTCATGTATGGCTGGTTTTACCTATTAATTTTCTTTATTATTTTATTCTTGACAGTCATTGAGTTGGCCTGGCAGTGTGATACCCTACTTCAGGTATTTCACATGAAACTCCCATGTTTTATGAGGGTAGAAGGGAAAAGACTTGCCTATGTGCCTGCTTTGTAAAACAGGAATCACACTCCCTCTCCTTCAAATAAAGGGCATTTATGACTGGTAATATATTTCATTTCCCCAAACCTTAAAATCAGAGGCTTAAGTGTAATTCCAAACTTGACATTCTCTGATTAAAATTTAAAATTTAATAGAGCTCTGTATGTGTCCAGTTATAGGGAAAGCAGTATCCAACATCCAGCTGGTTGTTCCATCTGTCTGTGTGACTACAGGGCCGTTCAGGAGCTAACAGGGAAATTGGTGAGATGGGATGTTTTGGAGAAGGAGGTACCAATCCCCTCCCTACTGGGAGATTTTTCACCCATCATTTGGGGAGATGCTGCTCTTTGCCTGGAACATCCCAAGGGATTTATCCTGTTTGGGGTCAACAACACCGTGGCAGGCTGTGCTTGCAAATGAGAGCAAGGAAAGCTCTCACTGACCTGGGGCTTTGACAGAAACTCTTTAAGGCAAAGTTATTTTGAATTTTATTTTTGAATTTTATTTGGATTTTCTTTAATGCCTAGCCTGTGTCTGGTCCAGAGAAAGTTGAATGGCAGTAATGTTTATTTGCTGTCCCTTTGCTGGTTGTCTCCCTTGCTTTTATTGTTATTTGTACGGTAAATGCCACAGTTCAAGCAGCTGCCAAGCAACAGTCTTGTTCAAAGTGTATGTCAGGGGTATTTTTAAAGCTTCCTTAATAAAATCAAATAACTGCTGAATATTTATCTTTTAACTCCCATTTAAATTGTATGTCAGAGCATAATAGAAGCTGACTAGGATGTCACCTGGTGGAGAAGAACTTCTTGTGATGATTTATGTCTTTATTTATGTCTTTTCTGAAGAAAGTTTTAACTGAGTCCCTAAGTTGGCTTTTAGAATCTCTGTATTTGAATTTGACAAAGAGTTACGTTTGTGGTCCTTCCACAGGTGAAAATATGTTTGTTGCAACTAGATATTATCTGGCTTGGTGCTTCATCTCCATGGATGGGAAACAACTCCCAGCTTTCCAACTGGAAGCTGTCTTGCATCACCCACATGACACTGACAAAGGCTTTGTCAGTGAGGACTTTTGGGGAGTTTGTGTAAGATAAAATCTGCCCCTTCGTGGGCAGCTTCGTTACTGAACTGAATTTATGCCCTTTTCCTTTTAAAGGATCTTCGCAGAGTATATAATGTAAAAGCACTTGGAAGCTCCAGAGCACAAAGCCAATCTGCCTTCACCTCCCTTTGTCTCCCACAGGAAAACCCCACCCAATCCTAAAAAAGAGCAAAAAACTCCCCAAAATGTCCTTCTGTCCTTTGTTTCCTGCTAAGGTTTGGTTGTCCCTGTCCTCAGCAGCAGATAACCTGAGAGGTAACACTTGCAGAGCTAGATCATGTGCCAGCACCAGAAAAGCTCTGTAGTAGGGAAAAAAACTCGATAAGTAACCCCAAATTTAGCCTCAGACAGTAAATTTCTTAATTCCCTTCATGAATAGTTTCTTGTAGGAGTTAATTACATTTCTAAAGCAATGATTGATTATCCTGATGTGGTTGAAACCACTGGAATTAAATCTAAGAGCCTAGAGAACAGCGAGAGCAGTATTAATATGCAAAATATGCAAAGAACTATTTTTTTCCAGGTCCTTCCTGAAATGTTTCCACCCCTACTTGTGCTTAGCTCCTTTTCTTTTACAGTTAAGAAAGTGGTAATTACAAGTTAACTTGACCAATGCAGCCACTGTTTATATGGTGTGAAATATTTCAACAGTGATATATTTCTTCTTATATTTTGTGTTTTACATTAAATCTGAACAGCAAAAATCAAGCATTTAAGTGTCTCTAAAGCAAAATACCCTTTCCTCTATAGTTTTGCCCACTTGGATTTGTGGATTTTTAGCCACTGATTGTTGGGAAAAAAAACATTTCAGGAAGTAACTCCTTAAATTGAGAGTTAGCTGTCTTGGTTCTCTCTGTCTGAAAAGAGGCTTCAGCAGCTTTAAGGCAAACTCTCCTGTACATTCCTCTTGATTCACAGTGAAGGAGATGTAAAATCTTTTTTAAAGTTTGAAACCAGCTCATCTTTTGGCATGAGGGATCTCTTCACAAGCAAACATTGTTTTTTAGCAATAAAGTTGAGCTGGTATAAATTGTCCCAGTTCCACTGAGCTCCATCAGTCTGTTCCAGTGTGGGAATGGAGCTGACACGTCTGGCAAAATCCTGCATAAGGCTCCATTAACGCACCTGAGTGTGAGGTAAAATCCAGCAGTGTGACCACAAGCTCTTCTATTTTTATCTGTTGAAAGCTTTGCTAATTGTTCTGCCTAATTGGACCTTGTAGAGTCTGGAAAAGCAGTCTAATTTCCTGCTTCATGTGGCTTTTTTCCCTTTGCTGTCAAAAACACCCCCATTAATTTCATTTGCTGTTTAGACAATAAATTAATTTCTTACTGTTTTCCTGTCATTGTGCTTGCTGCAGATTTAATTAGCAGCACGTAATCTCTCTATATTATTGCTGCCTGTTACTTTTGTCTTTATTTATTTATTTACTATTTTATGTATTCATTATTATTAATAGCAGTATTTTTTATCATACAGAATCCAAATCCCAAACCCAGATGGCCTTTGGTAGGGGTAGACCTTCACCTCTGCCTCTGTGTCCCTTGGGAAAAGGCTGTAAATGCAGGATGGAGAGGCTGCAGCGGAGTGAACAGTCACTGCACCCACTGGGCTGGGACGCCAAGGAGTGCCTCTGTTAGTGAACATCCACTCCCACAAGCAACTACCTCACAAGGAAACCACATACCTGCCAGCTTGATTTATGGTTTTCTATTGCTAAGCTCCCAGTCAGATAATCTTTCAGTGTCCACTTTTCTGCAGTACTGCGTAAAATATAATTAAAATTTAGAGTTCAGTTAGAGCTGTCAGTTTGGGAAATGACTTGTTGTGGGAAATGACTTCTTTTTTGGGAAGTGGACAGTTAAGGGCATGGAGGGGTGGCAGCCCTTGGTGAGCAGCACGTGGTGCCTCAGTGGGTGTGGACGTGTTTAATGAATAAATCATCAATGTAAGAGCTGGTTTTGGCACAACTCAGTTTCTCCAGGCTGGCGGCTGGGAGATATTCCAGGTCCCCCCCTGATTTGGTTCAGTGACTCTGAAGGTGTTCGTAGCTGCTTCTCACCCTCTTGGCTGTTACCAGGTAGAGTTAAACCATGTTTACAAAACAAAAATCATCATTTTCTGCTGTTCTGCCATGGGTGGTTAAAACTGCTCATCCCCTCAGTCCACTGGTACCTCCAGGTGTTCTGCAACACCTCCTGTGCAGGATTCTAGAGTGCCAGATGCCAGCAGGTAAGGAAGCAAGGGAGGATGTATTTCCTAGAGAGAGAGGCAGGTATTCACTGCTGTTGCCCTTGATTTGTGACAGAGGCACAGAGCATCCACCAGCACCAGGAGCCAGCTCTGAAATGAGCTGCTGAGATTTTCCTGGTGGGAACTTTTTCAGCATGTCACGTGGTGAAACTTCATCTTATCTGTTTTTCCTCCCACTCTGGTTTCTGAGCTTTTATTATAACAGAGCACTGACTCTTCTGAATATTTGATTAATGGAAACTGGCCTTTTGCATGGGTGCACAGTGCAATATTTCATATTTGGTATTAGGCGCTGTGGTGAGCCCAGCAATTCTGCAGATAGAGATTGTGCAGCACAATGATAAAGTATAAAAGGTGATGTGAAGTTCACAAGGGAGGAAGGAAGAATAAAAAGAAGGAAACCATAGACAAAGGTGTCTGGGTTTTTACAGCTTCTTGATACAGCAGCTGCATTACAATTCTGCTGTACAAGTGCAGCAGAAGCACTGAAACACCAGATTGAATGAGGCAAATTTGCCTTTAGGACAAACCTCCAATTTATTGACATTTGTATAAGCATGTGGTGATCTACAGATAAAACCCCCCTGGAGAGCTCTCTGGCATTATTGTAACAGGCCAGCAGAAATTTCCAGATCCAGGCAGCAGTAGCTGGGATGGATGAGTATCCTTTGGTTATCCTTCTCCCTCCTTAGAAAGCAAGAAATGCCTGGCTCAGATAAAATAAGTGTATAAATCATTGCAAATGTGTATAATATTTATGGTGCTAATTTATAATGTTGGATTTATCTCCTGCCTGGCAAGAGAGAGTTTTTTCTGATGCCCTCAGTGGCTGCTCCTTCCCAGTTTTTATCACTCGTTGTCATTTTTTATATCACTTGAAAGGCTATGTAGGAAAGTGGAATTTGTATCAGCACGTTACAGTATAGTTAAAAATAATTTTGGTGGTTGTCCAGGTTTCCTCCTGAAGGAACAGAGGGCTTTCTTTCGGAGGACTGGTTAATTGGGACTTTGCCGAAAGGTAGAAATCTTTTTCAAAATCCAAAGTGAGTGAAGGACTTGGCAAGGCAGAAGATGAAACAGTATAAAACACAATCCTAAATTTTGAAACTGCGCCCAGTTTCAAAAGTGGGTTCCCCTGGGAAGATAAATAATCTTCCCTTAAGAAATGTGTTTTCCTTTTTGATATGGAGAATTGTGATCAAAACTACTCCAATTTGTTCACCTTTGTGAGAGCTTGTAGCTTTCTCTGGAGCATAATGAGGAGCAGTTGTGCAGGTGCAAGCACTGGTGGGCGCAGAGCAAGGTCAGAGGCTGGGGTAGGAGGAAAGTCATCCAACCTACAGTGCTTGCACTGCAATTTTTAGACAGTTGTGAGTGAGCTGTGATACTTTTTCTTCTTTTTTAAAATACATCTGGACAAATTAACATCTAAACCCTGAGTTATGTTCAGATCATGTTCTTTGAGATGGTTTTCCTGGGGCCAGCAAGACAGCGCACCTACCAAGGTATCAGGTTAAACCATTTTACCTTGAACCCCAGATGTGAATTATTCAAAGCTGCCTCATTAGTATTCATCTATATAACCTCACTTGTCACTCATCAGAGGTTATATTTTCCATCTATGCCAAATTTTCCCTTTCCATGTCTAGATTTCCCAAACCCTTGTATTTTTTAATAAGCATTGAATTGCAGGGGCACAACTGATGGTGTCTCTTCCTCTCTCTAACTTCCACTGGTACTGGAGCTTTTCGTTTTTACCCAGGCCTCCTAAATGCCAAGTAAACTGCAGCACAAGTTTTTATGGATAAGAAAACCCATGAAGAACACGGAGAAGCCATTTGCTGGAAGGTGGTTTTTTTTTTTTTCCAAGGTTACACTCTGCAGCAGACCGAAATCAGACTGTGCAGACTGGAGTGCTTTGCTCCCATTTGGTCTGGAAGAGATGAGTAGTTTGGAGGAAGCAGTGAGGGACAGGTTGGTGGTGAGTGATTGAAGCAGGAAGTGATCTGTGAAGGTAGGGACAGATGGAGCATGCAGGTGTTCAGCTGCCGAGGGCTTGGCAGGGAGCTGGGAAACTTGAGGCTCTTTTACTAAAAAGTTGCAAGAATTCAAACATAGCAGATTTTTTTAGGTTGGGTTTTTTCCTTCATTATTTGGAAGCCGTGTTTCTATGTGTGCCTTATCAGATCCATGAGAGCCCCTTGCAAAATCATCAGGTGATAGAAAGGATGCTGCTGGGGCCAGTGGGTGCTTCCCACAGCTCCAGCATGACTTTTCCTGGTGTGGGCAGCAATGCATGTTGCCTGTCTGCCTTCTTTGTTCTTGTTTTGGGTGTTGCAGTTCTTTAAAAACCAAACACCATCCAGGAATGTGTGCTTCTGCCCAACAGTGCCCCGGGTTTTAGCAAGGTCTCTAATGTGGTGAGGAAGGTGGCAGGGAAGAGAGAGAGATTCAGAGAGGAGAAGGGAGGCCCAGCATAATGCCAGGATCTGGCTGAGGGGAGCAGGAAGGAATGTCTGCAGGGAGGAGCAGGAGGTTTTTGTGACATTTCATGTCCTTGGTCTTAACTTGAATACTCTTCCTAGGAATGGGCACAGGAATGGTGCCTGAGCCCCTGAAATGGGCTCTCCTGGAAACCCTCATGGTCTTTGGACTTATAAGATTCCCCAGGAAAGAGAGAACTAAGAAAACCACATTATATTCCTATCTGCCTGTCTGCTTCTGCTTCCCCTGTGACTTTTGAACCTGTTTCAAGTGCACCCTGACCCTGAAATGGATGCACTTAAAATTCCCAGGAAAATTTGTCAGAAGAAATTGTGGGCTGCAAGAGGGACACCTAACCATCACCACAAAATCCATCCATAGCAGGCATTGTAAACTTTTGTTTTTCCTGGTACATATTTTGCCTGCTGGCACCAGGACAGTTGTGCAGATGTTTTGCCCAGTGGTCATGCCTTCCAGCACAGCTGGGATTATGTTCTGATGGGGGAGAAGCTTTGTTAAGCCAGGTTGGGCCATGCTCTGTCATTGCAGAGGCCCTCACAGGTGGTGGGAAGGTTTTGGCAGCTGCAGGCACCAGGGGAAAATCCTTTGTTTTCATACAGCCAAAATGATAGCGTTAGAAAACTCGTGTTTATAATCTCCAAATTTCCCTCAGTACTACTCAGGTTCATTCTGAATCTAGATTGAATGCAAGTAGTGCATCCAAGTTAATTACAAAATTAAAACATTTTAGGAAATAATGAATTTACACATGATAAGTAGAAATTGTTTAAAGGTCACTGTGCAAGGACTGTTTAAAAATCTATTAAAGATCTTGCATCCACCAGATAATGCGATCAAATTGTTTGCTCATTCAGCAGCGAGCTCCTCTGAGTTACTCAGATTTATTCTTGGGTAAAAGGAAGTGGAAAGGGCCCTTTCAATTACTTATTTTAACATTTCATTTCACTTTTAAGGTAATGTGGAAGCTGGAGATCCAACCTTGATTGCTATTGCAGTGCTGACAGTGATGATTATGAATCTGTAACATCCAATGGAAAAATTCAATCTGCTCTGTCTCTGGCACTGCTTTGTGTAATGCGGTTTTTGATTCAAAATGTTAGCATGTCTATGTCCTTGTCTGAAGCAGGGCAGACCTACGAGGGGCTTCTCAAGCTTTTTGTGCCAGATCTGCCTCTTCTCTAGCCTGTGTCATTCCCACAGCCAGGGCAATTCCAGTCTCTGCTGTGACAGTCCCCTATCTGGTTGTATCCTCCATGCAGAGTCAGAGCTCATCCGTGTGTTCTCTGAAACTGACAGCAAAGCTTCCACTGGTGGAATGAAGAGCTGGTGCTGGACTGGAGCAGGGAGTTTGTCCTGTTTAACTTTAGGACAGGGAGAGAAGAGAATGAAGGGTTGGATTTAGGGTGCCTGACTTGGTGGTTGCTGGGATTGACAGGCTGCCTGTGGAAGTTGTGAAATCATCATCCCCAGAAGTGTTCAGAAACCACAGAGATGTGGTCCTTAGGGACATGGCTGGATCTGGAAATGCTAGGCTAATGGTTGGGCTCTGTGATCTTAGAAGTCTTTTCCAGCCTTAAGGGTTCTATGATTCTGTGTGGAAGCCCTTAATGCCATTAGCACAGGGCAATTTCTGATAGTAGGAGCCTGTGCTAAGTTCAATATTGCCATTGCAACTATTCTTTAGCTACAATGCCTTCTCCTGGGCCATTCCACTCTGGTCTTTCCCTCCCTCCACAACAGTACATCAGTGCAGCAGATGGGGAGGAGGAAGCAGGGACCAGCTGAAATCTGAGAATTGCTGTTCCCATTACCACAACTTTGAGCTCACAACTCCCAAGTGCCTTCCAATTTTTTCCAGCATCAGTTGCTATTATCTTTGCTTCTCTGGCTGAATGAACCAACACAATTTTATTAAATTAGCCATTTGTTATGTCTCTTGTACACCACGGAAAGCAATTTTGGAGACTAATGATTGCAAGGCCCCTCACAATAGCAGTGTGAACTCTCCCTGCTGTAGGCAGCCTTGCTGAGGACAGCGTCACCGGCACTGACACAGAGAGGGAAGAGATGACAGAGTAGTGGTGACACACAGCATCTGCCCTCCTAGACAGAAATCACCTGAACCCAGGTCATGCAGCAGCAGGAAGACTTCCCCTTTATGTAAAATCAGACCCTGAATGAAGTAATGTTGTTTTTCCACTATCTCAGAGTCCACTTTCCCTTGGCTAGTTGCCCTTTGGAAAAGGTGCTGTGGCTGTTTCAGCAGACAAATGCCTGACCCCTCCAGCATGCCCAAACCACATCCATCAGAAAGGTAAACCAGGCAGAGTTTGTGAATATTCTCCTCTCCTTCTATTATGATAGAAAGACAAAGCCCTTGAAGGAGACAATAGAGATTGAAAATAGAAAAACATGATTTTTTAAAAGCAATAGGTGGAGGGAAGGATGGCAAGCTGTGTGGTGAAGTCAGGAAATGTCTTTCCTTGAGGAGGAGGGAGGGAAGTAAGTGCAGCTCTGGCAGAGATGGCAGCTGATAGGCAGCATTTGTGCTACTGGACCCCCTTTGCTCTGCCTTGGAGCACCCCTATTCCATGCTGCAGCAGCCTCTGCTTTGTTTTCCAGAGCTTAGGTTGGATGGTGCAAGAGGCAGGTGTCTGCCAGCCCCTGCACTGTTGTCCTCCACCTGGCACACCATGAGCTCTCATCCTTTTTCTGCAGCACCTGTGAATCAGCTTTTTTATCCCCAGAGTCTCCAGAGATGGTAGCTCTAAAAATGATGCCTTGTCCTGGGTCTTGTCTCTGCAAGGAGGTGGAGTTACGAGTGGCACCCCTTCCAGAAGGTCACTGGGCTCCCCTTCTGCAGAGGCACCAGGATATTTATGGGGCACCTCGCAGCATTTCTGTCAGGATCCATTCTCCTAATAAATGTCTTAGAGATTTTGAGCTTGGTGCACAAGAAAGATTGTAAAGCCTGCACAATAAATCTGCTTGTATTAATTCAATGGCTCTCTTGTGCAAAGCCTTTTTACGCTACCAGTACCCAATAAACACAAAGCAAAGTCAAAGCACAATGATATTTTGGAACAACTTGTGGGTGATGCATTATGCTGAGGAAGCCCTCACAGACAACATCAGCAGAATCACAGCAGATGTTCAGCCCTAACAAATGATGAGCTTTTTCCTGTGAGCAGAGGCAGAGGATGCCTAGCAGTGCTCCAAGTGGCCTGGTGAGCTGTTTCCAATAGAGGACAGTGTTGCACAGTCACACTGGCTGCTTATGAGTTAGGATTCAGAATCCAATGCTGTAACACTATCCAGTTTAAAAATCCCGTCCCAATTCCTTAATGGGCTGAGTTGTCTTGGTTTTTAAATTCTTGCTGTGAAGTGTTTGATCCCAAACTTCCCATGCTGTGCTGGGTTCTCTGGCAGCTCTGTCTGCTGCTGTTTCTTTGCCTTTTCTGACAGGTCCCAGCAAATCTTACTGGCTCACAAGGAGTAAAACCAAACTGAAAGGGAAGAGCATCAGTGGATGTAATTTTGCCCCAGTGGAGTGAGTGAGCAGTTGTACCTGCCTGCCTAAACTTGACCATTTAAGTACCTTGTCTAATACATCCTTTGCTGCTGAAAAGACCTTGAGCATCCTTCTTGTTTCTCTTTTTCTGGAATGTTTTGACTGGTCTCTTTAGGACAATCTTGGGTATGTCATAGGGAAATGTGTTGCCTTTGTCCAGGAAGGTGTACAGGAGAATTTCAGGGAACTTTTCTAATTCAAATACCCATTACAAGGCTATCTGTAATTGCCAATGGCTGTATTTGTAAGGAAAGTGTAATCTCCAGTTCTTTCTTCCATAGAGTGGACTGAGAAGTCCATAAATTAATGTGAGATTGTGAATTTAGAAGCTGAATTGCATGTTTGTGACTCTGCGGTGTGACCAGCAACTTCTGCTCCTGGTGCTGGGATCTGCCACCAATTTAAAGCACAGGTGGTTCCTGCTGCTGGAGGTGCTCTTCTCTCTCAGGAAATGAAGTGTTCTGAATTTTAACCACAAAACAGTTGTTTTTCCTTCTGGGAGGAGGCTCTTGCAGCATCCACTCACCCTTAACCTGAAGAGATGGACAAAAGTCCATCAGTCACTGCCAAATACCCAGGGAGAAGCCAGCAACACCTGGCATGAGATCAGATATTGCTTTCTCACCATATTCCAAACCAGAGGTTCATTTGGCAATAGTATCAGAAAAATAGGGAAAATCTCTTGACAAATTGGACAAATAGATGCTGCCAAAAAATCCCATAAGCAACAAAACCTTCTTTATTGCACTATGAAGCCACATTTTATTGGTGAATTAATAGGAATAACCAAACTATTTTAGTGGCTGACTGGGAACAGTATATTAGTAGCAGTATTAATAAGTGTGGAGTGACAGGAGACTTGTAACAGTGGGAAAATGAGATACAGTATTTATCCCTAGTGCAAAATCTCTTTTATTATTAAAGACATTGGGTTAACTAGGGATAGATTTAATACTTCAACTCTATTTTTATTGGATAATTAGTAGTGAGCAATCCCAACCCTGGGAGAAGGACAGAAATCTGAAAATCAAGGAAGTTGTGAAAGGAGGGGAAAGAAAAGGAAAATAGATATTTGGTTTGGGGTTTTGCTTTCTAATTTTTTATGGAGTCAGCCACAATATAAAATTTTGCTGGTGCAGGTAGAGGGACACATGAGGGAATGAAGAACAGCTCAAATTCCTACCTGTCTATGAGATAAACTCTTGCAGGAAGATTTTCTGGGTTTCCCTGAAACACCTCACTTGCCACCAGCTTGTGCACTGCCAGGTCTGATGCAAGGAAGAATAACAACAACGCATGAGGTGTGTAAGGGTAAATGTCTGTCTTAAGTTTTGCTTCCCAGATAGAAGCAGTTAGCAGGAACAAAGAATGTGTGATGTGGTTTAAAAGAATGAGAGCAAGACCTAAATGCTGGGAATGGAAGTTTGGAAAAGCTCTGGAGGCAGTAAGGGTTGAGGGAGGGCAGACAGGATGTGCCAGCATTTTGGGCAGCTGGAAATGTAAACCACCCTTCCTTAGGCTAATTGTGCAGAAAAAGAGCCTGGTGCTGCAGTTTCCTCTGCAAAATGGGGTAATTGTGCAGCAGCACCAGCATTTTCTGACTATGGAGTCTGCTTATTTCCCCCTATTTTTTATTATCAGCAAAACCTTAATTACAGCTTACCTGCCACCTTCTGCCTACATTTACAATGCAATAAATTTTTGGTCTCCCTATGTAATCTGCATCTCAAACAGTGCTGGGCTCTGGCAATGGGCATTATTGATCTTTGAAGAAATTAGAACAGCATTTGTTCCAAGGAAAATGGGCATGGAGAGGTGTACATGTGCACATGCCAAGTATTAAAATGTTCCCTCTCTCCACCAGCACTCACTTGTCTGTGCTTTATTGAGCAACACGTTTCCAGGTTAGAAACCCAGTACAATTATTTTAAAGTGATTGATGGGAGTCACGAGGAGCTGGAAGAGCAATTTGGTCTGAATTTGATGCCTTACTTTCCAAAACCAGTAGTATTTGTTTAGTTTTTTGGGGTTTTTTTTTTGTTTTTTTTTGTTTTTTTTTGTTTTGTTGTTGTTGTTTTTGAGGTTTTTTTTGTTTTTTGTTTTGTTTTTTCCTTCTCTTGGTTGCAGGACTGTTTAAAAGGGAATGCAGGAAAAGATAGTCGTTTAATGTTTTAAAAAGTGAGAAATCACTTTGCAACGTTTAACAGATTTTTTTTTCTGTTTGAGTATAGGAGCAGATGTGGCTGTGAACAGTAATTAAAGGTGGAATCAATGGGTTCCTGGTTGTTGGGAAGTTAAAAATAGCTAGAAATAGAGTGAATTAATTATTTGAAAAATATTGCCTGTCAGATTACCGCTACCTCGAAAATATGTACAACACAATTCATTAAAAGAGTCTGGAAATGAAAATTGGCTTCTTGTTTAAAGTTTGTGTTAATTTCTCATTAATATTCATTGACTTAATGAAGGCCATAACTGCTGCAGCATCTGGCTGACCTCAGATGAGGCTCTGTGTGCTCTAGTGCACTCTACAGAGGTTTCCCAAATACTTTAATTTGATAAATATTACAGCCACGTTCTCATCTGCTGGGAGCTACAGTGAGGTCAGTGATTGGCACCCAGTCACGATTGTCAGGGATTGGGGAATGCCCAGCCCCGAGGTGTCACCAGCAGGGGCAGTGGTGCATGGGGCAGCTCTCTGTTCTTGCCAGGGATGAAAGAGTTAAATGCTGTGAGCAGGACTGAGCTGTTGGAGTGACAGGTGACAGGCAGTGACTCCCCTGCTCTCTCTGGTGATGCAGAGATCAGCCAGGAGGGTGATGAGAGTCCTTCCATCACTGCGTGCTGAAGGCAGACCTGTTATGTCTCAGCTCCTGCTCCCCCAGGGAATGAGCAGGGCCCTGCACACAGGTGGTGGGAGAGGTGCAAACCTGCCCCAGTGTGCAGCTCTGTGCCAGGGATTGCAGCATTACAGCTCCCAAGGGCTCGTCCTGAGCAAGAATAATGTCCTTGATCTTTTGTAGTGCCAACTATTGACTGTTGATAATGATGATTTATCTCTAGATTTAAGCAGATGGAATATTAAGATTGTATGTGGTGGAGAACAAACCTGATTTTAAACATGCTGCATCTTATCCCCCTCCCTAGTGAGGAGAGGAAGAATGTCCTTAATTCTGTATCTGCTGTGCTTGTGTCCTTCTGAAAGCTCTCCCAAAGCAGCAGCCTGCAGCATTATCACAGGATAGTTTGGGTTGAAGGGACCTCACAGAGCATCCATTTCCAAACCCCTGCCATGGGCAGGGACACCTTCCATTACCCCAGGGTGCTCCAAGCCCTGTCCAACCCGGCCTTGGACACTTCCAGGGATGGGGCAGCCACAGCTGCTCTGGGCAACCTGTGCCAGGGCCTCACCACCCTCGCAGTAAGGAGTAAAAGTAAAATGAATAAATAAATGGAAGTGTATATAACTGTGTCATATAGGATAGCTTTATATTTATTTTTGTCCCATTCATGCAGTATTTTCTGTTTCAGTTTTGAACCTGTGTGATACTGTAAGGTTAAAATTCAAGCATATTTTTGAGGATTAAGTTTAAGAATTTCTCAGAATTCTCACGTATTGCAGAAATAAGGCTGGGTGTTTTGTTTTGTGTTTAATTTTTTTTTGTTTTCTTTTTGTTGCTACTAATATGAGATGTGATTTTTGGGTGTGGTACTAGATGGTGTTTAGCCAAGCAGGAGCAGGGAGATAAACTGGAATTCCAAACAGAAAGTCAGTGGAGTTGAATAAAAAAGAATTGTAGTTCAAGTGTTACTCAGCATTCTTGGCTCAAAAGTGTTTTTGAAAAATTCAGGTTTCAGAACCCCTTTTATTTTAAAAATCAATAGCACTGACATGAAACCTGTACTTAAAAACAAAAAGAAAAAAGAATGTTTAGATTCTAGCTCAGCCCCATCCTCAGCCCTTATATAATCAATAATAATAAAGGAATAAATCTAACAACAAACCTTATGGATTCTAAGAAAATGAAAAATATCATGCCTGATTCCCTTGAGGAATTTAAGTTTATACTGACTGTTAACCAGGAGGAAGATGTTTCTCAAAATGAATTATACTGTCCTTGTCCAAAAGGTTCCCCTCAGTGTGCATGGTATATATGTGAGCATAAACCCTGCCATAAACCAGTGCTGGGTGGAGTGCAGTTCCCCCACCATGGCTCTCTGGGACAGGCTCTTTCTTTCCAGGTGAGATAGAAGTGGGATGCTGTGTTTTTATAGCAATAATAAGATGTATGAGACAGCCAGGTGAGTAGATTTGGGGAAACAAATAAATCACAGCCTCCCAAACTAGCAGAAAAACCTCACCACTACCACCCAATCCCCCCCTCCTGCCTTTCATGTTCTCAAAGTCCTTCAGAACACTTAGGAAAACTGGGTAGAGTTACCTTAATACAGCATAATTTATGTATTCACTTGGAGTATAATCTAGGAAAAACCATTCACAAAATTACCACAAAAAGTGCTTAATCTGGCAAGCCAATTTTTTTTTTCCATGTGTTGATGCTGTTTAACAGCTTAGATGCCAATGTAAGTACCAGGAAATTCTGGATGTGGTCAATCTCACATTTCGAAGCTGTAATAAAAAACCAAAACCTACTCACAATAATAAAAGGTTAGAAACAAATGAAGGGATCCTCCCACAGCTAGACCTTAGCTCTAAAATGCATTCAGATTGATAGGATTGGCAGATCTTATATTTTTACTTGGGTGTAGCATTGCTAAATGTTTTCAAACCCTGGAAAACAAGGATACCAGTGCAGCTGAGATTAGTCATCTCAGTACCTAGAAGCAGCACAATTTACCTCGAATGACTGTGATGGAGAAGTGTTTGCAACATGAGGTGCATTCCATTTTCCTTGTCAAGCTGTGAATCAACAGAAAATAGCTGAAGATAGCAACATTAAAAAAAATAAATACAGTGTTGAAGATCAGAGCAGCAAAGCTGTGGTGGTAGGGAGGGGCAGGTTGTGGTGCTGGAGCTCTGGTACCACCAACCCTTTTCCTTTTTGAGACCTCTGCTTGGGATGTGTCACTGGGCCTGTGAGCAAAACCTGCTGCAGCCTGATGGATGCTCCAGCTGGATATTTTGATCTCATCCTGAGCCCATTCCACAAATGGGCCACAAACAGCAAATGCTGGTGTTCATGTGTGGGACCCCAGTCAGCCAAGGCAACGTGATGTAATCTGAGTGCAGGTCAGGCATCACTGCCATGTCTGGTGTCCATTCTTCCACCTGCCTGCTTGGTTAGCCTCCATTTTTTTCCTTAAAGATGTTCTTAGGAACACTTTGCCCCATCCCCGTGCTCAGCCCATTAGCTGGCAGCCCTTGATGCGGGCAATGGTTTGGAAAGCTGCTGCTAAACTCTGGGACCAAAATAAACAGTCAACAGAAGTGCAAGGATCACCATGTGGGGTCAAGAACCTTTATCTTTTGTGGATTTTTCCTACAGCCCAGCTCTTTCTGTGCTGATGCAAACCAAACCCCAGCTTCAAAAGACCCTTTGTTTAATCAACTGATTTCTCTTTTTTATTTTATTATTGACTTACACTTTTATGGATGTTGTTTTGCGTTACTTTTGTCAAGCCGGTGTTTCTTCCCCTACAGCTAGAACAGTCGAGTGATGTTTGAAATTTATAATGCTCTTTGATTAATATTAAATGTGGAGAACAAATACATTTGGAAGGTCTTTATCTTCTGATAGATTTGGTTGTTTGAGTTGCTGAGGCTGGGGCCTGTGACAGCTCCCTGGGGACGTGTGGGGTGTCTTCCCTGTTTTCCAAGCCTCATTATGATTGAGCAGATGCTCTCAAGTTTCCTCAGTATTCCTTTTTTCTGTTACATCTCTAATACTTTAGGTATTTCTCAGTTCTTTAATATCTTACACTTATGTTTCTTTTTGTAGTTTCTGCTTTTACTTTTAAAATGAAAGGGTTTATAATTTTTAAGGTTCTATCCACTGCTGTCTTTGATACAACAGGAGAAAGGCTCCCTTGTATATCAAAAGTCAGTTTGCTTTATGTACAGCATTGTATTAGGCAAAATTTTTCCTCAAATAGAAAACAAATATCTATAACAGCTCTGCTTTATTGCATTTGGAATTAATTTCATATTCCATTTTAAATTAATTTCATATTTTGAGGGTATGACAAATGCTAGGGGAAAAAGGTATTTTTGTGAGTGAAAGATATATTAAGTATATATGAAAAGAAATGTTATACTTGTGCAAGGTTCTGAAATCTGTTATTTTCTCACCAGAAATCACTTCCTTCTGCTTACAAATTGAAGGCAATCAGTGGTATTACATGTTTCTGCTATCTTTCTTTCTTTCACAGATTTCCTCAGCATTCTGGGTCCAACTGTTTGCTCAGTGAGATAAGAAAAGTGCTATAGCTGTGAGTAAACACTCCAGGCTTTAAGGAAATCCTGAAGAGTTGTTGCAGAATGACACAATGGGGGATTTGGGAACTGAGCACACTTCTGCCAGCGCTGACCAGGATCAGAGGTTATCAGAGATGGAGGAGAGGATGCTCAGCAGTGATAACTGTGAGTGCTTTTGATATATTTCAGCTTCAGAATTGGAGATGTTGTCTGTGGTGAATTAGGGGTGATTCCGAGGTGGGACTGACCTTGGACATGTTTGTGTGATATTTGGTTTATACCCTTGTCCAGGGCAGGTGGGTAGGTCCATGTGTTACTGGCTTATAGTTTCATTAAACTGTATTAACAATTAAAACCAATCAAAACTAAAGATTGACATAAAACCTAGGTGTGTTGGAGAGATTGGGGAAGAGAAAACCACCCTGTGCCATATGGAAAAGCAAAGACTGAAAGTTGGTGGTGCTACCACTCATTGTTTCATGTAATATCCAGTGCTGGACACAAACTGGTGGAGCTTTCAGTAGGGCTCAGAAAATGAGCAGTATTATCTGTCACAGCAAATCTTCTCTTGTCATTGCTCACCTCTGCAAGTTACTTGTAAAAAAAAGAGCCTTTTTTTAGCCTCTAATATAGTTACATGGACAAATCAGTGCTTAGGTCCTTCCCTTTGCTGTAATCTCCTGCAATTGTCTCTGTGAAGTCTTCACATTGGATGGCCTCTCCAGAGGCTTAAAATGAATTGCAGAACAAAATAAAACCTGAGCTTATGCTGTATGCATTTTTTATGACTAGAGCTTATCTTCCCAGATACCGGAAAGAGTCTCTGGCTGATCTTTCCTAACAGAAAGGTAGAGATGTTGTTTCTTCAGGGCTTGATGGATGCCATCAACCTTGCACATGCATCTCACCCAAACATGACCTTGCTTAAGAGCAAAGCCATTTCTGAGCTGGGTTTTAAGCGTGGCCTAGCAGCAGCCTGATTGCTGGGTGGCAGCTGAGGGAGGAGGGAAGGGCTGTTGTGCCGGGGCTGACGGCGCCGCCGCGGCCGCTCAGCTTTGACGGTAATTGGGTCGGGCAGATGTCTCCGACAGCTGTGGCTAATGGCCTGCCATGCTGGGCAGGGACCAGGCCTCCAAACTCCTTCTGCTCCACAGAAAACACTTGGGCTTGCGTGCATGGAAAAATAAAACTTGTTCCTCATTTAGCTTTATTATTGAATTCTGCCCTCACTGCTAAATCAACAAATTGCTGGTGGTTTACACTTGGAAGCTGGCCTTTTCTGTGTAAGGTTGATTCTTTTCCTTTGTTGTGGTGTTTCTAGGTGTGTTTTTTTCTTCTATTTCATTTGTTTGAAATGGCTATTTAAATTATTGATAAGATCTTAAAACTGAGCTAATTCACTTCAATTTATCCAATAGACAAAACTATTTATAATTAACAGAGAAGCAGAGGTCACTTCGGTGTGTAATAACTGCCAAACCAAATGAATAACAATTATGCAGTTTTTTATCCTAAGCTAAAAATTATGCAGGGACTGCTTTCTGAATAGCCTTGAAAGGATTAGCAAGAGGTTCAGGTGGTAAGCTGTTGGGAAAGAGGGAAAAAAAACTTGGTGGGAGGGTCTCAAAAACTGTGCACTTATTTATCTGATTAGACTGGCTATGCTGGCACTAGAAACAAACGATCTTTTAAAATAAACCTTATCTTTAAATCATAGTGACAGCAGAAGCTATTGTGAGAACATGACCATACATAATTGAAAAGGACAAAGGGTGAGGGTTTTACATAAAAAGAATAGGATTTGAGTGTGGCTTGCTTCATCTGTCAGTGTTTTCTGGGCAGTTCCTAGGGCTGTTGATGTTCTTGGTTCAGGAGGAGACTACTGTGATCTGTCACGTAACCTTTAGTTTTTCTGAACATTAAGACAGGGAGAAAATGTCCCTAAAATGTCCCCACCACCTTGCTATGGGTTCCTCTGGGGCTTGCATGCTATTTGAGGAATCAAGAAATGAAGGAATGGCTTTGCTCATACCCTGGCTGGGTAACGTGCTTTTGTTTGCACTGCATATTTTATTAGTGTGAAGGAAGGAGAGGTTAAAAGAAAAAAAAAATTAATGTAGGCTGCAATACTGAATTATTGCACCAAAGCTGGAATGGGTATAAAAAGTAGCAACAATTGCATAATGGAACAATAAAAAAGCTTCTTTCTTTTTCTTGCAGGACATAATACCAGTTCACAACACTGTATAATTAGATTGCCACATCGCCCCTTGTAAAACCAGGAAGAAAAGAAACGTAGGGCTGCATTAAAACTCCTTTCATTTTCTAATGCCTTTAGAGAGCTATTGGACATAGAGGACTCGCTCTGGCAAAAAGCTCTAGTGAGCTATTAGGTTTTTAACTATTTTATAGGGTTTTTTTATTGTTGCCAGGCCTAGTTTTTCAGTACAATGACTTTGTCCTCTCTCCCCTTTCCAGCCTGTCGCACATTTATCAATCTTACAGATAACATTCACTATAAAGATAAGTCCAGGCTCTTATGAAGCATTGTGTCCTGCTGACAAATCTTTCCCTCCCCCCAGCTTTTTTTTTGTGAGTCTCACATGGCTTCCTTTATCTGATGATCTTCTGATACAAATTTCTTGTGTCAGCTCCAGATCTCACAGACAACAGGAACAAAACCCTGTCATGCAAGAAGTGGATGCCATCACCTCTGGGCCAGGTTTTAGTGGAATACAGCAGAGGAGAGCAGAGACTTCTAGGTCAGAAAATGACCTTTCCTAAATAGTTAACAATGAGAAAAGCCCACACTTCCACCCCCCCCCCCCCCCCCATTAATTAATATAAATGTTTTTCTTCATAAAGACTGTAAAGCTAAAATGCAAGTGGTCAGAAAGGAAGCACTCCATGTTGAAAAACAGCTTCATTTTCTCAGTGAAGCTGATGAAATTTACTTATAAAAAAGCCAGCTTTTGCCAAGGACAAATTGATGCAAAATCACTACATTGCCACAGGTTGATTAGAATTGTGTCTTTTCAAAGAAAAATGGTATTGCTTATTAGTGGATCTGCCAAATTTTGTCCTGGCTTAAATTTCTTAAAATCTGTGAAAATGTCAGAGTTCAGAGTTGCTATAAACACGTACAGCTGACAGTGATAAGTTGTGTTCAGCTCTAACTAGGAATTTTAAAATGATGTATAGTGAGTGCAGCTGAATGAAATCTTGCAAACTGATATCAGCAAGAAAAATGTTCCTGTTTAATGCAATGGGAAAAGAAAGAAAGTTGCAACTTCCTTGTGTTTATTGTTTTTATGGTAGTGGGAGATGTAGTCTTAGCTGGGACTTAAGGATTGGTCATTAATGTCACGAGCTCTTCAAGGCTTCCCAGGCAGCTGGGAGTGCAGTGCCACCAGCACACTGAGCAGTAGACAGGATGCTGACCCAGTAAGAGAACTCTCCTAACGTGTCCTGGTTCACCTCTTCCGTGGTTAATCGGCTGTGACTGGTCTCCAGAGCAGTGCTCTTGGATAAACTAACTCATGTTGCAGTGGAGAGAACAGGACAAGCCTGTCTGGTTTCTTCCTTATCCATCCATCCTGAGCACTGGCCCTTGGGAGCAGAGATGAGATTTTCTTCCAAGCCATTGCAGCGACTTCTGGGGCCAAGGCTGGGTTGTCACCTCTGCCAACTTCCAAGAAATGTTTCTGTGACTTTTACTTGGTCTTAATAGCAAAGTCCATAACACTGCTTTGGCACTCCTGAACACCTCAGCTGAGCATTTCAGTTTATATCTGTGTTTTGAATTGAAGAGGAGATTGAGAAGGATATGCTCTTTTCTTGCTAGGTTGAATTTCCTACATGAGCTACAGGGCTTTTAGCAGGTTGAGTATGTTGAGCTGACAGAGCAAGTCTGCACCACATAGTTCCAGAGACAGGACATTTCCAGCTGGCCTAGGCTGACATGATCTGTATATTTAATTAAATTTAATACCACAAATATCTGACAAGACAGCACGAGGCACCTCTATTAGACTTTAGTTTGCACAGGTACTACACATGTATGAGTGTACGTGCATGTATGACACATTTTTTATTTATTGATAAGTGTAATATATCTATGTCTTTCAATCACTTCTACTCTTGTTAAGTATGATTTAACCCAGTGTGTTGACTCTTGCTACCAGCAGCAGAGCAGTTGAGCAGAGTGTTTGTAAGCATCTAGAAGATAACAATAAGAAAAACGATTAACAGGAAGTCATGTCAAGCCTATTCAATTTTCATTTATAACAGCAACAAACCTTGTGGGTAGCGAACCAGTTTCATATATCATTACCATAAGCAAATATTTAGAGGATAAGTTCAAATAGAAGTGGAAAATTTTATTCTAACATTAGAATTTATCCTGCATGTGTAGCCTGCTCTGCAAAGAGGGGACTGGATGAGCAGAGAGGCAAGAGGACAGGGTTTATGCACAAAAAAATCTTGTGAACAAAACCTGGACAAACACAGTCATAGAATAGAGTAGAATATTTCACATGGAGAGGACCTTGCAAATGAAAAGTTTTCAGTGGCTAGGACTAGAAAGGTTAAGTCTCAATTGAAATAAGGACAAATCAGTCTGGATAAGCAAGTAAAAAGGAAAAACTCAAACAATCAGCAAACCAGAAGAGCCAAAGCTGTTTGACATCAGAGGGGTTTGCCCAGGCAGTGGGGACTGTTGCTGCAGGCAGATAAAGACTCTTGATCTTCTCCATAGCTAAAAATAGTGCCATTTCCCAATGAGGGGCTGGGGTCTTGCCACTTTTTTTCTCCTTTTACGTCTCCCTTTCAATAGACAAGGCATCCAGGTCCCGGAGTGACCAAGCAGTGGCTGATGAGTGGCTGTCAGGGCTCGGCAGTGCGGTGGTTGGGAGGTGTGGGAATGGCCCCGGCTGCCTGCAGGTTCCAGCAGGAGAGGGGATGCTCTGAGAGGCAATGGAAGGACTGAGTAAATGCCTGGGAATGGAGCCAGCATTTCTGTAATGGCACTTGACACAAGAGCAAACACCAGAGAAAATCCAATGAAACTTTAAAGCGAAATGTCTCTTAATTGTTTGGCGGTCACAACCTCTCTCCATCAAACCCCTGCATAACGAGTTTCCCTTCAGCCCTATTTGGCCTTGTCTTTCCAAGCTAAAAATCTGAGCTTTCAAGCATGAGTGACAAAATTGTCAGTATTGTCTAGATTTGTGCAAAAGGACTTGCATACAGCAGCTCCTATAAAGAGGAACTTACCCAAGTTTGGGTCAATTTTTCTCTATGAAGCCATTGCAGCAGAATGGGAAATTGTTTCAGGAAAGCAGCTTAGAGAACAGACATCAAGATGTTAATTATTACAGCCTTTCTGCACTAAATCACATAAGTTTACTCAGACCATAAAGCCTAGTGCTGCTGGGTGATCAGCTTCCAGAAACAACCAAAGATGACTTTTTTATTTATGTTTGATGTTTCTTGCTAATTTAAATGTCACAACTCATATCTATGTCTCTGTTACCTCAAGGGTAGGCTACTCAAGTGTGAACTATAATAGTGCTGTATCTTAAACACACTTGAAAAGGTACTTCAATGTGGAATGCCTCTGTTTACATTAAAATGATGTATTATTATTTATTATTTATATTGCAGTAATATCCAGCAGCTTCAGCCATCTATTAGGAAGCCTTTATAGTCAGGGCAAAGCAGACCATAAAGTAATGTCCCTACCCCTTCTAATTTTCAATTATAAGTAAATCCAGCCATGAATATATCAGCTTGTTTTCAGAGAAACCAGATATATGTGCTGCAGCGTTAAGGTGTCAGTTAGTCATACAGCTGCCAATGGACTGAGATTTTACTACACCACAGGCTCCATCTTCCTTCTTCCATGCCAAAATAACCTCAGGCATTCAGGCTTGGGGCTACTCAGGTCAATGAAACAGAAAGAGAAATTGAAAGAATATTTGGTTTTTAAATTTGCCTTATTTGGTGCAAATAACTATTTGATAATATGTAAGCCACCTTGCCAATATCCTATGAGACGCTGGGGACATCACTGATGGAGGAGGATTATTTGAGTCTTATCTCTCTCTCCCTCTTTGTTTCCTGGAACTGAAAGTAGCCCACACCACATGGAAACCTTCTAGATCTATTTACTGAGAGATTTTTTTTTCTGCCACAGATGTACAGGCTGATTGGCTTTGACAGTGCCTTGTCTGATGAGAAAGGCCCTCTGCTAATAAGCTAATATTCTCAGTTGCACTCATAAATGATGCAGTGATCCTAACAGGCATTTCAGCTGTTACCAAAACGTCCCTGATCCATATGTTTAATTGCACTCAGAAATGCTGCAGGGACAGGGAAGGTTTCCTATTCCTGTCAGGGAGCAGCTATGGCTCTTAACATGTTGTTGCCCTTTTCCATTCTTCTACACATCTTTTGCTAGATGAGCTGTGCTCATCTTCTCTCTTGTGTCATGGAAGAAAAAAGCCATAGAACTGCATGTGCAAAGATGTTTTATCTGCTTTGCCTTGAACTAATGTCACATTTCTGGGTACCTGGTAGATGGAAGACAGGTTTTTTGATATCAGTGCTCCCATTTGAGAGGATGTGATGCCCCAGTGCAGGGGGCAGGGTGTGAGATGTGAGGGGCTGAATTCTTGGGGATGTTAGGCTGGGCCTCAATACTGACTCGTGTTTCTGAGTTTGTAGCTCTAAAACAAGTCATAGAAGATATGACAGGCCACCAAAAAGAATTCCACTGGCTTCCCCCTGCCCCAGACCTAACTTAAAGGTTCAGGACTCATGTCTGGGCATAAGGCAGATGATAGGGGATACAATATCACAAAGTCACCCTCAGACATTTGGATAGGCTTCTTTATAAAAAATTGGAGTCAAAATTGCCATCCTTCCCTGTGCTAGACTTACTAAAGGCCTGGTTATGCTGGTTGCAGGAGCAGGCAGGGGTCTTTGTGTTTTGTAAAATAATACTTCACAGAAATCTTATAGTTTATGAACTTGTCTGCATCTCAAGCAAGTTGTGTTGTCTGCTCCCTGAGGTGGGCTCTTGTTCCTCCTTTGTACCATGTATTATTGTTGTTTGGTTTTCTGCTACTGGAAGAAATTTGACATATAAGGTGGTAAATATTCCTTTTTTACACTCTGTAGTGGTAATTGATTGTTACTGGCATGGTGAAAAATAATGTCTTTACAGGCCTTTCTTACAAACACCTTTGAAATGGGAATAAGTCTGTTAATAATGATGGTTATAATGATGTCATGATGGGGAGACACCTTTGCAGATAATGTCAGAGGAACATCTGTATGTCAGCAGTGCATAGTGTAGCCTAATTATTCTGTGATGTAATAGCTTTCAGATTTCTTATCCAGTAGTCCTTGAACCCACAGGAACAAGCACCTTTCCCTAACTGCATTTGTGGGTTTCTTGGTGGAAATAATCTGCAACATAGAGACATGGATAACTCAACTGAAATTAAAAGGAATAACAAGAAAGATGAAATCCCCAGCTGATATTTTCTTCAGAAAGGCAAACCTGAGTAAGCAATTGGAATAAATAGCTCATGAGAGGGCCTGTGCCAGATGTGGAAACCTGCCAGTGACAACCCTGTCCTGTATGAAAAACATGAAAAACCATTGTACACAAAGTATGTATATACATGTGCCTACCTTCTCTGTGGAGATGTAGGAAACTCAAAAGGGACAGAAGAGCGAGGTTAATTATGAGCTTAGAAACTTGCAGCTGGGTTGGTGCTATAAGGCAAAAACTCATCAGCCAGGAATGTCTAATGAAGAGAAAGATTCTGGCGTGGTGTTTGATGACAGGGTGATTATGAAGCACTAAAACAGTATGGCTGTATAAAAACCCAATGTACTGTAAGATTAAACAGCTGAATTATTTTCTCCATTTATACAGAAGCATTAATGTCTGAATATAGCACCAATCCCTTATAGTCAAAAGAGATGGATTCAAGCTGCAAAATATGTAAAGCAAAGTGTAGAGAGTTTGATAATTGTGTGTGAGAAAGTATCATAAAGGATGAAACTCAATGAGCCAAATGCATCCTTATTTGTCCCAGCAAAATCAAAACTTTGAAGGTTTCTCTAGACAGACAGAGAGCACGAACAAGGGAAGAACTTCTTAACCCAAAAGGTGATACTGTGGTGGTAGCAAATGAGTATTGATGAGCTGTAAATTAATGGGAGCTGGGAACAGCATGGTTCTGGGAAGCCCTTGCAGGACAAAAGAGAAAAGCTATTTAAGATTATGTTTGTCCCAAGTGATGCAGTTATTGGTTTCTTGGGGGACAAAGTGACTGTTTGGAAGGACAGCCCTTCCAGTCTCCTGTTTCTAACTTCTTTTCCTCTTACTCTTGATCAAGTAATAAGTACCTTCACTTATTATTTGGATGACTTTGTCACTGTTTGCAAAGTAATTTAATTCAGATATCTATTCAACAGCCACAAAAATATTCATGAATCCTGATTGTTGTGTAGATTTTAGTGCCATAATCAGTCAAAGAAGTGGTGCTATACCTTGGTGACTAGGCAGTAAAACACCAGCTCTGCGCTCCATATAAAGTGACAGAGATTTTAATTGCACGCTTGAAAGGTCTGAGGTTGTTTCTGAATGAATGAATGAATCTATTAGTGCCATTGTCTTTGACTATAAATGCTCCAGCATAATGACAAGGCAAAGCTATTACTTTGCCTTGCACGGAGCACTCCCACTCCCATATTGCTCAAATTGTTTTGTCAGTGGTCAACATTGCATCAAAATTGTGATCTCAAAAAGCAAAGTGGACAACTAATGTAAAGTCCCACTGAACCCTCCAAAATTTAAATGTTTTTCAATTTATTAGATGGAGAAACCTTCACCTTATTCACATCTCATGCCCTGGCTGCAGAGCATGCAATTTGCCTGGCTTCAGTGTGAAGCCTTATTTATGCTGGTAAATTTATTATACTGGCGTGATTGGTCAGCTTAAGGGATCAAAGACACTTCCTCTCCTGAAAAATAAGGAATATGTTTTATTTGGCTATATCTAGTACAATATCTTTGCAAAAGGCGGTCTCTAATGCCCAAAATACTAATGGAGAAAACCACTGGGAAGAGTTTTGTATCAGAACTAGAACTGTGTGCTTTATTACTGACAAAATATTATGTTGCCTGCTGGCTGCATGGTTCTGAATCTTGCCTTAGCATCCACAGTCTTTCAAGACATTTCTCTGCTGGTCCAAAACCCTGTGATACATGGAAATCCTGGCTGTAGGTGTTTGTTTGTGGGCTGGAGAACTTTGCCAAAATAGCCAGAATAAGCAAGAGTTTATCTTTACTGCTGCAAAAGGTCCATTTATCATCTTACTAAAAAATATTGAGTATAAAATATGTATGAATGATGCCACACAAAAATCACTGTGAAGACTGGATGTATTAATTGCAGTGCTTTGACTAACTCAAGTTTATTTGTGGTAAAACTGAAGTGGCTCGCTCTTGTTGGAGTCTGTGTTCCGAATATTTTTAGGCTAAAAAGACACATCCTTTTTTGTTCAGACATGACAAGTTCCTGCTGTTGTCTTCCTTAATGTCAACCAAAGAGTGCTTTGGGCACAGTTAATATTGATATCAATTCTGCAGATTCTCTCTTGCTGGGGTACTGGATGTTCAGTGGGAATTATATTGATGCAAAATGCTGTGCTTATATGTTGTGAATGGTTATAGAGCCAGGTTAAGTGGCTCTTAGTTAAGTGTCCCAGTTAAGTGTCCCAGTGTGAGTGAGGGGTCTGCAGACTGGGTGAAATTACCCCAGGGTAATGGGCATTGAAGAAATGGGGAGAATTATTTCATCAAAGGTTGGTCCCCACTGTCCTGCATCAGGTCTGGATCCCTGCTGCTGAATCCAAGGTTTTCCTCCTCTTTGTGCCAGACTCCATAAGACACAATAAAATATCTCTATATGTTAACACAAAACTCAGGAAGTGACTATCATAGACCATCGGTAGAGTGGAAAATAATGGTAAAAAGAAGCTATATAAGGACATATAATTATTTGCATGAAAAATCCCACAGCTGAGAATAATAGATGGGGGAAAGAGGGAGGCAGAGATTTCCATTCAATAATGATCTGTATGTGTCAAAGGGACAGACAAAAATTTGGAATTAATCCTGGGCCTCTCTGAGTAGTTATCTGCATATTTAGGAGCATTAAATCCATAGATCCTGCTTCCATTATTCAGATTTGTGGGTTTTCTGCTCTCATTGCTGCCTTGGAATGTATATATGCTGAGCAATAGAAAGCCTGAAGTTATATCTTTCATTCCTAACTGCACAAAAGCAGTAAGACTAAATGACTGAAATACAGCATTAGGGAACAAAATCTTCCTCCTCCCTCATTTTCTTTCTCCATGACACATCCTAATGGCATGTCCACAGAATTATTATATAGAAGGATGTTGTATATGAAAGAAAACCTGAGCATCACTTC
This sequence comes from Geospiza fortis, assembly GCF_000277835.1. Taxonomy (NCBI): domain Eukaryota; kingdom Metazoa; phylum Chordata; class Aves; order Passeriformes; family Thraupidae; genus Geospiza; species Geospiza fortis. The sequence goes on along the minus strand of NW_005054308.1, from coordinate 2,639,455 downwards.
TCTACTCTGTGACACAGGGAAGTGATATCTCTGAGGCACAAAATCAGTGTGCCTGGGCTTGGAGACAGATTCAAAATGTGTGATGATGTCTTATCTAATAGGTTAAATGAACTCTTGCAAAAGAAAGCACCATGCTATTTGTCGAGGGTGTCAATAAATTTCCACCTATGTTTCCTGCTGTGAGCAGAAAGCAGACAACAAGAGAGCTAACAAATGATCCCTCTCCTCCAATGCCTTAAACATCACTATAATGATGGGAGAACAATGGCAACTTCTATCACCATCCTGAAACGAGGAATTTACTGTCACAGTTCTCGTGGGACCTAATTTGAAGCAGTGTTCTTAGAGAAACTCAGGTCAAGAGTAAAGAAGAAAAAGTTGATGGAGATCTGTTTTGACAGCTGGAATATCACAGAGCATACCAGGTTAAACATGGAGAGATTTATGGAAAAGGACTTCTTACAGGGAACATGCCTGACTAAGAATAGCAAAGCTTTTCTGCTTCTTGGTTTATCATTTCCCTTACAAATGCATGCTGGAACTGCAGACAGTTTTGCCAGAAATGTTTTCATTGATCTGCTCCTTTTGCAGCGTGAGTCTTACAATTTTTTTAGGAAAAAGCCCAGGATTTTGCACTTGGGTCAGTGATGTGGCTCTTTGAAGCAAATGTAGTCTGAAGGCAGAGCATCCCTCCATCTGTTGGTGCTCATCTCTCACAGGGGTTTCTTGCCTCTTGTTCCTTGAGGGATGCTGTAAATTACATTAATTAAGTCATAATCTTTCTGACTGGGGGTGTGTGACTTTGGACACCCAGAAATGGGTATTTAATCCATCTTCTTGACTTGGACTTCAAAGTTTAAGAAATTGCCTAAATTAGGCAGAAATTGACATCTTCCCTTCAGGTTTTTGTGCTTTGTGTAACATGCCTTCCACATGTGTTCTAGGACTAAATTTAGTGCAAGGATTTGTCAGAAGCACAACAACTAAATTTATTTTATTTATTAATTTAACTTTCCAGAAAGGAAGGGAAAAGAACATACTCTTTATCTTTGGTCAATATTCTTAACTTCACAGAGGCAAACAGGTATCCTTTAGCTGTCAGCTCCTTGTAATTTGTTTTAAACTTTTGCAAAGGTCATGTAAGAGAAGGAGTGGGGGGTACCTGCAGGGAAATGTCTCTTTTTTACAGTAAAAGCAGGAACTCACAGCTAAGGCTATTTTTGTGGATTTTTCTAACAGAATAGGGTTTTTCAACTGCTTTTATATTCTTGATTTTTTTTTTTATTGCTAAAGGTAGCAGATCACTTTAGCAATATTAAAAAAATGCCCCATAGGGTCTTTGAATTAAATGCTCCCTTTGGTTTAAATGGTTTGAGACTTTGAAATAAAGAATTGAGAGGCCTCCTATATTTGAAGACTTTGCTGTTTGAAGCATCACTTTTGTTTTATCACCCAAAATGTCCTCTGGGATCCTGAGAACACTTTTACAAAGGAGGAGTCCAAAAGTCACCTGTTTATGGCAAAGCTGCACTCCAGAGGAGGGCAATAAGTGAAACTAAAGCCATTCACCTCAAATAAAGTAAAAATAGACACAAATATTATTAAGCTTTAATAAATGATGAAATGTTGCCAGGCTGGAGAGGAGGAGACCAGAGGGTAAGGAAGAGAATGGGGATCACAAGTAATAGAACAAGAGGAATGATCTCAGGTTGTACCTGGGAAGGTTTAGGTTGGATGTTTAGGAAGAATTTCTTCAGAAAAAGTGTTTTCAAGCAATAGAACAGACCACCCAGGGCAATGGCTGAATCACCATTCCTAGAGGTGTTTAAAAGATGTGCAGATGTGGTACCTGGGGACATGGGTTATGTGGCCTTGGCAGTGCTGGGTTAATGGTTGGACTTGATGACCTCAGAGAGCTTTTCCAACCAAAATGATTCTGTGATTCTACGATGGTTAAATAGCAGGATCTCATCCTGTGGGATGATCCTCCAGTTATTGATAGAGCCCAATTTACAGGCAAACAGTGTCAGCTGTGCAGGATGAGCCACCTCCTGCTCCCATCCTCAGAGGTGCTGCCCCAAGGTGAAAATAAAGGTCAGGAACATCTGAGGCATTGCCACTCTGTAATCAGGAATGACTGACTAATTGACCCAAATACAGAACAATACCTCAGATAAAGCTGATAGGGATCACTTGGTCATTACAACACAAACCACTGCCAAGCCTTTTAGCAGCAGTAATGTAAAAAGGAAACAATATTCTGTTACAAAGAAAGGTCAGAACAGCATTATAAAATAATTGGAAATTGAGCACGCTCCTTGTGAAGATTTTCAGTCTTCATTTTTCTAAGAGAAGCTGTACAAAGGTGGTGCCAAACATCAGGCTTTCTGTGTATTACATGCCACTGAGAAATATTTCTGTGTGGAATATTTACTTAGAAATATCAATTTTCATGGGTTCTAATCAACAGATTCAGGAGCTAATCCATGCTGCTGAGTTTTCCCAGACCCTGGCCATATTGTGTTTTCTGTAAACAAACCCATGCTCAAGAGCAGTCACAAGCTGGTAAAGCTAAAAGCAGCGTTTCTACAGCACAACACTGTTACACTGTCTTTAGTTTTGCAATTTCAGTGGAGTAGCAAGAGCTGCTCTGCATGACCCAAATTTTCTCTTGCTGAAGTGGGACAACAGGAGTTGGTTCTGCTCTGTGGAGCAATAGCCAAAGGCAGGGTAGAGGGAGATGTTCTCAGCCATTACTAAAGCCAAGCTTCATCACCACTCTTCAGGTCTTTGCCGCAGTTCAGGCAGAGGACGTTTGCTTTGGCATGCACAGTTTAAAAATAGTTCATTTGATCCACATTGGGAGAGGGGCATCCAAACCCAGGGACACAGAATAACCCTGCACATGTCTTCTCCTAGAGCATCCTTTCTCAGGTCACCAGGAGTCCTTCCCTTTGACCTCCTCTGTGCGCTCTGCTCTTACATCTTATTGTATATAAAGTGCATTTTTCACATAAAGAAGCCCATATTGTAACATGAAAGTATATTTTTCCAAAAAGACATTTTTGACACCCTGACAAAGGTCATCTACACGTGCCAGCTCTTCCTTTAAAACCTCAAATTCTCCAGTGCGGTAATGATGTTGAAATATGTTTTCATGCTCTAGAAACTTGTTTATTGGGTATTTCAGTTTGGCTGCTACAGAATGAAAAAGATTATCTTCAAATTGGTTTAAGTTCTTAGAAAATTTCTCCTTCAATATACAGGTTTGTTAATGTGGTGTGTTTGGGAATTTTCAGGCTTTTAGTCTGTGAATGTGAATTTTAAAAATCTGGATTACTGGAGTAATATATAAATGGGTTAAATTAAAAAAAATAAGAGAGATTTTCTGAAGAAGGATGTAATCCACAGCAATTATTCAAAATTTATCGTTAGAAGACGAAAATAATCCTATTATGTGTTATAACTGCAATGTAAAAGAAAAGGTTACACCCCAAATGGACATTTGGCTTTGCAGTTCTGACTCAAGGCTTCTGTTGGGAGACTCAGTCTCAGCAGCTGACCTCGTGCCTTACTACCATGCAGAACAACAGCTGGATTGAATGAATGCCAGGGAGTGCAGTCATTCCAATGTGCCAATCACCCTATGAAAAGCCAAATTAAAATGTACCAACTAATAAGACCTAATTTCATCATCCTTTAGCAGTAGAGATGAATGAGCAGTCTAATTAGACAAACACTGTCAGTGGGCTTCAGAGAATTGTTTTTAAGAAAAGCTAACAGAACCTGACTAAGAAAACAATTGGATTTATGGGATTTGGGATGTAGATTAGATAGCATTTTTGGTGAAATGACTACTGATAAACAGTGGGGTCCCATGAGGGATCAGATGCAGAAGGGCTTGCAAGGAAGATTAGCTATTGAGAAGACATTTACTATAAGGGTGGTGAGGCTCTGGAACAGAGAAGCTATGGCTTCTTCATCCCTGGAAGTGTTCAAGGGCAGGTTGGATGGGGTTTGGAGCCACCTGGGATAATGGAAGGTGTCCCTGCGCATGGCAGGGGGATTGGGACTGGATGATCTCAAGGTCCCTTTCAATCCAAACCACTCTGTGGTTCCATGAAGCTGTTCAGCACTGCACATCTGCCTTATGGAAGACACAGAGATCTGACCTTACTGCCGTCCCTTCTTGAGAAGCACCTGCATCCTTAGACCGAATTTTACAGTGATTTTCATACCCCAATCATTAAGAATAAATTTAACCTTGAAATTAGAAATACGTGGTTCTGTTCAAGGATCTGTTAGCTCAGGTGGATCATGTTGACCAGGTCCTTCAGGACTTTTGCCACCTGCCTGGTACCTGTGTGCAACAGATCTTCCCCCCAAGAAAATCTTTGCAAATTAACTTAATTAGCAAATGACCTACCATGAAAGCACAATGCTGTTTTGCATCCCAGGACTTTCACTGACAGGTCTCAAGGTTCTGGAACATTTTTATCTACAAATCAATAGCCAGGCTCCCCAACACTTGTTCTATCAGACGATCCAAGCTGTGATAGCACAGCAATCAGTCATAGCCTCAGGAGTACAATACTGGCTTCTAATGACGTGAGTGTTATCAGAGATTTGCAGGACCTGATCAATTGAACAAGACAATAGATGGCAATCAATAGTTTTCTATCATTCTAGCAACCCCATTCATAGTGCTAGAGTGAGAGGTTTGTCAGAACTTAATTTCATGCAATTTTTTCTGTGATTTTATCCACTCAGGTGTTTGAACTCAAACTCAATTTACCAGATTTATGCTTTGAAGCTGGCTTTGCTTACATTGAGATAGCTGAGTGATTTTTTTTGGTAATTACTTTTTACTTAAAATTGTTTCTCTGAATATCCAAAAAAGGGAAGGCTGATGAGTAATTGCATTCATTTAATGGTTTAGATGGAAGGGACCTTAAAGATCATCCAGTTTCATCTCCTCTGCCATGGACACCTTCCATTAGACCAGGTTGTTCCAAGCCCCATCCAACCTGGCCTTGGACAAGACAAGGGGAGAGCTGCAGAGGGGGTAACACTGCCTGAGGGCCACAACTGTTGTCACTGTCAGAAAACAGGGCAAGGTGGCCCATGCTCCATAAAATTGAAACCACTTCTGTTGCTGCTCCATCTGTCTTGTACCTATTGGTGTCCTTGGCTCAATGCTGGAGTACAAAGCTTAAAACCTTGAATATTCCTGTGCAAGTAGAGCATGACATGAAAGTCTTCTCAGTCAATATTTTTCAAAAATAGAAGCCAAAATCTGACTCCTGTAGCCAGGCTCTTAAATGGAATATCTGATTTTCTCAATGCCAAGCCCCAGATCGCTCCTATTAATTTGATACCCCACAGTCTTGAAACCAACTATTTATGAACTGAGTGATGCATTTAAGAGCTAAACTTCTGGTTTCTTTTTCCATCAGCCCAGTTGTTGTTATGCTTGTGTTTTTAAATGGGGTGTTCTGGTCATGGTGAGTGTCTGGTTGGCAGACCCAGCCCATGTGCAGCAAGCACATGCAGTGTCACCCTGGGTTATCAGCTCTGAGGTCATTCCAACTCTTCTTACAGATACTGGGTTGAGCAAGTGGCTGCTGTTTTGCCCCCCTGCTTAAAATAGTGAACACTGCCTTGGAGTGAGGCTTTGGCAGCAGCTCTGCCAGGACCAGCTTCTCCAATAAATTTAGGGCAAGGTGATTTAATTTAATTTAATTAAGAGGAGGTAAAACACTCTTGTGCCTTGGAGTTGCTCTGTGCCTTTGCTGGTGTTGGCTTCTTAGCTGAGCTCTTTTAACACGACCACTGGCCCAAAGTAACTCCAAACTTTCATCTGGGAGAGCACCAGTGCTTGGGACTTGCTGTCTGACAGAAATATCACATCCTAGCAGAGGAGGCCCCAGGGCCAGCAGGCACCTGCAGGGCAGGACAGGACCCATAAGTTATTTCAGCCCCAAAGAGGTTCATGGTTTGCTTAACAGACCAGTGGAAAAAGGGGTTCTTATTGCAGTGTCATATACCTGTCCTGCTTGTTAAAAAAATAACAGGGGCTTAGGATCAGGCTCCCACCTTTGTCTGGAAGCCAAACTGCTGGCCATGAGGAAAGCTCAGTGAACTGCTTTCATTCATTATTTTACTGGGTAAATGATTCAGTTTAATACTTTCTTGTGATCTCTTGCCACTGCTGCAGTTTGCTTATGCACATAGCCATCAATTTAATCACATATTACAGCTGGATTTGGGTATTTGGGTTGCTGGCTGGTTATTATTTTTGGACTCACAGACAGGAGCATATCTCTTTATAAATTCTTTATCATATTTCTGGAGAAATATCTCATTTGAATGTAATTAACTTAGTCACTACACAATTAGTTTATAGGATTTATTAATGCAACTATTAAAGCCAGCTAACAAGCTCTGGCAATCCCTATGTGGATTTTAAACCACAATACAGACAAGCATAATAATAAAAGGGAAACATTTTAATATTCTCCTGTGGGTGAAATCCTGGATTCCCTACTTGTTTTACACTGTCTTCAAATTAAAGTGCCTGCCAGCAGTTCCAACACTAAGGTCTTCACTGAGTTTTTACTTTGGCTGCTTTAGGCAAAATCCTTGCCCATTTTTACTTTCTGAAATTTTTGGTTGATTGGGTTCTTTTGGTTGTTTTAGTGTTTGGCATTTTCATGGATATTTTCTGTATGAATAAGGGGGGTATTTGAGAAAAAAACATTTCTGATTGGACTTTTAATGTGTTTAAGATGACATGATTAAGGAAAGAAAATTATTTGTAGAATTGCTTTTGACCTTGGATTTTGCCTTAGCAGAGGCCTGTATGCCTTGAAAGGAAAATTAGGACTGTGATAATTTAATGAATATGGACTCAGAGCATGGAAATTTCTATAATTTGTTCTTCTAATAGGTTTAGGTATTCAAAACAGTTTATATATATGTAGGATTGATTAAAAATATTAATAGATAAAAGAAACTAAATCAAACCCTAAAGCCAAAAGTTCTACACGCCACATTTTTTATTAATGAATAAATTAGAAAATGGTGTCTTTTTATCTTCAAGATTCCCACTTGAGGTAAAATGACAAAGATGAGGTTTTCATTGCAAGGTTGTTGGATTTGGCTTTATGTAGATTCAGCTTATAAGAATTAAAGGATATTTTAACTGTGCACCTTGATTTACCACTGAGGCTTTCATGGCAGAGAGAGAGATGTGAGTTTTTGCTCAGAATGAACAACCATGCCCTTAAACAAAATATAAAATTGTGCAGTCACAGGTGTGTGTCATAAAACTGTGTGGTCCAACCCAGTGAATGGGCACCTGTTGCAGTAAGGTAGAAAACTTATAAAAGAAAGGTCCCATAAAATCAGGCCTGCTCTGTTAGATCAGTGACGAGCACTTTCCAAATTCCCATGTGAAAACAATCCTGGTATGAATAGTTCTTTAATATAACAATCTACTCCTGGGTGCAAAACAGCTAGCACCCACCCATGCATTAAATCTATCCCATGAGAATCAGTGAAGAAAATAAGTAAACAATTTAAGAATAGAGAGATTTGATGGACAAGTAAAATACCTTTTACCAACCAATAGAGTAATTGGCAAGAAAGCTGCTAACCACCTGGAGCCACACATGAGGGTTGTAAAACTGTATAAAAACGGGTTATGTGAGTAAAGAAGCAGCTTTTTCCTGCATGAAGAAAATGGAGCCTCTTGTGATTTATTCCAGTAGGCACCTATGAGCAGGGGGACAGTGACCCCAGGCCTGTGGTCATCATCCCCCTGGATGCCCAGAGCTACAGCAATGACGAGCAGATGAAATTGTTGTAATGGAATCATGGGGTGTATGATGCCTCTGCAAACAGCAGAGCCTTGGGAAGCCATGGCATTGCTGCTGGCCTTGGCTTGTGTACACATTGAAAATAATGTGTGTGAACACTAGAAGGTCTGAGTGCTGCTCATCTCCTGCTGTGCAAGTTTTAGATGAGGAATGGTGCAAACACAAATCGTAGAGTGAAGTTTTTTGCTACCAAGTGTGGAGTGTGTTGATGGCCAGCTTGGATGGGGCTTCTGCTCTGGTGGAAGCTGTTCCTGCCCAGAGCTGGGGGTTTGTAAAGATGAGCTTTGAGATCCTTACTACCCAAATCATTCTATGATTCTATATATCTGATTATCCACTCATAAAATGCAGGTTTCCTGTCTGCCATGCTAAAACCAAGCCCTTTTAAAGAGCCTGGGCAACTCCAAACTCTCTATGTCATACAAAGTTTCTTCTCTGGCTTGGAACTTGCTCTGCCCTTGGACCTGAGTGAAAAATTAACCCTGGAGCCGAGAGAGCAGAGGATATCAGTAGGGATTATTGAGTTTATGGAGCTGTGCACCTTCTTTGAGGCCAGGAGCTGTGATTTCCCTGATTTAGACAAGTTTGCTCTCCTTCAAAGCCTCTTATGCAGATTTGTCATGTGAGAGTGGGTGCTCTCAGCAGTGTTAGAGGTGCTTTGCCACATGTCATGATTTAAGATTTCTGACTTTACTCCAGGTGACACATCAAATTGATTTAAATTTTATGTTGAAAAATAGAAATTATTTTCAGAATAAATTTTTTCTCTTTTCTGTTTACTGGATAGTTACTTTCACAAAAATGATAGAGGAGAAAGCATTACTGGAAAAATAAGTTTTATCTTTGAACAGCAAAATGATATATGGTTACATAAATAAACATAGAGGGTAAGTAGGCCATTATTTAGAAATTTCAGGTTTTGAATGAGCATACATTGAAGAAATGACTAATGTTATAAGCATTAAACCTAAATAACAATAATTCAATTTTCATAAGCCCAGGTCATTCTGTGTTTTAAAGCTTCAGGTTTAGCTATAAAGGCTGGAAATTTGTTTGTGCTCAGCTTAAAAACAGCCTTGTCATTACTTCCATGGGGCCAGAATTTCATCACGAGAAAAGCTGCTGCAGAAGCACAAGATGATTTTCTGTGGTGAATTTGTATTTTCCTCTCGTTAGAATACTCATTTCAGAGTAGACTAATAAATGAGGATTTTGGCTGTTTGAACACCTGGAAAGGGATGAGAGTGGTTTCCTTTCTCCCAGACCTGCCACCTGGAAGGAAAGTCTCAGCTGCACAAGGGGCAGAGAGAAATATCAGGAGTGAATTCTGACTTGAAACTGTTTATGTAGAGCAACAATCACATAGAAGTGACAAAACGTCTGAGACATGCACAGTACAAGAGAGGCTGATTCCCAATGGATAATACAATTTAAACATTTATTATTATAGCATTATATTTTCCCAAAATTTGTCAAGCTCAGGTTTGATTCAATGTCAGTGCCATTAAAATTGCTACTATTGCTTCTTTCTTTTCTCCTTATACTGAACAATTATATTAGCTCTTTGATGGAAACTTATATATTACATCATTCATAGCTCCCTTCAAAAATATTTTCCTTGAAAATGAGTTAGGCTTAATAAAATAGACTGACTTAATTCTGAAAGAAACTGTCCCTTTAGGGTTGTAATGCTGTTAATTTATCTATTATGTTATCTTTTACTTAACTCAGAGGATCTTCCTTGAGGAGCTCATTATGGTTTGAATGGTTTTGAAGAGAGAAGTTGCACTAAACCAGGCTCATGGAAGGTGCCTTTTTTTTTTTCATTTTTAAAGGGGATAAAAAGATATGGAGAGTATAACAAGCTTTGGCCCAGTGTGGGCTGCCAGGACAAGAGGACCAGGCAGGCGTGTTCACTGCTGCCTCTTGAGCTCTGGATTCCTTCCTTCAGTCCATTTGTGATGGCTGTGACACACATCTGCAATGGCTCAGGGAAGGACACAAACCTGGAGATGAGTCTCACCAGGGCTGGGAACAAGATGTTCTCTGCCAAGTTGCTTAGATGCAAAATTAATTGCTGGAGTAATGTGGGTGGAGACAAATTCTATTATGACATGTCCATTTGTGAGGTGAGGAGACTCTACCACACATGAAAAAGTGTAAAAGGGGAAAAAAAGCTAATAACAAGAGAGTTTCCCCATCTCTAGAGTGAAGGGCAGTGTTATCAAAGGACTCTGCAGGTTTGGCATCACAGACCTGGATTACTGGGATGTGCCTGGGGCTGATCTTCCTTTTAACCGAATGGTCATTGAGCAGTAAGCAAAATGACTTGCTCAAAATGTAAGTAAAGAAATTCATCAGCATTTTTGTTATATGTTATAGACAGGGGCAGAGATAAAGAGTGGGATGACACTTCATCTCGCTGGGAACCCAGAGCTTTGCTGTGGTATATTATTCAGTGATGTATCCTAAAAGTTCTGATGATTATTACATCCTTCTCATTCTCTGTGTGATTTGATAGGATCTGTAATTTTGAAAAGAAGCCATTGCTTGAAAGGCAGGAGCACCTTTATGTGATAAGCGTGGTTTCCTTGAGAGCACCTGGAAGACTCAGCAGACTTTGCAGTGCATGTCCAGCCAGGGCACCTCTGTGACCTCACAGCACCACACAGTGCTTTGGGCTTTGGGGAACTTAGAAGCTCATCCCATTCCCACCCCCTGCCATGGCAGGGACACCTTCCACTATCCCAGGCTGCTCCAACCCCATCCAGCCTGGCCTTGGACACTTCCAGGGATGGGGCAGCCACAGCTGCTCTGAGCACCCTGTGCCAGGGCCTCACAAACCTCTAAGTCAAGAACTTCTTGCTAATACATAAGCTAATTTAGAGCTTTTCCTGAACTCCCCACTCACAGCTGCATCATTCTTTCTGTGGCTCTTTGGCTTTACCTATTCTGTGCATTTCTAAAACTGCCTGTAACAAAGCCAAATCTCTAAAGAAAATAATTGCTTCTCTGGACAGAGAGCTGTCATAACATCCCTTAAACCACATGTGCACCTGGGTTGTGTTCACAAGGCCAATTTATCATTATTCTGTTTACTGGGCAAACACTGAACTGTCTTTCATGTGTATTGTCTTTGGTCTTAAATGATCCTATCAAATTTTAAATTATCTGCATCTATTATGGTTTTGGCAGCATCTTTTTACATTATCTGTGGTGAGCCTATTAACCCTCTCTAAATGCACCTATCTTCTCTCTTAATTTCCTGAGTCAAATATCATTATGAAATCACAGACCTGTATGAAGTTAAAAGCCAGAAAAATCAGTATTTTTTGCCACATCAAATGATATTAGGAGTGATTTGTATTGTACTTGCACTGACATTTACCTATACACTTCTGCATCAATGAGTTGTGATAGTTTTCTTTTTTTATATTGAAACAGAAATTGCTGCAGGGTAATGCAATGAAAAAACATATTCCTTGACTTCTTTTCTGCTTATGTGACTTATTTTCTAAACTGAAATCTTCTAATGTAATCTCTAAATCGTGTCCTGAAAATAGCCTAATAACACTGCCAAATCCAGTTTAATGTGCACAGGTGAGCAGTTTTGTAAATGCACATGAAGGAGATGAGTTGAAGCCCCTTTGGAAAACATGGTTCCCTAAGATAGAGACAACTAAAGGTTGGATTTCCATGTTGTTTTGCTCACCCACATCTTCAGGGACTTGGAATTCATTTACTTAAACATATAAACCATAACCTGGTCTAGTGGGAGGTGTCCCTGCCATGGCAGGGGTAGGAACTAGGTGCTCTTTAAGGTCCCTTCCAACCCAAACCATTCTATGATTTTCAGGCCATGTGTTCCAGTGGAGGTTTTCCAGGCACAAACAGACAGGAGTTCCAGCTGGCCTCACTGGGGACATTGCTGACAGCCAGGTGCTGTCTGTGTAATTCCAATCATAATATGTGACATTGTGTCTCTTTAGCTAATAGCTTCTTTCACATGTCTATTGCTCAGAAAATAGACTTCCTAATGTACAGGTGGGTGGTGTGGCACAAGTTGCACTGACATCCAGGTGAGACAGGCAGTGCTAGGAGAAGGAAATTGTTATTGAGTCCATTTTAGAGCAGAAGAGCTGAGGCACAGAGTGAACTGATGCCTTATCTGAAAGGAGAGTGGAAGACTAAGTCAGGCTGAAAAGGGACCTTGATCATTTTAAAGCAGTACATAAATCCTGAGTACACATCTGTCTTTTCTCCGCCTGCTTTTGGGATGTTGGTGGTGCCTTCTGTAGTTTCACCATCAATATTTGAGAAATCATCCTGAAGTGCCCAGTTTGATGCAGTATAGATTAACTTTTCTCTTTGGTTTTACACTGAGCATCTCACACAGAGGTCCCTTAGCATCTGGGCTTCCAGCTGTAAGCCTTTCACCTTGCTCCCCCTCTCCCTCACTGGCTGCTGAATCTGGGGTGCTGTATGACAAGATGATGACAGCCATGCTGTTAACAGCTGATTTGTTCTGACTACCAAGACTGAGGTGTAGGTTTCCCACTGTTGTGGTTTGGTGCTGGCCCAATGCCAGACACCCACCAAAGTCTCTCACTCACCCTTCCCTGCCACAGCTGGGCAGAGGAGAGAAAAATATTTAACAAAGGGTTCATGAGTTAAGGACCAGGAGAAAACATTCCAAAGGCAAAACAGGCTCAACTTATGGTAACCAAGCGAGTTTATTACTAACAGAATCAGAGGAGGATGATGAGAAGTGAAATAAAATGCCTTAAAACCACCTTTTTTCCCCCCAACTCCTCCCTCCTTCCCACCAAAAGCGCAGGGAGATGGTGTGGGGGTTTTGATCAGTTCATCACAGAGGTTTTCTGCCACTGCTCAGGGAGAGGAGTCCTTCCCCTGGTTGGCTGTGGTGTCCATCTCACAGGAGGCAGTTCTCTGTGAACTTCTCCAGAGTGGTTCCAATCTCATAAGCAGCAGTTCCCCAAAACTGCTGTGCCGTGGGTCACTCTTCCACAGGGTGCAGCCCTCCAAGGACAGGCTGCTCCAGCCTGGGAGCAGGGCCCTCTCTCTATTGAGTCTTCCACTGGATCACCCTGGTGTGGGCACCTTCTCCATGGGCTGTGTGTGGATCTCTGCATCCCTGTGGATCCCCAGGGGCTGTGGGGCACAGCTGTCTCACCCTGCTCTCACCATGGCTGCAGAGAAATCCCAGCTGCGGCCCCTGGAGCACCTCCTGCCCCTCCTTCCCCACTGACCTTGGTGTCTCCAGCTTGTTTCCTTCACATGTTCTCATCTCTTCCTCTTCTCTGGCTAGGAAAAAAACCTGTGACCCACTTTGTTTTGACTTTCTTTTCAAATACCACACAGGCATTGCCAACCTCTCATTGCCCAGCCCTGGCCAGCAGCATGTCCATCTTCAGAGCCACCAGGGACTGGCTCTGTCAGACATGGTGGAAGCTTCCAGCAGCTTCTCACAGAAGCCACCTCCATGGCTCCCAACTACCAAAAACCAGGCCATGCAAAACCAACACACCCACACTGGAAATATCCCTTGGTATCTTTTAAAATGTGCACTAGTGTTCAGTTTCCTTCTAGTTCACTTCCTGCTTAGAGCACGAGTGTAGGATTTCTTTTCAACATCATATTTAGCATTAACTCCCCTTTGTGTGTCCTTGTATTAAAAATCTCCTTGGCTGGCTACTAGATTAAGGAATATGAATTTATTTTCCTCCTAATCTTCCTCCTGTACTTGAACTTTTGCTTCATCCACATTCTTAATGTCTTCCCAGTCTTTTAAATGTAGGGTTAAGAACAGATTCCTGGATATTCCTTATGTGCCTTTGATTCAAACATGACTAAAGAACAATATTTTATATTCTGAACATAAGGGAAATCTAATACAGCTTGAAAATTAAAACATCAATTTAAAATCAAATTTCAGTCTTTAATTAATCCGATAAACAGGAAACAACTGAGCTGATGAATTGGGGCCAGATTGCTGCACGACATCAAGATGCACAACTGCTGAGCTCTTGCAGTTCTGGGCTTGAGTTTGGTTGAAGGACCCCCGTCCCCAACACAGCTGTCTTTGTGAGGTGAAACATCCCCCTGCTAATGCAAGTGTGAGTGGCTCCTTGTTAGAATCTAAAGTTTAAAATCTGCTGAGTTCCCTTTGTCTTTTCTCCTGAACAAGAAGAGCCATGGAGTCGCTTGCCAGGTGGTGAATGCTTCACAGGTTCTTCCCCACCGAGGGCAGCTAAAAAGAAACGAAGGAGCCTTTCAGGATCAAATGTGGAGATATATGCAGTTGTCAATAGCAGCCAGTGCTGCAGAGCGCATCCAAATTCTCAAAGTAGAAGTTTCCTTTGGAATTTCACTGGCAGATGAAATCCATGGAGTTTTTGGGTAACTTTTTTCAACTGTTGCAGATAGGTTGGGGAGATGTTGAACACCACTGTGTTATTCAGTGCACTTTGTATGGCCTCTGTAAATGTTGTGTGGCTCTTGCATTTCTCCCAGGTCAGTCATGGTGGGATTATTTCAGCTCCAAAGAACATGATTTCCATGTGGGATCCCAGCAGGAGCTTGTGTCAGGCTTTCTGCTGCACCCAGTGGCTTTTCCAAAGTGGGGAGCTGGGAGCAATAACAAAGACTTTAATTTTAACTCTCTCCCCCTGAGAATGTGGCACTGATTTCTGACCTTTAGGGCAGCTTTGGACAAGGGGGATTTCCAGTGGGAAAGGCAAAAGCACTGCTGCTGTACAAGTGCATAACCCTCTCCATTTTGACATTTGCACACGCAGAAACTGCAATCAAAGAGGAAGCTGTCATCCAAGCTGAGATATGGTAATCTCAGATCTTGGGGAACAATAGAGATCTCTCCACAAAGAACAGGTTCTCTGCCCAGATGTTCACAGCTGCTTTCAAAGTGATTCTTCCCCCTGATGCTCATTGTGCAGGTGCCCTGTGTGTGCTGGGTCATTGAGCTGTCCGTGGTGTCTGGTTTTCCTCTCTGTGCACAGTTACAAATGTCTGCTCCTACCTGATACACAGGCACTGCTGTCCCATTTCCCACTCTGACTGCCAACCCTTGGCTGCCCCACACAGGGATGGCTGTTTTGGCCAAGCTTCTCCCACTGCATCCATGTGTTCACTGCCTCTCCACCCAGATTCATCCTTAAAGATTCAAATAACTTTATCCATCAGCTCCAGGAAGAAATAAGGCAGGATGAAATGGCATTTTTAAAATTATTATTATTATTCATTATCTTGAGTGATTTGAGTGCTTTTCAGTAGCATTAGGTGAAAGAAAGTGGAAAGGAATTGGATGGCTGCATTTCTGTGGCAAAACACATGGTCCATTTTCTTTACATTATCTGCTCTGAGGTCATGAAAGGATGATGAAATAAGCCCCATGGGATGTGTTTGAAGTAATCACGTTTCCGGGTTATTGAGTGGGGTTTCCTTTTTTCCTTACAGCAGTGCTATTTGTAATTAAATTAATATTTTGCTTTAATATTATCTCCAATAATTATATGAATTATTTTTGTTGTGCATAACAAGAAAATTGCATTGTGCAATTTTGATGTGTATGTTGGGTATTCATCATTGGGCTGGTTTATGTTTAAAGAAGGAAGAAATTATGTAAAAACATGTTTAATTTCTATTTGATTTTTTTTTTCTGATGGCTTAGCACCTAAAATGGGACTTCAATCCCCTTCTCTCTTATAAGTAGAGAAGACCTGTGGTGGTTTGAGGGTGATGAGGACAGTGCTGGTTTTGCTTGGCTACTGTTTATCTGCTCAGTTTAACCCTGTGTGTTTCAGCAGGGCTCAGCTCATGATTATAAACTGGAAGGACAGGGAATAGTTTACAAAACCATGTTTTAGTAGTAATGCCCCATGTGGAGAGAGGTTAAGGCAGCAGCTTGAGGGCACATCAGCAGGGAAACAGGAGAGACTGAACTGATTTCACAGATGCAATCCTGAGTGCAGTTCTAGAGCTGGCATTAGAAATGATGAGAAAAGGAAAGAAGGAAGGTTGAGAATAATTAAAAAAAAAAAAAAAGGGAAGAATTCCATGAAGCAACGGAGGGTACCGTGCACGGCTGGTAAAGGATTGAGCTCAGAATACCCTTCTAGAAATGGGAATTCATGTCACTTTGAATGTTCCTTTCCATCAGTCCCTAGCCAGCACATTGAGGAAAACCTTAAAGAAGAAGTATCTTAATTATAATTTATATCTTCCTCAATTCAGGAGGAAAGTTAATCCATTCTTTCCCCTCCAACCCCAGCATTTCTGACACAAGTGAGGCTTAGGTAGGTGAAATTGGTAAAAGCCAAAAGTATTAAAGAAAAAACCTTTTCCACTATAAGAAATTCCCCCCCATCACTGAGCACATGCTACCAAGCAAGAGAGATCCATCCCACTGCTCCCCGCACTTGTGCAGACAGTGGAGCATCTCCTGGGATCATTTCGCATAAAAAGATCTAAAAAAATAAATCAATTTTTCTCTTCAGTGAACTGATTCTTAGCCTGGACCTCTCTAATGTGGGATAACATGGGCTGCTTTTGCAGGCTTGAGGCTGAGGGGATTACATCTCCTGTCCTTCTCTTCCTACCACAACTGTAAAGGCAGAAGTGCTGCACTCTAACTCCCATCCTGGGTAAGTTTTATTTCCAAAAGGGAAGAAAGCTTTGAGGTTTAATCTCCAGGGGAAAGAAATCAGAAGATGCAAATCTAATAGAGAATGATCATTTAGCTTTAAAAATCTCCCATCTCTTGAGCATGTGGATAAATGCAGAAATTGCTTTACCAGTCTAATGGAAATGCCTTATGATGTCTAAAAAGGTTTGAATCAGTGGGCCTGTGGCAATCCAATAGGGCCTCACAGAAATTTCTTTTAAGCCCTCACTGAACTCTGTGGAGAAGCTGATCTACTCACTGAGGTGGGGGCCTGCCCAACCCATCCGATTTTGACACACAAGAATATAATTTTCTGTTCAGCTCTGCATTACAAGCCAAAAGCTGCCATTTTCTATCCACAAAACTGCTCTTTAAAAGCTGTCCCAAAGGTTAATAATTGTACCTCTGGGGATCTAAGGTTAAGGACGTGATTTTTCTGTCAGTATAATAGAGTCTGCTTAAATTCACGGCTACAGCTCTGCATTGGGAACAGCAGAGAATATTCCCAGGTGCACAATGAACAAAACCAGTCAATAGAAATCAATATAATTTTCAGCTTTTGAAAGACAACTCTTTTGCCTGCATATGCTTTGTAGGTCTGTCACTCCTTCCTATGTGCAGTGAATTTGGATTTTTTACTTTACTTTACTTTTTATAAGATAGGAACACAAGGTAAAGCCTTGGTTATTTAACCTTGGACTGTCCAGTGAGGGCACGTCCCACTCTGAAAGAGTGAACACTGTGCTAAAACAGTGTGTGTAAACTTCTGTGATGCTTGCCATGCTTCTGTATCTGTGGCAAAATGAATGAAGAGAAAGAGGTTGTCATTTTCCAGGGTACATTTACATTCAGTGTTTTCATCCTATGAAATGAGTGGGTGGTTAAAAGACCCTGCTGGGGATTTTTCCCCATCTAATCTGATTTAAGCTCACCCACTGCAAGCTGAGACCTGGCACCCCACAGTGCTCATAACATCTGACTCTTCCCAGGGTCTATGGAGTTGATGTGTCAGGTAGGGACAGAGGTTTCCCCTTCACCCAGGATTCCTGTGTTTGTCAAAGCCTCTTGACCAGCCTCAGATTGTGTCTACCTGGAGTTGCATGTTTGCCTGCACATGAAGACAAAACCAGTATTAATTTAGTTTTCTTCCCCTTAGAACATTACTGATTTTTTGTGTTTGTGACATCTCTTGGCATTGGTCATCTGTGGCTGTGCTGATTGTACAAAGTGAGATGCTGTGGGGTATCTGGTGGGTGCCTGGGCATTCAGAAGGGCTGGGAAAAGAGGTATAAGAGGGACAGAGAGGTCAAAGGCTTTCCTGGCAAGCATAGAGTAAACTATTAAGACCATACTTAATTTCTAGGACTAACAGAGGGCTGTTAAAGGATGCTAAGTCACACTCTGCCTGTGAGTGTGTATTGTGATTTGGTATGAGAAATGTGCTTCCTGGTATCCATGGGCTTGGGGAAATTGAGAGGAACAGAACTTCCTTGGGTGTGTTATGAGCACAGAAATGTGCCACTGTCCTACCTCACCAGTGTCTGAACTGCTGTAGCCTGGAACAGGAGGAAAATATTTCCTGTGCCTGTCACAACAGTGAGCAGCCAAAGCAAAGGTCGTGCACTCTATTGCATGACCTGGCTCGCTGGACATTTCTATTCATATCTCCCGCAAGGGACTGAGCTCACAAACTAAATGTGTCGTTATTGGTACAAGGGATTTCAGCCTGTGACTGGAAAAATGACCTTTTGGGTCCAGAGCTTTGCTGTGAAGGATTGTGTGTTGGCCCAGTGTTACTGGTGTTTTCAGTGCTGTGGGATGCAGGATGCTATGAATATAATTCTGCACTGGAAAGAAATAAGAAAAAAAGAGAAGCACAGCAGTAAAAAACAGCTGTCAATCTTAACAACAGAATGTGTGTGTACACTGTGTTATTTATAAGAACTATCTGAAGTTTAGCATCTCTCTTCCATAGAAGATTGATATGTCAAAGTTCATTGAAAATTAGAAATTACAAATATATTTGAAGAAAAACCCCAAATGTTTCCATGCAACTAAACCATTTTTTGCCCATGAAATGAAAATATTTCATTTAAATTTTGATATATTAGTATTGCATATTTTTGTTTTACCTGGAATTCCAAGCTGTTGCTCTGAGAAACATGCTTTAAGTGGTAGACTTGGAGTTGGTAACCTCATAAAACCTTGTTTTGTAATTTTAAATTGATATTCTAATTAATTGCTTTTGTCATTAGTATTTTCATTGGATCAGCAATTGGTTCTTTGTTTCCATGTGTGGTTGGTATTCAAAGTGTCCTTTGTAACTGTTACTGAATCCTCTGATGGAAGACAGAGACACTCTGGTTTGGGGGTTTGCTCTGTTTGGATACTGAGTTAACAAGTGAAGAGAGTAGAAACAATTTCTGGATCTCTTAAAATTTATTTTAACTTTCTTTCTCCTCTTCTAGTCTGAATTTGTTCTCACAGAATGCTATTAGAAGAGGGACTATGCTTAAATGACACCTAGAAAGCAGTCACCTCTCTCAAGAGCTTGCACAGGTTGCAGTTTATTCACTTTTTTTCCTATCCAAATTAAGTCATTACAACATAATATATTTAATCTCCCACCCTCAATAATACTTTAATAATCCTCAAATTAATTGCTCTTACTTTTTTTTTTTAATGCACAAAATTATAAAATATGAGGAGGACCTTGGTTCTTTGAGTAAAAGGGCCCTTACTGAAATACTTTATGCTGTGCTTGGTTTCAAGCCTTGTAATAAAATGGAACAAGGCCTGGCTATGAACCTGCATCCAAGCAGACGTTTCCCTCTCAAGGGGCACAGGCTCTCCTGGTGTGTGTTGTTTTAACCTTTAATACAAGTTTTTGCTTCAGTGGTAAACATTTGAGTGGAACATGAGGGAGATTTGCTCCTCCTGGATGATATCTGGCAGAGGCTGGATGCAATGCACAGTCCAGGTTGGTCTCATTTGGGGAAAAATATCTGCCAGGAGAAGACTTCTGAGATGGTGCATGAGAATGGCAGATGCTGGTGTAGATGGAGTAGGTGCTGTAATAGTGTGGGGTCAAAAATCTTATCAAAGGCAACTTGTAGTCCTTTTTTTGTTTATTTTGATTAATGTAATGAACTTGAAAAATGCAAGTTTAGAAAGCACACAACTCATAAATAGCGTCTTCTTCCCTCTTTCTGCAACAGCTATTGATGGATTCCAACTGAGTGGATAGAGACGATGGCCAAATTCTTATGTTGAGGTTGCAGGGGAAGATTTTGGTCAGGATAACACCTGTGTAACACCATTAGTGCTCTGTGTATGCCAGAGAGGGTGGGAATTCCACTGCATCCTTCTCATTGGGAATGAGCAGAATGCCAAGAATAATTGAGTTGGATTTTTGAATTCCAGGTTGAGATTAAAGGTTTTTCACAGGGACTTGCCGTAAAATTCCAGTGCTATCCTTAGAGCAAAGCCTCAGAGGGCTTGCACTATCATTTCAAAAACAAAGTTTAAAGTCTTCCTTTTTCTCACATTGGAGTCAAAGATTTGTAAACTTCTCCAACTGTGAGAAGTCAAATGCATAAAACTGTGTACTTTCATGAATTTTTGTGGATCTGTGAAAAACCAGTGACAGATGAAAATGGTATTTACTCTTCTGCAGAGCAGCCCTACGTGATGGAGCTGGGCAGACCCGTGACCATTAGCAGCCCATGGAGTGGATGTACAGAGTTGCTAAGCAACACCCAGGAATGCATCCCTCCCTTGGCACGTAGACATCCATCCCACTGCATTCTTCAGGTGTACCCAAGCAGTTCAGTTAGATTCCACCCCTCTATCCAGATGTGCAGGAGCAGGGCCCTGCTTTGTGAAAGAACCAGTGCTTTAGGAGAGGCTGGTTGGTTGCAGCCCATGTGCCCTGTGGTGTTGCCCAGGTGTCCCCATGGTGCTCCTAAGGTGAAGTTTTCCTCATCCTCCCTAAAATCCTTTCAGCAGTGAATGTTGCTAAGTGGCTCATAGGTTTCTGGTGTCCTCAGCTTGAGGGTAGAACAAGAGGTGCACAAGTGGAGGGAACCCAGTTCCACTTCACTAATAGGTTCAGAGGTTCCCAGCATAATAATTTTGTAGTCTATGACCTTTGACTGAAAATTAGTGACTAAATGCCAGTCTGTATCAGCTTCTGCAGATCTTTGCAAATGCATAAATGTTAAATATGTTGCTTATTCTGAAGTCTATTGTAAGTTTCTATTTTTAAGGCTATTGAAATCAACTTGATTAGCAATAATTTAGACTACTGAGACAACTAAAAGAACATTTTATTATCAGTTATAGCACTGTAGCACTGAGCTTTTAAGAGTCAATTATTGTTTTACTTCGCTGCTGACAGCTCCTACATCCTTCACCCATTCTGATTCAGCTTCTCACTGGTTCCTTTCAGTTTTCCTTGCCTGCCATGTACCATTTCATAAACACTGAAGAGTAGAGCTTTCTTTCAGCTGGTAGAAAATAAGTGGAAGGAAACCCTTGGGAAGCTAAAACCACAGAAATGTAAGGGCATTATTAGCATTTTGATTATGTACTAGGAAGCATACACATTGGCACATCAAAAATTTGTTAATTAATCCAGGCAAAAAATGTAGGTTGGAAATGACTTCTCTGAAAATCCTGAGCTTGTTTTGCTACGTGTTCTACCAGCTACAAAGCTGATAGCATGTCTGTGTCTGCAGGACATACCCCTTGCACACCTGCCTGTTATTATTGACTTGTCTGGGCCTTCCTGACCTTCCCTGAAGCTCTTTGCTGTGAAGGATAAACAACTGAGTATATTTAAAAAACTGAAAGAAAGGGAACTCATAGTAAAGTTTGTTCCATGTTCTTCCTGGTTTCTCTGGGAATAATCAGGGTTAAAGAAACTTTCATCCTGGCTATTCTAATAACCACACCTTTTATGTAAATAAAGAACAAAGAGATCAAGGTCCAGAGAGTATTGAAATCTGCTTGATGTCATCCCTTAACTGTGTCAGGATTCATGCTGGAATGCAGCAAGTGCAAGGAAAGGATCCATGGCTGATGAGAACCATCACAGAAAATTCTCCAGGAGGCAATCCATCAAAAGGGGTGAGCTTCGCCCCAGTGCTGTGTCACTGCAAGCCCAATTCATCATTTATGTCTCAAAACACTGTATTTGGAGAAGGCAAGTGGTGCATAGGCGTTTTCCTGGCTTGTTTCTCAGAGTGAATTTTGACCTGCATGCTCAGAGTTACTCAAAGGAAGCAGAGTAGGAAGGGAATGTATCCAGCCCTGAGAAAGGAGCTTCAGAGGTGACAGTTCACAGTGATGAGTGGTGCAAACCACAAACAACTGAAGATTAATTAAAAAGAGAGAGTTAACATTCTGCCCTATTTCATAATGATGACATTCTCCTTGAAATATATACAACATCTGCATGCTGCAGCTCAGCCAGGCAACAAGACATCAATAAATATCTCCTTTGAAAAATATAGCGTCTTGATAAATATTGCATTAAAGAAGATGATGCTGGTGTCTGCTCAGTATCTGTTGGGTAGCCTGGCAAGACAATATTGAAATTATGTGCT
>NW_005054308.1:2525861-2617255 GCF_000277835.1 Geospiza fortis | reverse complement strand
GCTGAAGTCACTGCTTTTTTATTACTGTGGCTGAAGCACCCTTTGCTTTTACCATCTCCCTCTGTGTGATTTTCATCATGAACAGCCTTCTAGAAAAGAACACTTTCTTGCCAATTCTGTGAGTGTTATTTCTATCAATATCAAATGAATTAAAACCTCAGTGATCAATATTCCAACCCATGTATTAATTTCTCTTATCTCTTTAAACATGTGTTCTTGCTCTGTCTCTTCCTTTTGCCCAAGAGGTCTTAATTAAAGATTAACAAATCAGCTGGAATCAAATACGAACAGCTGAGCTGAAGTGAAAAGATGAACTTGTGAAAATCTTAATGCAAACTTGGAAAAATTATTTGGGGTTGGTATTTTTTAGACAACTTTAAAACAGCTTTCATCTCATCTCTGTCGTGCCCTGTAGCACAGGGAGTAGAATCTCATCATTGCTGAGAGAGGCTGCTCCTGTGTGTTCCGTCTAAGGCAAATAATGGCATTGAGAGTGCTGCAGCTACCAGGATTTGTACAGGAAAACACTTCCCTGTTTATTTCAGTGAAGTGGATCTCTGAATGTAAGAAGTGATTTGTTTTGATTTAACAAGGTTGTCACAAATTCAAGCATATCCGTAGTGCCTGCCAGTGCCACACAGAGATGGGAAAATAACCACAAACACCAGGACAGGCGTGGGAAGGCAGGCAGAGATGGAGAGGTTGTGAGAGAAGAACTGTGGGTATAGAGAGAAGTGTGTCATATCAAGGGTCTGCTAAATTATCATTAGCATTAATTAATGAATCGGAAACATGAATATTTGGTTCTGCTGAAGATTCTTAGCATGACTCAGCAATGAATTTCTGTGATAACTATCTCTGAATACTCCCAAAGGATTTTGAGAACTGAAAAAACCCTCATTGTATCTGTTGGAAAAGTCCAAGGTAAAGGCCAGTGCTTCAAAACTGCCTGCCAAGCTATTTGAGATGTGAGCCCAATTCCCAATTTTCCCCATAGCCTTGGTGGTGTCTCAGGCTGCACAGGTACAAGAGGTTTTACCTGTAATGAGCATAAGAGCAGTTTTGATGAGGCTGGGAGCTGTTCTCTCTGAGCCATGCAAGACTTTGGTGGCTCCCCAAACCATGGTGTAGACCTTGAACCTATGGAGATCTCTGCCCTGCAGAGCAGCCACTGCCTTTATAATTGGGTGTGCAGATGTTTGCAGCTGGAGCCAGCACAGGTGGGACATGGGCCAGACCTGCAGCTGGGTTTTACCCCAGCATGATGAGCTGATCTCTGCAAATGCTCCTGTTTCAATTATCCCTTTATTTGAAGAATCTGATCACTTGGCAGTTGACATTGTTTCCCTCTCCAGCTACACAGATACAGTGCCTACAATGAAGCTTCTCCTCCTCCTGCCCCTTTTTTAACTTGTTTTTTTTTTACTTATTTGACTGAAAGCAGCAAACAGATAAATGTGTTGACAAGCGGTAGCTCAGCAGAGAACAAAAGTGAGAAAGAACAGCTTGAAAGAGGTAATCTTCTGTGTGAGAAGCAAATGGGAGTGAGAGATGAGCAGATAATAAAGGGACTTTTGCCTTTAATGCATCTAGCCCCTGGTAAGCAAGCAGACATGAAATGAGAGAGAAGCTGTTTCTTAGCCAGACAGAACAAATGCCTGACAGCATGGGCTGCATCCATGCAGCACTGCTGGGTCTGCCTTGGGCTTTCTCACTATCAAACCCATTCTCAGTTATCAACAACAGGAGATAGATGGAAGGATTGAGTTTTGGGGTTTTTTTTTTCCTTTTGTTAGCAGGTATATACAACTATGAAAGGCTTGCAATAAAACTTGCAGCTATAAAGCAGAGAAAAGATACAGATGCTTGATGGAGTGTGTTGATAAAGAAATAATGGGAGTGATCAAAAAGTGTGATTTTGCACATGCAGTCTTTTTTATTTTCCTCATAATTGGTGGGTTTTGTTCCCTGAGTTGAACCTTTGGGATTTAGAGACTGTGTTCATCCACCACCATCGCCCATCACTTCCCTGTTATCTGCTCCTTCTCTTTCACCCTCCTTCCCTCTCCACTTCTCTTTCACCCTTAGGGAAAGGGAGATAGAAGTTGGATCTTACAGGGATTTCCACTCCAGTTTGTGCTGAGTTTGTGTCCTACTTAAATCAGAAGGTGGCTCCAGTGTGCTCATGAGAGGAAGCAGTGGGTCAGCACTGATCTCTCTTGTCACCAGTGACGGGAGTCCAGGAAATGGCTGGAGCTGTCAGAGGAGGTTCAGGTTGGGTATCAGGAAAAGGTTCTTCATCCAGAGGGTGGTTGGCCACTGAAACAGCTCCCTGGGGAAGTGGCAACAGCACTTCCCTGACAGAGTTCAAGAAGTGTTTTGACAATGCTCTCAGGCACAGGATGGGATTTTTGCAGAGTCCTGTGCAGAGTCAGGAGTTGGACTCGATGATCCTGACGTGTCTCTTCTAACTCAGCATATTCTGTGATTCTCTAATTCTGTGCTTGTGGGCACCAGTAGAAATGGATATAAGTAGTTAAGCAAACCCAAAAGCTCTGGGAGAAATACCATCTGGAATATCAAGAGAAATTGATGTTGGATGTCTCTGTCCCTTGTGGCTTGCACCAATATACAAGCCAAGTGTGTTTGGTAGTGACAGTGTCCATGTCTAGTCCTGTGTACCTCGGAGTTGTTTCTAAACCCAAGTGCTTTTCTAACCCATCCCTGCCTTTTTTTGATCAGATCTGCTTCTCTTGATGCACTTTGTCACCCACTTTCCCTCCATACCTGTTCAATATCCTGCAGTTTTCTGAGCTGGTAGGTAAGAAAATCATTCTCAGACATTACTTTTTTTCCTCCTCTATTTCATTTGATTTCTAAAGAGACTAAATTTCCTGCTCTGTATTTCCAATTTCTATTGGAAATATCTCCTTCAAACTACCCATAAACATAAATAACAGTGAACAGAGACTGGAAATATGTATAGAAACTCTAAGATGTATATGCAAAAAAAATGTAACAAAAGGGATTTTTTAAAAAACCCATAAAACATTATGTGATCTCACTGTTGATTTAGAATTATGCCACTTCTTCTCCAAAGCCCATCAGGCAAAGTTAACATGTACAAATCTGATAAATGTTCATGAAAATAAGTAATTGCTTGTAGACTTATCTGTTCTGTGCCTGCTGCTTTCTTTCAACAGCACAAATGTGGCAGGTAGGTGTAGTGAGTGCTCTCCTGTTGGTGTTGAGCTGTTGTGAGAAAGATGTACACCAGGACATTGCTGTTACTGTGATTCAGTGTATGGTGGCTTAGGGCTGACATTCAGGTATGGATAAACAGTTTGTTACAGGTAAATATAACATTTCCAAGCAGTTTCAGCTATCTTTCTGAAAAGCTGAGGAGCAGTCTGAAGAGTGGTCAGGAATGAAGAAAGTTTCATCTCAGCCGGTGGCAGGGGCAGCAGCTCTGGAGTGCTCAGCAGTATCTGTATAAGAACAAGACTGGGATTTTCCTGTTTTCAAAGGCACTGAAAACATGATGCAGTTCTGTGGGGGCAGGTCTTGAAACTCTCCTTGCACACCTGAGTTGTTTTCATCTGCACTTTCTTTTCATTATACTGGAGTCTTCCAGTGCCTTAAGGGCCTACAGGAGAGTAGGACAGGGACTCAGACAAGGGCCTGGAGTGGCAGGACAAGGGCGAATGGCTTCAAATAGATAAAGGGCAGAATTGGATTGCATATTAGCAATAAATCCTTCACTGTGAGGGTGGTGAGGCCCTGGCACAGGCTGCCCATAGAAGCTGTGGCTGGCCCATCCCTGGAAGTGTCCAAGACCAGCTTGGACAGAGCCTGGAGCATCCTGGGACAGTGGAAGGTGCCCCTGCCCATGGCAGGACGTTGGAACAAGATGGTCTGTGAGGTCATCTATAGAATTATGGATTTGTAGAATCATCATATAATCAATGATTCTATGGCCATCTCTTGAAGATTTCTGCTCTGCAGGAGAGCCCAGGCTGCAACCAGTACATATGTGAGAGATGTAAAACTCAATATCTCCCCCTGGTTTTGAGGGTAGTTCAGATATATGAAAGCTTTCTGAAGGTTTAGGTGTCTCTTATCCACGCACCAAATGGAAGTGTGGCCTAGGAGGCCAGAAGGATGAAGGCAGCCATTCAGCTGCCCACAATGTGGTTTTCTCACACTCATCCTATTTTGGAAAAAGCCTGCACAGTGCCTTGTTCAGAAGACCCTTGCACAGCTTATGTGCCCTTTAGGCCTTTAAAAGAGGACATGAGTAGAACTCATATAGTTCATGGACGTTGGCCCAAGGGGGAATGTCACACCAGTGGCATTCCAACATCTGTCTCTCTCTCTTCTTGGCTGGGTCTTTAGATTTTTATTCTGCTTAAATAGCATTGGTGAAAAGCCAAGGAAATAATAAAGAAATCGACCTGGATACAGAATCAGCAAAACCAGTAATGGATATAAGGCTTCCCCCCCACCCCCCCCAGACCTTGCATGTAAAAGGAACATCAGCAGTTTGCCCAGGCTGAGGACCTGAGTTAAGCAGTGTGACCCCAGATCAATTATCCCTTTACACTCCATGTGTTGTCTACTAAGAATTATTTATTTAAACAGACTGCAAGGCTTTTTTTTTTTCCCTAAATATATAATAGACAGATTTAATCTTTTTAAATGTTTTATAGGATGGTAGACTTAAGCCTTTAGTCATTTTCAGTGTCTTAAATCTTTTTGCTGCTGCCCAGGAAATCAAAGCTCTTGGCTCTGTACAAAATTTGACAGGTGCTTCCAAGCTTGAGCACAGACAGCAGTTTTGTGTGTTACAGGCAACTTCGTGGTTAAGAACCAATACAAATCTTAAACTGATAGGGAGATGTAAAACCAGCAAGTTTTGTCAAAAGGATTTAACAAAAATCTTGAATGAAATCTGGAAATAATAAAAAAAAAAGTATTTATAAGCTTAAACAGGATCCTGTGAAATGGTGATAAGTATTGTGTGGTTTCTGCTAGATTGAGGGGTGGGTTTGTGCTGGCTTAGAAAGAGATACTATTCATCTTTATTTGTGCTACAGCTTTGATAAAATGGGCTTAAAAGGTAAGATATATATATGAGCTGTGTTCAGTCTCCAGTAGGAATGACAGTTTGATTTTATCACTGCCAAATGCAATATGCAGTCTTGTGCTCAGTAACCCTCCAGAAATCGAGATACATTTTAAGTATAGGTGTAAGGTATTCTTTTTTTTTCCTCTTTTTTCTTTTTTTTCCCCTAACAAACAGAAAAGCACCTGGTAAATGCTGTGTCTTTTACAGGTCTTGGCCATTACTTGGTTGAGCAGCTGCAGGTGGGATTTGTGTTTCTCTGTATTAGATGGCTTTGGGAAATGCAGAATTGTAGCCTCTAGTCCACAGGCTATGGGAGCAAAATCTAACTTAGCAGAGCATGTATCCTTGGATTACTGTTGTACAGCCTTTTGGTTGTATCAAAGCAGCTGTTGTGCGGATAATAGTCACTGTCTTGGGTCTGAATGGGTTATTGAATCGGTGCAAGCTACTGTAAATTGGAGTGAGCTTGGCTTTTCAGAGAGCCTAAGAGGGAAGGAAATAACAGAGCTGAATCTTCCTGCTGTCAGAGCACGTGCACATACCTGTGGGGAGGAAATAAATGTGTTCCCATCCAGCTCCCTTAAAACTAAAACCTTCCTCTTGCTGGCTTTGAAATAGGTAAAGGCAGCAGGTACTCCTGTGAGACATTGGGAATTGCCAGGAGAACTGCTCTGAGATAAAACATGGGCCTCTTTCAGAACCTAACATTGCAAATGAAGCAATTTGGATTCTATTCTTGACTCTGGCCCAAACATTCAATTATAGAAAAGTTATTGAAAACCCAGTAAAATTTCCTTTATTTCACTTTCGTGATACACAAAATGGGAATAAGTGCACAGGTTCTTTGATACTATGTTAAATATTAAGTGACAACATTATTATAGTCAGTCACTGATATGTGAGGCATGTGAAAATCTTTGAATATATAGCTGTGTTTTTGCCAGGCACTGGGTAATGTTGATGTAGTAAAGCATAAGTAAATGAAGAAATAAAGAAAGGGAAATAACGACTTTGTAAGTTGCCGTAGCTGATACTTGGTTTCCATGATTATTTGTGGTAATATAGCTTAGAGTTTGAATTTCTGGGAGTAAATATAGCCTAACTCTGCAGTGCCTGACTTGTGCAGGTATTTTCAGGAAACAAACTTTAGAATATACTCTGATAAAAATGAAATCTACAGTATAACAAATATCTCCAGCAAGGCAGCCACCATCTGTACATGCAAATATACAGAACCTTGCAGATGGAAATACTGTTCAACCCTCTGTTGATTTAATGACTTGTGGCTGACAAGTGGTGTAATATTTTCCATATTGCAGTAACATCAGAAAATTACATTTCACAACTTTTCCTACAAGGAAAATATATTACATGCTGAAGTGAATCAGAGGTTTTCTTTAGGGAAGACCAGGTATAGGGTAGAAAATAAGTGCTGGAGTGTCTCTTGAACTATCCTTATGCCTTTAGAGCAAACTATGATTTGGGCAGAGAAACTTATGTGGTGTCAAGGCCAACAAAATCCTGTTTAAATTTGGTATGGTTAAATATCATTGAAATGGGTAGAAAAAACTTGAATTGCAGGAGCCCAGAGAGTTCACTT
This sequence comes from Geospiza fortis, assembly GCF_000277835.1. Taxonomy (NCBI): domain Eukaryota; kingdom Metazoa; phylum Chordata; class Aves; order Passeriformes; family Thraupidae; genus Geospiza; species Geospiza fortis. Next base: position 2,610,527 of record NW_005054308.1, on the reverse strand, counting down.
GCTGACAGATTTAGAGAGAAACACTTTCTGACATTTTAGTTAAACAGAGCCTAAAACATCGGGTTTGTTAGTATGATCATTTTTGATGCATCTTCCTCCATCCTTGAAGGCTAGACTTGATGGTCTTGGAGTTCTTTTCCAAACCTAATGACACTACGGTTCCAAAATTGCAGCTTTCCCCCCAGCTTTTGGCCATTTCATTCCCTTATGTCTTGGAGAAATACTGATGGTGAAACCAGTGAGTTTTCTCTCTCCTTTCTGGGTAGTTATGTATGATGAGCATAGGATCACAATTCCTGTAGCTGATTCCACGCCTCCTTCCTTTGCCCTCTATCACCTCACATCTAGATTACACTCTTTTTTGGAAATCTCATTTACAAAAATATGCTTTTCTTATGAAACATTATTTGCAGGCCTGTTATTAAAATCTCACTGCATTTATATTTTTGACAGTGTGAACCAAATTGCTCATAATTCCATTATGCTCTGTATATCACTGAGTTGGGAGAGTAATTCTGGCATATGCTAATGCCCCTTGGTTTACACACACAAAATGCTATTCTGGTAACAAAGTAGTGAGTATATTTTATAATGGGATATATATCATTATAAATGGAACACTGGTTTTACAAAATATTTTAAGAGGAAGGTAAATTAGATCATGAAAAGTGCATAAGGGCTATAAATTATGCAGTAGCCTAAAGAATTATTATAAAGAGATTTGGTTGTGGCCTGATCCCATGAAACCTTTAACTGTGGCCATTAAAATAAACCATATCAACTGCTCACAGACACAGATGATTTATTACATCCCATGGAATGGTCACCTGAAACTTCAAAATTGCATACAGCATGAAAATAATGGTCCCCCTTAATTCTTCATGCAGATGTTTTTAATGAGTGATATTAAAAGGGAAATGGTAGCAATTTCAACTGGAGTTTTTATAGTACTCCCTCTTGACATTCAAAACATTTTTCCCTGGAGAGGTGGCTAGCATTTTTAGAGGGGAAAAGCTTTAATGTCTGATGTGGCTTGTGAAAGAGGCTTGGGGGTGACAGACTGAAATGCTCAGCATGGAGAAATGTATTCAGAACCATCCTTGGGTGTCATGAAAAAGCCTTCAGTTTCCCTCCTGTCCAAATCAGACATCTATTCATATTTCTCTCTACTTGTTCTTCTTCCTAATTTACTTTCTGTTTCTTTACATCACCATGTTTGTCTTTATGCCTTCTTCAAGCTTGTGCAGCCAAACCCTTCTCTCAGAAGGATTTCTTTGGGAGCCCAATTGTGCACCTCCCTGAAAACCTCTTGGTTAGGTGTCACATCACAGCAGTGAGACAGGAATAGTTGTAAGTGGAATTCTTGGAGAATTAGCAGCACTTTCATGCCTTTCTTGTTGCTAAAGTGAGACAGAAGTCAATGTCCCACCCCAGTTAGACATCTGGGTCCCCAGTAACTGAGCTGGGACCATGCAGCAAATACTGGTGGACACATCACTCTGGGGTCTGTACTACAACAAACTTCTTTAATATGCTGATGAGAGATTGTAGTTCATTATTAACTCCCATTAGTTATGAATTTGCTGCTTCAGAGGAAAATAATGCTCCAGCCCCTGTTAGTGCTTTGGCACCTGGGCTGAAATTTGGAGTCACTTCTCTTGATAGCACAGTGAGGAAGCACTGCTTAGGAAAAAGCTGGGGGAAGGATAAAATTAAGTATCTCTGAAAGAAATGAAATTAGATAATGATTAGGCATTAACCAGGTCATTAATTTCTGGGCTATTTTAGGGAAGGAGAAGCCCTGCAGAAATGTGTGCAGGAGTTGTGCTTAGCAGTCCAGATCTCTCAGAGATTCCTAAATTCTCTTGTCCCTGTTCCCAACCTGGGATCAGCAGTTCCTGTCTTTCTAGGCAGTCCAAGCTTCCCTTGTGTCTCAGTGTGTCTGACAAGTTGAATCATTAAGACCCTGTAAGTTTCCATTAGTCACTAAAAATTGCCACTTCTGTGACTCTGCTATGTGGCTTTTTGTCAATGTACAGAGGCTTTAATACTGCTCCTGGATCATCATCCCAGCAGTAGATAACATTATTATTTTTAAAGATGTGTGTAATTTTAGTATAGCTGAATTAGTGAAGAAATGGATCACAAATGAGCAGGCTGTGGAAGGCAGAGATCCAGAAGTTTACTTTTTACTTATTACTTTTGGCAGTAGCTACTCACCACAGTACTATGCCATTTTAAACTCAAAAGCATGAATGCTCTGTCATTTCAAGGAGGGAAACACTTCTGTTAATTTCTGTTACTATATTTCACTTTTTGTAAAAATTTTTTCTCCTAAGTACATGTAGTAAAATCTCATCATTTCAATTATTTTGTTTGTAGTGCTACAGAAAGGAATGAGGGGAAATCTGACTTTATGGGGCTGCTGCACTTATTCTCCTTCCTTGGACCCTCAGAAATCTATGGGGAGAATGATGAAAAATTAATGTTACTGCTGATCTGCTGCTATTCTTGGTGCATTAGTGTCAACAAGAAATCAGTCCTGTGTTCTTGTAAAAAACATGTTTTCTGCATGTTACATACCCAGTGACAGTCTGCACAAACTTTCATTTGAATGTATTTGGTTGTTTGTGCTCTGTGCCAGCATTGTCAGCTCCAGGGATTTTATCATTAATCTCCTGACAGGGTTTGAGGTTTGTTTTTGTTTTGATTTTCTTTAAAACTCTGACAACAGTGCTATGAGGTTTTTGTCAGGTTAGTCTAGTCTGATGCTGGCTGACAATAATTACACTAGTAATTAACCATACTTTTATAGGATGGCGGTAATTTCTCTGCAATTAGAGCTGGAATGACAGAAATACTTCTCTATTTTTAAAGGAAAGTAAAATTTTAACCTTCATAGTGCCAGGGAAAAGAACTTGGAAATGTTATTTTCAAAAGATTAAAAGCTGGAGGGCTAAAATTAAGCCTTCAATTATATTAAAGCCTAATCTTGTGATACTAAATCCTTTTTTATGTTTTGGGGATCTGACCTGCGATTTTTGTGTCCAGGGCTGACAGTATCAATTACATTACAGCAACCCATTAAACCAGTGACCTTTGGGCACTGACTTTTTAATCTCTTAAGGGTAAAGGGATTTATTCAGACTGAATTTGAGATGAGTGTGATTGTTTACTTTCTCATTTTTCTCAGGTTGGCACTAGCATAAATAGTTCCCAGTAACTTCTGTGTATTTTGCCTCATGCTGATGGCATGCTGTGGGTCCTGCAAGCTCTCCCCTGACATCCCTTTGCTCTTTGATAATGACACCATGCAGCACCTTGAGTCTGTATTTCAAACTTAGTAGGTGTAAGACTTTATAAAATCAGGGTGTTTTGTCCTTATAATTTGCCTGCTCTGGTGTACAGTGTCAGGTGGGTGGGGAGAATGGAGTGATTTTTGCATAGCTCTGGTCATGTTTTAACCTTTGGTTTTAAGTCTGTAAAGTGTCTGAAGTCTGTAAATTCAAAAGCCAGTGGAAGCTTCTGGATAACCATAAATGTTGTTGGTGTGAAAGAGGTGAAGGCTTTCAGTGATTTTTTATTTTTGTGAATTGTACGAAAATGTCTGAACAAAATAAGGAAAAAATCCTATTTCATTTTTAAAAATTAAAAAAAATCTATTTTGTGTGCCTAGCATACATATTAATATATTTTCTGTGCATTATAATCCAGAGTTTTTTTTTCTGGAAATTTTTTGAGCTTTATCTTTAGGTGGACTTAACTGTTTGCTTCAGCTAGTGAGTCCTCATACACGTTCTGAGTGGTTATTTGGTATTTATCCATACTGAGTTGGAAAATGTGTTTCTTTTGTGGGTAATTTGTTTTAGCCAATCCACATGACTAGCAAATGAGATCAGATGCCTCAGAGGAACCAATTTTTCCTAATGTATGTATTGAGTGTCATGTATTTCTCCTTTACTCTTTGGAAATTTACCATCCAGTCTTATTCAGGGCAATGCCCTAAGTAGAAAAATGCTTATAAATGTGCCATTAAGCAGAAGAAAAGCCTCCAGCCAGTCTTAGTGGGAATTTAATTAATTATGAACCAACAAATTCTCTGTGCATTTAGTCATTCTTCCTCCATAGCAATTATGTGTGTTATGAGCCTTGATTCCGGCTTTCTGCATATAGATAGACAAATATCTGCTTAATTTAAGATTAGTTATGTATGTATGGACCCTCAGTATATTCTCATGTATAAATCAGCCAATTAGAGCTGTATACTGAGTCCAGAGGGGGAGTTCCTTGCTCCGCCTCTCTCAGAACTGCCCTTGGTTCATGTCTCCCCCCTGACAGTGGTAGGAAGGCTGAAGCTGGTCCAGCCTCCACCTTCCCATTCCCATCACCATCAGGTGATTCACCATCATGGAGCACCATCACCAACAGCTTTTCAGGAGCCTGCCTGTCCCTCATCCCTGTCTCTGCCTTGCCATGTCCTCTGGACACCTTGATACTCATGTCTCCGAAGCCCTGGCAACCTGGGGATGTGTGATCTGGTGGTGTATGACCATACTCTGCATGAATGGAGGTTTTTATTATTTTTTTGCTCCTCCATATGGTGAATATATCTTTGTTTAGAAGCTCAGGGGACAGACATGTGACTGTAGGGTTAACTGGTAGCCAAGCAAACTCTAGCTCAACCCATCCAACCAGCAAGAACACATAGCTCCTGAGAACCCACACTAACCCCAAATCTAACCCTAACATAGAAATTCCTGTGGAACAAACCATTAAATCCCTAATTTCCCTAATGCAACCAGTGCAGAGACCCTGGCTGGCCCCTGACCCAGCTTTAGGGGTTCGATAAGAAGTCTGGGACCAAGCAGTCTGCAGCACATCTTTATAAACTCACCTGTCTGGCAGTTCCAAGGGAGTCACTGCTGCTCTTTCATGTGCTGGAGCTGGGGGTATGACATGAGCCACTCATGACACTTGTCAAATGCAATTTTCTGTAACTGGTCATCCAGTATCCATGGAGCACTGAGGGAACATGTTGCACCCTTTTAATGCCAAGCACTCATGAGTGTTGTAGAGACACAGCCAGCCTGGGTCTTTCTGACCCGCATTCCCTAGTCAAGAGCCAGCTCCAGACTGTCAGATGTCTTTGGGGAGCTTCATAAATGGGTTGAAGCTTTGGGTGTTTCATTTGTATACACATGAACTGAACATGAGGAAAACTTCCCATGAATTTGAAATCTTCAGCAAACTTTTCTGCTTTGGCCCTCATGTTAGTGTCTGCCTTAATATGAACAATCAAAATGTTTCTGATAAAGAAAATTGGGCTTCCATGTGAGATGGGGCTGCTCTTGGGCACCTTTCAGTCCTGACATTGTAATGTCATGTAGGAGCTCTCAAAAGCAACTTGTTAGAAAGGATTTGGGACAGGACTTTGCTCCTGTCCTGTATTTTCCAGAAGACTGTCATTTACACTTTCCCCTATCTATAACTATTTCTAAAGTCTTAAAGACTACTCTGAAAAGAAAATCATTGAGGAAAGGGGTAATTGAAATTTCCCAGAGGGAATGCTCTAAAGCGGCAACAACTCAATGGTTGGCCAACACTGCTACAAGGCTTCCATCCTGCTGTCAAAGCTGGTTAACTAAAAGGCTTTCTCCCATTGTGGACTGTCAGGCTGAATTTGTCATGTAGCCTGAGAGTGAATCAATGAACTGATTAGCAGTGGTTGAGAGGGGTAGTTTGGGAATTAACACTGGTGTGATTTCTGTGACTTGCTTTGTTTTTGAATGTGAAGGATCATGATCAGGCCAACTATAAATAGGGATAATTCCTGTAATTTGAATTTCTGAATTTGTCCCAGGGAAGGTTATGGCAGTAGAGGAGACATCAGAGGAGAAGGCATTGACCCTTCCTTTCTGTATTCCTTTCACTTCTTTGTAATAATGTTATTGATGAAGTGACCAAAATGGTATCTGGGCATATCTGAGAAATCAATGAAAAAGTAAATATTAAAAAAAAAAAAATCCATCATCTTGCAGTGTAAATTCAAATGAATGTGACCTTCTTTTACTGTACTGTGTATATACTGCACAAGTACCTGGCTGTGAGGAGATATATTTTGCTTTACTTCTTTCAACTTGATTTTTGTAGAATCTAATTTCTTTAAGAGAAGAGGCTGTTAATTTCAGTTTTTCCAGCAAAGGTTCTAAATCTAAGTTGCTTTATTAGAACTCTTCTGAACTTTTGAGTCCTCCAAGGACTTCAAAGAGCTTCTTAATTGCTTTCAGTTAGGTAACAGTTTAAGCAGCTTTATTTAGATTTCCTTTCTGTCTGTTCTTCCTAAGCTTTGTTCTCCTTTTTGATTACATCTTTTCGACCACTGCATGTTATCTTTTACTCTATGAGATAAACTTTTTTCCACTGAATATTTCAGTATGAGTGGACATACATACATCTTACTGTCTATTTGTCTTATTAGCTGTCCATTAATGGACAGGTTGGCCCCTGCCACATCCAATCTCTTTCTGATTGCTTCCCAGCCTTTTTTCTTCTCACATCTGTCTCCTCTGCCCATGCTTGGCTGATAGCATACCCCATCTTTTCCCACCCTGCACTTCAGCTGCTATTTCCACACTTTCTGGTTCTTAGCTCTGAGCTCAGGTCACGAGGCTTTACACAAACCACAAAGGGGAAGTTTCATATAAAATACAACAAAATTTGGAAGACCTACTGTGACTCCCAATGCTGTTGGAATTGCATTGGTAGGTCCCAATGCCCGCATGGAAATGTGTCTTTTCCACATTTATTATTGATGTTGAGATGTGTGCAGCAGCACAATTGTAGATCCCTGCTTAGGCAGCCCTGCTCAAAGAGTGTGTTCTTCACATGAGGGACTTTGATGAATATGTACTGCTTTGATCAAACCTTCATGTTTTAGGAGGCCCCCAGGGGTACAAAACAAGTCCTGGCTGATGGAAGGGAGCTGGCCAACAATGGCTGAAAGGCTGTGGTTTCAAGTGCACAGGGACTGGAGTCTCTGCTTGTTCAGAACAGGCTCTGTGCGTGTGGGGAGGAGCTGTCTCAGCCTGGTGACTCCACTGAAAGGGGGATATATTGCATTTTACAAAATAGCAAGTACACATCTCAAGAGATTGTGATTCTGGGCCTGTGCAAGAGTGGGACACAAACCTGTCATCATTTCTCCTTTGCCTACTCATCCTGACAGACAAAACAAAGCACACAAGAAACTTGTCCAGAGTTACCCAGTGGCAGGAGCCAAAGTCAGGTCTTCTGAGTGCAAGGGCAGTATTCTGTTCACCAGTCCCACTCTCTGTAGAGCTATGACAGCAGAGTTTAGCAGCACTGTAATTTATTATGTCCTGCTACGTGTTCTACATTACAGCAAGGCTGATCAAGTTTGCAATTTTAGTGTATATGATCAACATGCTGCTCATTTTTCCATTATCAGGGAAGTCTATAATTCATGTCCCTCATTTATGTGTCGTACTGGAGCATTTCATTTGTATGACTGTGAATTATCAGCATCCAATCCTTGAAGGTATGATTGGAGATAATAGCCTAAAATTTCACAGGTGAGTGATTACTTCAGTTGTCCAGTTTGTGACACCTTTGAGGGCCTTGCTTTCCCCTGCAGAGGAAAGCGTTCAGCAGTTTCTAAAGACCATGACCTTCTACAAATCTGTTTTGTTTGAACTCTTAATTGTTTAAGGACTGCTATTACGCATCCTCAGTTTAGTTCTCCCACTCAGCCTCCAAAATGTTAAATGGCAGAAAAATGTTAAACATGGCAGAAAAATGAATATGCTTTGTGCTACCAGCCTTTTTTTCTTTTAACAGGTTGCTACCTGTAAGATGTATTTTGAAATAAGGTTTTGCAAAACTACTCAACTTGCTCTGGAGCATAAGCTTGGGATCCAAACTTCTTCATTGGGATTTGTTTAGAAGTCCTGACTTCCTGCCGGGCAATCACTATTTACAACAGTCAGCACAAAACTATCAGCCTGGAACTTTGAAGGCATAAAGGCAATTAACTTCTCATTTTGTGCTCAAAAGGAGTCAGACACTGTTAATGAAATCCCAAATCTATGTTCAAAACTCTCCTCTTGCATGGAGACATGTATTTGGTGCAAATATCTCTCCCAGTTCTTCTGTATATACAGTGCAATGCCTACCTGAGGCAACCTGTGCATGAATCCAGCCTCCCCAGGACTTTTGGCACAGCACCATCCCCTAAATAAGTGGTTACTCTGGATACCCTTGTTCCAAATGTGATTTCCCCTGAGTGCAGCCCAGATGATGCCTGCAGGACTTGGTGATGTGCTGAAATACAGTGAACATTTTCCTTCCATCTGCCATTTGTTACCCAAGCTCCTCTTGGTCTGCCTTAACAAAATTGGAATGTGGTCCAGAGAAGTGGAAGCCCAGGCTAACTTCTACCAAGCAGATGTTGTAAAGGGCTTGTTTTATCTTCTCAGCCTATGTGAGTTTGAAAAGAACAAGTTGTGAGTTTTAGGGGTTCTCTAAAAGAATTCTGTGAGGTGTTGATGAGGAATATGGTGATATGTTGAACACATGGAGCGTGCCTCTTATTCTGATAAACATTGGATGTGGTTACTGTGTTTTCAGACTTCATCCCTTACATATGCCAGCCATGAGCTGCTTGACTGGCCACTAGCATGGGCAATTTCTAGGTGGTTGTTGTTTTGTATGCACAACTCCATGCCTACAGTTAAATATTGGCAGAATTTTAGTACATCAACAAACACGATGACCCCTACTGAGCCATCCATAAGCCTTCCTCCTGTTGGTACAGATAGCAGCAAGCACAGTATTTCTCTGGATGGGCAATTTGCATGGTCTGTCATCTGTGAAAGTGAGAAGATTTAAAATGCTCCATAGTAAATGATTGGAAAACTCAGGCATTGATGCTGTGGGACTGCTGGGACTTGTGCAGGGTGTAGTTGATCTCTCCACTGCCTCACTTATCTTCCCAGGTACATCCGCTCAAAATTCATCTCTTCTGAGTGTGCATTTTTGTTCCGTGACTTGTCAGATTCACTAATGTTGATCACTTACTTCCATTATTGTCAAGACAACATCTATTGACACAACTGGACAGACACGTCACTGCAATTGGCCAAACCATCTCAGAAATGTAGGCATTTTTCTAGAAGTGTTCCAATAATATATTATTCAGGTTTGCTTCAAGAATGTAGAAACAAGAAAGCCATTTACTTTGATCTTGCAGAGATTTTGACTAAGGGATACCATAAGGGTTGAGGAAAGTGGTTAACTACGAAGATTTATTCACTGTGGCATTTCAGTACTTAAAAAGAGGGGTTATAAAAAAGAGAGTAAATTTTTACACAGGAGGATAATCATAGGACAGTGGGGAATAGCTTAAAAATTAAAAGAGGAGAGATTAGATGTTAAGAGGAAATTCTTGCCTGTGAGGGTGGTGAGGCCCTGGCACAGGGTGCCCAGAGAAGCTGTGGCTGCCCCATCCCTGGAAGTGTCCCAGGCCAGGCTGGACAGGGCCCTGAGCAATCTGGTCCAGTTGAAGGTGTCCCTGCCCACGACAGGGGGCTGGGACTAGATGGTCTTTAATATCCCTTCCTACCCAAACAGTTCTGTGCTATACTTCATCAGAAGATGTTAAAATTTTGTTTTTATAATTTTTTAATACTTCAGGTTTTATTAGTTTTCTGTGAAGTTCTTTATTTGTGAGATGGATATACTTCTGAGATGTTCTAAAACTTGAAAAAATGCACTTGCTCTGTCATGGTCAAATGCTTGTCCTACTAAACAAAACATACACGGATGTTTTACTGATTATAGTTCATGCTCTAGGAAACAGGGAGCATCTCTGACTCCAGAGGTCATGGTTTGGGTGAGAGGGTGCTGCTGGGTCTCAAGTACAGCTAAAGGTGCAATGAGAATCCTTTTCTGTTGGGTACATGGCCACAGAAGGCTGGATAGAGCCTAGAAACTCCTCTGACTGCTCTGCAAATAATCATGGCTTGCAATGTTTTTTTATTACAGACCTATGGACTAAAATTTTCAAAAGCAAGTCAGGCTCTTGAACCTGTGCCCTGATGGGTCACTAGGATATAGTCTCCATAATTCTCAAGGGCCGTTGCTTTAAAGGTGGAAAGTCAGGGGAAATCTGGCCCATAAAAGCTTGTAAAGCTCTGGCCAGCACCAGTTTTGAAAACACTCGAGTGCTGGAGTGAATTATACTGATACACTGACAGGCAACACAGCTCTGCCTCCCATGCCCACCCACACAATAAAGACAGCTGTTAATTTTCATATGCCAATTTGTGAACTGGGATCTCCTGGGAGCTGCTGCACGTTCATTTCATGGGAGCACAAAGCCATGGGCGGGTAGGGTGGAGAGTGAGCAGCAGGAGCTGGCTCAGCCCTTGCAGTAAAATCATCCACCATTCCTGAACCCACACCAGAACATTGCTTAGCCTGTGCCCTGGACTGCAAACAAATGTGTGAGCTCTCTTATCTCTTATCTGGGATAGCCACACCATCATTATTGCAATAAATGGAAACAAGCATGCTCGAAGCTGTATGCCTTTTAATCAATATGGAGTCACTTCTACTTGCAACATTTTTTGTTGTTGTTGTTGTCAAGAGCTAAGCCAGCAATCTATGATTATAATGGAAAGACTAACTGTAATAACTGAGCATTGTATCACACTGAATGGCTTTCATTTACAAAAACAAGCAGCAATTCAGTGATATAGATGCTGGAGTTGCTTTGAAACACGGTCAGACCTGAGGGATAAATAAATATCTCAAAAGAATTGTGGATTATTTCACTTGCAATACCTACAACAAAGGAAGGAGCAGAAATGATTGGGGTTTAAAAAAGCCTGGTACTTGGTCAGGGAAGGAATCTGCACCACCTGGTAGAGTTGTGGTGCAGAAGGGACAGACTGTGGCAATCTCCCAGCAGATCTCACATTATTGCACATGCTATATTCCTCTGTAACAAGCCTTTGAAAAAGCAATTTTAAAAATTCTGTGGAAAAGTGTTATGAGCACACTATGCTGTTATTTCCCTAGCAAGCCCGGGTCCTTGATTTGGTATGCAGTGTGGGCATTGGTACTAAAGCCATTTTGTGCAGGCTGTACATCGTGGCTTGCCCCATGGTCATGGTTTGGGTTGGAAGGGACCTTGAAGATTGATTTGTTCCAACCCCCCTGCCACAGACAGGGACACCTTCCAGTAGAACATGTTGTTTCAAGCTCCATCCAGCCTGGCCTTGAACACCTCCTGGAATTAAATGTGATCGACTCCTTCACCCCTGTGAAAGAACAGATGGATGGCATGGAATTTAAGGCAGCTTTGTTACCTCAGAGAGATGAATGTTGAGACCTACAGTGCAGCTGTTATGGCTCAGCACATTGTTTTTTCTACTGGCACATTCTTTCTTCTCAGTGATAAGACCCATAATATTTGGTGAAGGGATGACTTAAAATCTGACTCATTTTCTAAAAGTTGCTACATGCATAAAAACAGAGTGAGGGGAAAAAGAAAGGGGTTAGTTTTGCTGAAGTGTTTAAGGGAATTTATGTCAGGGGTGGGGAGTTTGAGCAGATGAAAATGGAAACTGAAGTCTGAGAAGGTCCAGCTTAGCCAGCAGGTTGTCATAAACTTCTCTCACAGATGAGGCTGAGCCCTGGCTGACGTGCAGCCACATCACTGTCACTGCCTGTTCCTGCTGCACTGCCTCACTGCCCTCAGCCCATATCAATCACCCCACACACCCAACAGCAGCAAATTCCCTCCACCACTGCTTCCTCCATGGGCTGGAATGAGGAGGAAAGGCTGTGAAGCTTCAAGGGATGCATTGCATGAACAAAGCTCAATACAACTAAATTAACCTCCATGTTGCTTAAATTAATGGTGCTCTTGATGGTGACAAGCCAAAGTAAACTAGGAAGGACCACCTTTCCTGAACAGGAGCTCACATTATGCTTTTTAGATCTGTGAACTGGAAAATTAATGGGAGGTTTTACAATCTCTTGTTGTACTTGGAAATGTAGGGCTTTGATATGCTCCTCAGAAATACATATTTTTAAAATTATACTTTGAAAGTATTGATTTCTTCAAAAGAACTCCTTATGTCATAATGATTTTTGCTATACACTTTATGTAAGTGTATAAATAATGTTTACAGAATGATAGTATATTTTATAATCTCATATATAGGCCAGTATTCCCCAAAAGCATCTTCAGAGCAGTGTGAAAATTGTTATTACTATATGAGCTCTTCACTTGTACACATAAATCTATCTTCCATGTGGGTTTTTCATACCCTGATGGGGCTGCTGCATTTAACTTCTTTCTCAGTCTCAATGTACCTTAATTTCAATTGGGAATAATAAATTATCATGGTAATTTGAATTATTCTCAGGCACAGAATTACAAATAGCAGGAGGTAATCAACATTGTTTGTTACTCACACTAGAAAGAGGCCTGAGATGATGATGGTGTAAGGAAACTTGAAGAAAAGTGAATTATATGCTGCATGTGAATTAGAGATGTGACAGCCAGGAAAAAAGCCTTATAAAGGCATCTGCTTTTTCCAAGGAAGGTAAATGTGACACAAACACGTGAACTAGAGAGGAAAATGACAAACAGAAGCTTGTCTGCACCCTCCACTGCTTAGGAGTGCTTTCTCTAATGGCTTCCTGTATGATTTTGTTCTTCCACTAGTGATTATTTCAGTGACTATCAGGCCTAAATCTGATTTTAAAAAGCATTTTTCTGTGTTAAGTGGGGGGGCGGGGAAGTGAATATTTGTCCTGGTTGTTTCTGATCTGTGCTTCCCTCTGAATTTCTAACATTAGTAATAATTTTTACCCTGCAAAAATATCCACAGTTTAAGGACTTGGTATGAAAAAGAAAGGACCAATAGCCCATGGTTAATGATACCTAGTCTGCTATTCCACTATCTACCTAAATGGTTTATAGCTCCACCTGTTCCCCTATTGTACCTTTTATTTCTGCTGCTACTGGACTAGAGGGGGAGGTAAGCCTTTCAGCACTCTCCATCGACTTTAGAATAACAGTTATGTTGGGTTTGCTTGCTGTTCTTACACTTGCGCACATTCTGTACTGTTTTCAAGGAAATCTTTTCCTCCCTCTTTTTACCCCTGTCTTTTATCCCTCAGCAGTCACTGTTCTCTTGCCTCTTGCATGCAGAAAATGAGAAGTCTGCCTTGATGTCTGCTAGATTGTGGGTTGCCAGTTTTCTTCTTCCCGTAATTTTCTAATGAACAGAGATGCAGGTGCTGGAAGAGCTTTGCTTGACTCCAGTTGCTGTCTCTTGGACCAGTCAGGATCTCCATAAAAGTTTGCTATTTTCACTATCTCCTGAGATAATCCACATTTAGCCTTTATCTTATGGAGGCAATTTTGTTGAGACTATCAATGGCTTTTTCAAAGTCGATAAAGTTAATGATGATGGGTGCACAATTCTCCTCTGAAACCTTCTTGTTTTCCTCTTAGCTGCTTGTGTGCCTCTGATTTCACCTGCGATAAAAATATCCTCTAACCAAGTTTTTCCTGATGCTGACAGCAAGTCTATGCTGCAGCAATGGGTACAATCTGTCAGATTACAGTAATTTGGCAGGTTGGCAATTAAAGCCATTTTCCAGTTGTTTGTTGCTTTCTTGCCTCTCTGGGTTTACTTGTGCTGGTTTAACAGCCCCACAGTTGTTTTCCTACATCCTCTTTTTATGGGCTATTTTGCCAGCCCCTAAATGGTTTCTGCTGCACCCTCTACCTTCCTGACTGTGAAGAAACTCTTGAAAATACTTTTCCTTCTCTACTAGTTTCTTATCCCAAATGTTGGCATATACCACAGGAAATCCTCCACTGGCAGTTTTTCCTTCATCTGCAACATTTTTCAGTCTCTCTATCAATTTTTTAGGGTTTTTTGTGGTGGTATTTCTCAGCCTGGCATGGGAGGACATCAGGCCCAGCAGGATGAACACTGCTGCGGCATCTTTTTTGACAAAACAGATTTCATTCTGCTGAACTAAGACAGAACAGGCAATAATCAAGAGGGACAGGGTAAGGAAGGAAATCACAGAATCATAGAATGGTTTGGGTTGGGAGGAACCTTAAAAAATTATCCAGTTCCAAACCCCTGCCATGGGCAGGGACAGCTGTGACCAGGTTGCTCCAAGCTCCCTCCAGCCTAGCCTGGAACATTTCCAGGGATGAGACATCCACAGCTCCTCTGGGTAACCTGTGCCAGGGCCTCATCACCATAAATTTCCTGCTTTCTGCATCAGCTCTTATTTGATTAACACATAAAAGAAAGAGACAGAAATAGGGGAAAGGTTTCCTCAGTACAGGGAGAAATTCTCTCAGTGCAGTATTTTTGTCCTGCATCAAAAAGCACAAGAAAATATTTCTGCCTTCTTGTCACTGGATGTTTTGCCTTCTTAACCTCATTTGCTTCACCCCTGCAATCCACACAAGGATGAACATTACTTCTATTATGCTGGAAAACCTTGTCCATCCTAAAGAATGTTCTTGTTTCTCAGGAGGCTGCTGAGAGCTGAGGCTTTCTCCTTCCCCTCTGCTCCCTGACCACAGTTGTGACTGACTCCTCTGGGTGTCTGTGCTGCACCACTGGCGATTTTCCCATTAATGTGACATTTAGGCAAGTGATTATAGTCTTTCTGTCCAGGCTCAATGGTATGGCAGTATTCTGTGTGATTTTTTTATTGATGTAAATAAGTAATGTGGGTCCTTGTAAGTAGGATCCACACTTATGTATTCACTGACTATAAAACTGAGACCAGATCTTACCTCATTTGTGAATTTAGCACATGCTTGATGCTTCAAAGGATCAAAAACCACACATAAAAGTCAAGTTGGAATTTCCTTCCTATTTTAGACTTGTACTGATATTACTTTAATTGCTGTTCTGGGGATCTGTGAATGCAAATGGGCAGTTAGACATTTTGGTGCTTATTAACACATGCTGGTCTACTAATGTCATGCAAATTGTTAAATCTGCGTGGGAAGATTAGACAAATAGTAGCAGATGTATTTTTATATGCTGTGTTATGTGCTTGATTTTTTTGAAAAACAAATATCCCTAGTGGGAGAACTGCCATATTTGAAATTCCTTTTTTATTCTTTTCTGAATGCGTGAGAAAGAAAGTTTTGGTATATCTCTCACAGTAACTACATCAAGGATGGCTTAGGATCACTGCCAGACAGGAATACAGGCTGGTTTGAGCACAGAGACTTTACTGGATCCAATTCTAAAATATGACCAGATTATATTTGTTCTGGGATGAAAAGTGAGAAAGGAAGCAATGCATCTATAAAACACTTGGCATGGAAGAGAGAGCAGTTTTGGAAACAGTAATTATAGGAACGACTTAGAAATCTGTACAGAGAGTTTAAATAATAGAAGGAGTGGTGGCAGGACTGTGCAGAGTATCTTGATCACATAGAGATCATTGCCACTTATTATTTTGTTAACTTTTAAAACAAGTTCTTTCCCATGTAAAATTTGGATCTTGTATTAGTAAGGTGACTAAGCTCCTGAGGAATTCAGACGTTAATTGTAAACTTTGGTTTCACAGCTATGGATATAGACACACAGCCACACACCCATATAAATATCACATTTCCAAGAGCTAAGTCACATATACAGAGAGATTTTCAGTAGCTTGACAAAAATCCTGGTAGACATTGTTCAAAGCAAGCAAAAATATAATTTTTCTTCTGAAAAACATGTAGCATGTTGAAATCTAGGCAGACACCTGTTTTGTTTGAAAACTAGACAAAAAATATAGATGGTAAGTCCTTAAATATTTGAAGCCCTGGCTTGTGGCAGCTGATCTGTGAGCAGAGAAGGGAGCCGCTTGCTTGTCCTTTGACTCAAGGGCTTTCTGCTGCAAGTGATGAGGGCTTAAATGTGACTGAGGATGAGATTTTGTCCAAAGTAGGTCAAGGGAAGAAAATCTTTCGTGTTTGCCCAGAGCCCATCTCATCCCTGGAACAGGAGAGACCAATGAGAACCACCAGCTTGTGGCCCAACAAACACAATTATTGTGCACTGTGTCTTCATTTGGATGCCACGCTCAGTTAATAACCAGATCCCCACCATACTTTTTTATTGCTTAGGCTGAAGGAGAAAGTAATTAAACTTAATAGGTATTGCCCTTGCTTTAAGGCCACTATACATTTTAAGCTGCCAACAAAAGCAATTAATACTAATAGAAGTCATGATTCCTAAACAAAAACATTTGTATGCCAAGTAATCTACAACATGTACTTTTGGGAATTTTTTTTTTCATTCTTATGCATGCTTATGACCATAAACTTGCTGCTTCATCGGGTTCATTCTCCAATTTTTAGTGAATTTTCTTTTTTTTTTTTTTTTTTTTTTTTTGGTGTGTATCTCCGAATGTCATTTTTCCCATGGGGTTTCTTAAGAGAACCTGTAAGTTCACCATAATTAAAAAAAAACCAAAACTATATTAACAACTTTTAATTTGAATGCAAGTAGGAATTCTAAAATATGTATTTTGTATTGCAAGTTCTAATAATGCTGGGTAAGCATTGGGCATAGCTAATTGACCATATGGCTCCTTGATATCCACATGGTGGAAGATTTGTGTCATCATTAGAAATATGATGATGTCAACATCTTAATGCAGCTCAGCAAAGAGGTGGGTACAGCCAGCTGAAATACTCATGCACAGATGTGGCTATATGATCTTTGACTCATGATAGACAATGTCTCACCTGGAATTAGTGCCCTGTTTTTCCATCATAAATCATTTTCTACTTACCTGCCAGACTTTGCTTGGTTGGCTGCTGCATGAGAAAAGATCAATTTTTGCATAGAAGGAAGACAGAAATTGCTTCTAATTGTTTTCTGGGGCAGCCGTTAAATCATCCAAGTGAAACTTTGGTATATTTCCACGAACAACCCATTGCAATACTTTAATGACCCAATTATTTCAGTTCTTGAAAAAATGAGCAAGTAACTTCAACTCTTGCCAGCTTCCCAAGGACAAAAAGCCCAGTACGACACATATTGTCTGTTCTGTCAGAAGGATGCCAAAATTCCAGTCTGCTGGCTGCAGAACTCCCTGCAGAGCTTTGCTTGCTTGTGCTGAGCAGAAGAGAATCAGCACAGCATCAAGTTGTGCAGAGAGGAGAGGAAAACTCTTCTCTGCAGCTCTGAAGCTTAAACATTCTTAAGTGGCAAAAAGTGAAACACCTGCCTTGGGTTACAAACCTTAATCAGTGCCAGAGAGCTGTAAGTTTTCTTTTGAGGTTGCTTTTGTCCACCTTCCAACACTAAATTGTCATACCTTTTCCTCGATGTCAAATATTCCCGAATACCAAAGATTCCCGCGTGTGTTTGCCACTATTCTGTGCTGCCCTTAGGCCAACTCAATGAGCTCATCTCCAGGAGCTTTACACAGAAATAAAGATGTGCTTTGTTTTTCTGCCACTGGGTACAATCTCAGTCCTTCTTGTAGTCTTTGGGTGTTTCTTGTAGCTTCTTCTCCAGGCCAGGTTGGACAGGGCTTGAAGCAACCTGGTCTAGTAGAAGGTGTCCCAGCCCACAAGAGGGGGTTGGAATGAGATGAGCTTTAAGGTCCCTTCCAACCCAATCCATTTTGTGATTCATTGAGCTGTGAATCCTTCCATGTCCTTCTTGGTGTGTGAACTCAGAAACTGAGCACATTTCACAGCAGTTTTGCTAATGTTGCTTTAGGAGCAATATTACCAGTATGTCATGCTTCCTGCCTGTTGCAATTTTCGGGGGACTGGGTAAGGACAGTCAGTCTCTACTGGAAAAAAACCTAGTGACAAATGCCCCTAATGTTGTTTTAGGTAATATGTTTTCTCTGTAAGGATATTGACCAAAAGGCCATTAAAAATTACTAGCCATCAAGAAGGTTACTGAAGGAAAACAAAGATCTATTGATTTCTTGCTTTACAGATATGCTACTTATCCTGTTTAGCAGTTGCAGTTTTGCAGCAATATTTCTTGTAAGGGCAATTATTAACTCGTGAAATTAGTGATGTGGCCAGGAAAATCCTATGGAGATGTGTATGAGGAGAGGGAAGGGAGGCAGGAAGCAGTCCTGTGGCCACTGAGGAGTGTGTCTTCTGTCTGGCTGTGTGGAAATCATTTACCTCTGGAGGTGGTGCTGGGCTCCACTGTCTCCCTTTGATGTCTGAGTGCTGGATTCAGAGCTGTTACTGTGAAAGCCTCTGCTCAAAGGTTTGCAACAGGGTCTCCTCATTTACCATGCAC
This sequence comes from Geospiza fortis, assembly GCF_000277835.1. NCBI lineage: Eukaryota > Metazoa > Chordata > Aves > Passeriformes > Thraupidae > Geospiza > Geospiza fortis. The sequence continues at coordinate 2,592,174 of NW_005054308.1, read as the reverse complement.
TTGTAAGTGGGTGTCTGTACGTGCCTACACGTACCCTTGGTCTTGATGAAAACAACAAACATGACTTTGAAGAAGACCCTGCCATCTTTGTTTTGTTGTTTTCATTTAAGAGAGACACAGTGTAGCCTGTTCTTGTTGCTGTCTTCCATCTCTTCTTCTCCACAGACTAACAGTGAGGTTCAGTTTAGGATTGTCTTTGCAGTACTCCTCTTCTCTTCTCTTCTCTTCTCTTCTCTTCATTTTGCCTTTTGAACACTGAAATAGGTATGATAAAGATTTCACATGACTTCTTACTTCTCATTTTTCTTTGTAGTGAGCAAATAGATGGAATCAGAGCACCCTCTCTAACATCATAAATCAATGAAACATTTAAAGGAAACTCCCAGAGGCTGCTCTAAGCAGAGTCCCATGAAAATCTCTCCAGACCTGTTTCCAGAAATTTCAGAGCAAAGGAGATGGAAAGAATAATGAACTGCTGGCTACTAGGTTGCTGGGATGTACATGAGCCTAAAATCAGTGGAAGGTCATGATTTTGATTTTTTCAGGAGGTAAACATTCCCAAGAGGAAGTGACTGGAACATGAAATTCGTTCTGCTGGCAGGGTCCCACTGGCTCTGCCATCTGCCCCTGTGCCTGCAAACCCCCTCTCCAGCTTGGGGACAATCTGCCTCTCCGCTGCTCTCTTAAAATTTGTTTTCTCCTTAGGTGACCAATGTCTCTCAAATTCCTTCATAATGTAGTGTAAGCATTTAATTTTTAAAGACTTGTCTTTTTATTAAGTTGCTAATTAATTAGAGTTAATAATTCAGACCTTTCTTCTGTCTCTGCTCCTGGTGCCTGACAGGTTGTTTCATTGCCTCTTTTCCACTTTCATGCTCTTCTGGGGTCTTCATCTCTCTGCCCTCCCTCCTTGACTTTTCCTCATAGCTTGAAAAATTTGACCCTGCTTTTAATATCCCTGCTGGCATTTCACTTAATGATCCTATTACAAATTCCTGAAGCCCTTTTCACTCAAGATTCTCAGGGCTCTATCAGTATCAATTAATTTCCGAACACCTACGTTTTATCATGAAGATTTTACAGGTGGGTAAATTGGGGCATGGAAAAGTCAGACAGTGCTCAGCATCACAGCCAAAAGTAGCACAGCTTGAAAAGGAGTGTGATCTTCAGCACTGCTGAGCATCTCTGACTGCTGCAGGCTTCACTTGTGGCTCTAGGTGGTGAAATTCAAGCCAGGGTGGAGTTAATACTCATGCACTTCTCTGTTTCCTGTGTGTTGATGGGAAGGAAGGATCTCTGTTGGTCTGCACACTTGTAAAATGCATAGCTGAGGCTAGCATGTCATTAAACTGAGCTCAAAGATGAGCTAGAGTGCAGGGTAATATTTAAGCTCCTCAGATAAATATCAGTGTCCCAAGCATCCAGTGACATAAACATATAACATCAGGAAAGCCACTCTTATCATATCATTTTTGTCTCTTGTGCTTTATCTTTTTCAAACACATTTATCATGAACGTATTTATCATGACAGAGCTGAAATTTGCCACCTCAGTACCAAAACCTTTAATGGCTTTTTCATGTGACCAGCACTGCAAAGGTCTTGTTTTGATTTACAAGATGGACATATAAATATAAATGCCTTCATCCTGACTCTTACTTATTCTTTTAGATTGAATTAATGAGTTTTCATGTCAATACAAATTAGATAAATAGCTGGAAGAACTTGTTAGACTTTTTCTGGTGGTTTGGATTTTTTAGTTTACTAGAATTGATTAGGCACTTGTTGACAAAGGCAAGGGAAAGAAAAAATCCATCACAATTATGCACATTTTGCTGCAAGGCTTGAAAGGCAATTTGGAAATCAAATGATAAAATAGTTAAACAGATATACTAAAAAATTGCAAAGAAACAAAATGCCTGCATTTAAATTGTCAGGCAAGTGTTTATGCACTTGCTCTATGTATGTCATCAAATAAACAGCAAAAAATCTTTGCGTCCTAAAATGTCCAGCTGATATCTGGAGATAACATGAGGGATTCTCCTCAAATCCGTGCTGGACCAGGCATGGCTTGGTGATGGGAAGAGGCTTGAATGGAATTCTGAGCTATTCCCTCCCTCCCTGCTGGAAATCAATGGCAAAGCCCATGGTGGTCAGCTGTGGCAGGTCAGGGCACTAAGAAGATCCACCCTGGAGTGATGCTGGGGGCAAGAGATGAGCAGGGAACAGGCACACGGTGATTCTGGATGCTGTGGAGAAGGAAAAAAAGAGCAATAGTTTTTCCTTCTCGTTTAAAGGCAGAATAATATGGACATCCAACTTTATTCTCACGCTTTGAGATAACAACTTACTTGCAAACAGTCAGCAACAGCCAATTAAAAACTAATGTGCAGCAAATCTGGTCACAGTGTGGCACCCTGTTAATGAGCTCGTTCACCAGAGGTTTTGTGTTGTGGTCAGGGAAAATGCTCCTCAATTAGGACTTTTCTGCAGGAGGAGAAGGAAGTTCATGAAAATTAATTTGTCTCTCTGATCGTTACCTTTTCTGACCATTTATAGTGCATGACACTGTCCCACTGATGGCATGTTTTTCTCGTGACCTTTCTCCAGCTCCTTCTGTGGAGCTTCTGCCTGTGTTTCAAAGCTTGTTTTCAAGGTCTGACAAGGAGGGTGGCAGGATCTGAGCCAAACCCTCTGGCTGGAATCACTCAATGGAAAAGACATGTGCCCATTCCTGCATATTTGATACATCACTTCTAAAAATAAGAGGACTTTTTAAAATCAAAGAACAACGGATTTTCCATTTTACGTCAGAAATAAGTCAGGGGGCTCTGCTATACTGAGCTGTGGTCATAGACCTTTTTCTGCAAGATTCAATTCTGAAACAATATGTACAGAACAGGAGGGTAGATGTTGATTTTCAGCTTGCTATGGGGATTTTTCCATTTTTTTTTCAGGATATTGGGGATAGCCTGAAGGGAACATTGGGTTTTCCAAGTCCTGTAAGATAAAGCTGGAGGACACAGCAGAGCCTTGGAAAATAAATACAAAGTTTCAATACTAAATATAAAATTTCACATCTTTCAGGAGCAGAGCAAGGGCCTCCTCTGCCAGAGCAGGTTTTCTTCCTCAGGCTGCTCTGGGTCTTTGTCTCTGGCAGCCTCAGGCAGTGACAGGGGCTCCTCTGTGCTGTTCCAGGCAGATGCCTTCATGTCTGCAGGTCGTTGTGCTGCCCCACCACAGCTTGCTGCTGAGCTACAGGAGACACAATAATTAAAAGAATTTATCTCCTCTTCCCATGATCCTGCCTACCACAGCAGAAAAACATTCCTAATAAAATAATCTAAATGGAATGGGAAGGAAAGGGAAAGCTGTATGTGCTCAGTGCTACTCCCCAGGGATTGCTCTTTTTTGGGGTGAAAGTGAGCTTTGCTAGCCTGAACATCAGAAACTTAGGCTGAAACTCTGAGTTAAAATGAATTCATAAAACAAGCTCAATTAGGGGCTGGCTCTGCCATTCCCACCATGTAGGAAGGACACTGTGTCACTGTGTTTTTCCTCTCTCTGCATGTATTTGTGCCCTTTTATTTTTCCTGTAATTGTAGAGAGAGGCTTTCTCTCTATTTTCCCCTCAATTCATAGAGATCTTGTAATTTATCTCAGGCCCCATAAAGGCACTTTTTCATGCTTGCTGACCCTGTAATGATGGCTTCTGATATGCAGGAGCTACTTTCTATCTGCTGCTGTACTCTGGTGCTTGTGGAAGGATTGATGCTGTTCATTTTCTGCCACACACCACCATAAGGAGAAGCGATGGAAGGGGCTTCTTCCTGAGACACAGCTCCTGATTTCTTAATAGGAGAGCAATAAATACAACGTCTTCCAGGCATTAAGAGAAAGGGAAGAGAAAGCCAGGGCAGCATCTTTTCCCCCATCTGTTAGTGTGTTTTCTAGTTCTGAATTCCCTTTACCTGCATAAAAGGCTGAGCTGTGCCTTTGTGTGCAAAAAAATAAATGCAGATAATTCTGCTTAATTTAGCTTTTTTGTTTGGTTGTTTTTTTGGTTTTTTTTGCATTTGGCATACTTTGTCTGAAATCTTAGTTAAGCCTCTGCTCTTGGTTATTCCATTGTAGTTTTAGACCCAATAAGAAAAAAAAATCCTTTTATAGTGGCTGTCTGCAGCAGCATTGAGTGCAATCCTGGAATGACTGGTGCACAGTTTAGAAGGTTGCTAGAGAGGGCTGTAAATTATGTCATGTGTGGGTCATCAATTATATAGATAAAACTGTGAAGGAGAGTGGTTTGTCAGAAAAGATAAGAAAAGAGGGACTGAACTTAGATATATTTTCTGTGCTGATAATCTGGTGGCTTTTAGAAGTGAGAGGAGTCACTTGTAGAAGCCACTTAATAAATTTAATGACTATTGGAAGGGACAGGATAAAAAAAGAGCAAGGATAAAATGTTAAGTGTGCTTGCAATTGCAAAATCAGCGCCACTTTTCTTTAAGTTTGCTAATGAGTGTAGGTGTTGTTCGGAAGGAAAGCAGGGGTTGAAGAGGATGTGGATCCCCTCCTCTGACAGAAGGGGAAGGGGCCCCGTTTGAGGGATTTTGGCAGAGATTTGGGTGTCACTCAAGAGCTCCCAGGCTCATCAGGTGTTGTCTCAAGTGATTACACTGAAGATGTGACAAGATCAGGCACTTTCCCCCCAGGGTTATGTGTGCTTCCAGATGTGAAATGGCACAAGAAAAATGGGGACATTTTTATCATTTTTCTTCTCTGTTCCAAGTGGAAGTAGGAAGGAAGAAGAAGAAGGCAATTTACACATCTGAAAAAAAAAAATAAAATACACAGAAACCTTTTGAAATATTGAAGGGAGCTTGGGCTATATTTATTGGCATTTCTCCTCTCCTTCACCCAGAGATGTTCATCTTACCCTGTGCCCCTTCGCAATGGGGAGGTGTGGGGCAGAGCCTTCAATCCTTAAATGCAGCTTCAAAGAGAGGGAAGAACAAATCCCTTTTTCTACCTTGTTGTCTTACTGGGGTTTTTCCAGAGCAGGAATCAGAATGACTTCCCATGTGTCAATGACAGAAAGTCCTCAGAGCTCCTATAGGGAAGGGCCCTAGGCAGGGAATAGATGACAAATTTACACAAACCCTGCTTTTACTAATACCCTTGAGAGTGCTTCTGCAGGTGACCTAAACCACTCATTCCCCACATGGGGGGTTTTCCTTCACTAAGTTGCTCTACAGCTTTTGGTGAGGTGAAAGTTCTTCAGGAAAAAATTAAAGGGGATATCCCCTCAAAAAAAAAAAAAAAAAAAAAGAAGTGGGAATTGGAAGGAGGAAATGGAAAGGCTGAAATGCACAGTTGTCTTTTTCGTTTTAGTAGGCTTCCTGTCCAGTCATTTAATGGTCCCATTTCTCATGGAAATAAATTGTAAAACTCATGAATTCCATCCATGGGCTGCTTCACCAAGGCCCTTCGCCTTAAAATTAAACAACCTCCTTCCAACACCAGCCTAATAATTATAAAAAGTAAAGAACTTTGTGGCTTTATTTGCCAAAAGATGGCAATATTCAAACACAGAAAATTTTACAAAGAGGGAGAACTGGAAGTTGCCCCTGCACTTTGATCACTGCCACCTCTGCTCTGTCCTGGAGGGGGGACACTGTCGCCATCCCGGGCTGAATGGCATCATTGTCACCAGGGTGCTCTCTGAAGCCATTCAACATAAAAAGCTTTGCCAGCTCCCATGTCTGAGGGAAGACTTCCATGGGCAGCTTTTCATTAACAGCAAATGTGTTTGAGAAAATTCACTTCTGCTGCAAATCTGCATGACTCTGTTGAAATTATATCAAGTTACATCCTCAGTCAATGTGGATTATTATTTGATTTTATAAATTGTATCAAGACAGTATTTTTTTTCTATTAAACCCAAGCATTTCCCTTCTCTGTGCCTTATTGCTGACAGAAGGCTCTCACACAGCAAAGTTTACCTTTCATTTGTTCCTGTGTAATAACCATTGGGTCTGCTGAGAAATACCACGTTTCTTATGCAATGTCAACACCTACTTCCATTTACTCTTTCTCTTCAGAAAACACAGCATGAATCCCAGATGCTGCAGCATGCTGGTGTCCTTGACCCATTGGATTGCTAAGAGAAAGTAATTAAAGGGAACAAATTGATGACTTTTTAAGCCTGGTAAAACATAGAGCTTTTTGCTTTCTTTGTCCCTGTTGCAGTGATGAAGTTCATTAGGCAAGGGAGGTTGAAGGATGGCCAGGGGGGTCACAGACTCACTGTTGGTACTTCCCAAAGGCCAGAAGTCTGAATAAGTCTAGGAATGCTTAGTTTCATATTTTAAATTTACTTTTTATAGTTTGAATCAAACAGACTTCAGAGACTTCCTCTGTTACTAAATAATTTTCTCTGTTTAGAGAGAAGATAGGCAAGGTTAAACAGGAAGGTTCCATCTAACATTTTTATCTAGGATGTTTACCAACTGAATCTGCCAGCAATTTGTTTTCATTTTTAACTCCTATCTTTAGATAAAAGTCCACAGTATTTTTTGTGGAATGTATCAAAGTCATAAGATGCATTTCAGATACTTGAATAATTCAGGCACTGATGCATGCTACAGCTCATATTTCCACGTTAAAGTAACACAGACGTTATGCTCAGAGTTTTAAATTTTTTATTCCCGTGTGTTAATACAACAATGATTCTGAAAAACTCTTTCAGTCTCCTGTAGTGAAATCTCCAGTACTCTTCAAAGTTTTCACAGTAATTGTCTGCCACATCTGCAAATAAATCTGATGCAAACATATGGTTTGGGGGTTTCTTTAAAGATATACTCTAGCTTCAAGTTAGACTGATAACAGGTACAAGATAACTTCCAGAAACTGCAAAACACAATTTCACCTAGAATTAATGCTTCTGGTTTGGTATCTTTCTTTATTTTATCTTTTGTTAAATAAGAAAATAGAGCAGGGGCTCACAACCAACCATTTTGAACTTTGAAATTGCTGTGTGAGATCTGGGAAATCTTATTGGACCCCCAAAAAGCATTAAATCCCTTATGTCCTTCCCATCACAAGAGTTACTCAAAACAACCAGAAAAGCTCTAATAAGCAGTCCTTTTTTATGTGCTGAAATGGATTTAAGCCTTTCAGACTTCCTACTAACAGGTCCTTCAGGCTGCTGTTGCTCTGGCTTGATGGTGCTCAGCTGAAGGGGCAGCTTGGAGTGCAGCTGCTCCCAGGAGGACATCAGGGAGATGGCAGTGGGAAGATATGAGCCTTCCTGTAAAAATGGGAGCTGCGAAGGTGGGAGGGTGCAAGGGATATCAGGGGCTCATATTAGAACTGAAATAATTTGTAGGAATTATTGAATGAGGTAAAAGAAGGTTATTTGGGACTTTGTCTTAGGTTGGAGGGGTTTGTTGCCCCTCCAATATGTCATGCTGGAAAGCTTGGGAAGTGAAGCAGAGGGAGCAGTTTCTGGAGGCAGAGGAGTTAAGGGCAGTCCTGGGGGTTTCTGTATAGTGAGAGGCTGTATGAATCAAATAAGCCCTGAGAACTGCCAAATACCAGGTGACAGTGAACAAAACTGAGTGGTGTGGACCCAGAGACTGGGGAAACCAGGGGCTGTGGGGATGTACAACTGGGAAATTGCCCCCTTTTACCTGGGGGCTGCATCTGGGAGGTTGCTTGCTTTATGTAGGGTCTATGGGTGGAGCAGGATGTGGGAATTCATTTCTGCCTTGCCATGCTGCTGGCAGGAGCAGTGGGGTCAGTTCTTCCTGGCTGTATCTTCTTGTCCCCCAAAGGGCACATGCAGCTCTGGGCAAAGACCTGCTGTTGGTTTGGCTGAGATGTGCTGCTGAGAATTCAGAGGTGGATTGTGAGCAGGTGACTCTCTGCAGAATGCTCCCTCCTGCATGTTAGAGATCTCCTATTGCATCCCCTAACTCTGCAGAAATGTGGCACTTCTGACCCTGACCTCCTGCCATGAGGGCACAGGGAGGGTCTTGGAGCTCAGGGAGAACAGGGATAACAAGTGGTATGCCAGAAAAGGTCATAGAATATGAATGGAGACTCTCACTTGTAAATATTTTGCATAGTGAATTAATATTGCAGATATGTCTATTCTAAAACTAACCACAGCCATGGAGGAGAGCACTGACCAACAGATATTCAGCCTGACCCAACACTGATCAAAGGGGGTTTTTGGTGCATAAACTAAAGCAGTTGATGAGTAGGCACTTGATTAAACAACACTTGGGTACATAACTTAGGTTAACTTACCAGGTGCTTGAGGAGGGTGACCTGTGCAAGTTGCTCCAAAGTCACTCCCTAAGTCAGCCAGGAAATTCAGAGCAGACCCCAGGAGTCTTCTTCACCCGGCCTAAGCAATGTCATTTACACCCTGCTCGGGACTTGCTCCAAATTAAGTATAAGAAATTTTATATTTATATTGTACCATTTATGTTTTTAATATGATTTAAAAACTGGATGTTATTTCCACTGAAGACTGGGGTTGAAAAGTCCCTTGAGCACTGAAGCAGTTAATTTTCAACAAAATTTATGTCCTGAAGAAGAACCAAATTGCGTCAATTTAATTCCCAGGTCACTGGATTTCTCCTGGTTCAACCAAAGTAGCACAGAGTGTGTTTTTAGAACTTTCTCTAGTTCATTTGTTCATTAGTTTATTTTGGATTTGAGCCCACAGAAATCCCTCTGGAATGTGAACATTGCACTGCTCTTTATATTAAAATTCTGCTCTTTTTAGGACAGGTAAAATGAAGCCATTAATCACGTACCTTAGGACACATCAGTAAATGTAATATTTAATATGCACATCTTCCTATGCAATTACATTGAAAATTATGTGTACTTAAAGACCCTCATAAAACTGGTGGAGGAGAGAGTTGCTTTATGCCAGTAGGACATGGTAGGACATAAATACTTTGAAGTGAAATCCCGAGCAGACTACAGATGTGGTGCAATGGGCTTATTTCCCTGGAGGATCAGAGGCCATTAACCCAAATTGCAGAGTTTGTTCTGTTCTCCCCAGAGCTGCTGTATTAATGCACCTTTTGGGTTACCACCTCAGGTACTCCTGGGGCTGGCTGGGAAGTGCAGAACTTGTCCTTCAGCTGCTAAATGCTGTTTAAGGAGTTGCTTCAGGCACAGCACATTAAGGAGCTCTCATCTAGGACAAGAGGTAATGACTTCCCACTGACAGAGGGCAGGTTCAGGTTGGGTACTGGGAGGAAATCTGCACTCTGAGGGGGCACTCTGGTTGCCCAGAGAAGCTGTGGCTGCCCCATCCCTGGAAGCGTTCAAGGCCAGGTTGGGCAGGGCCCTGAGAAACCTGGGACAATGGCTTGGAACAACCTGGAAGTCCCTGCCCCACGGCAGGAGGCTGGAATGAGATGATCTTTGAGGTCCCTTTCAAAACAAACCATCCTGTGATTCAGTCCATAAAGCACCATCACACATACAGACACCCATTAATTTATCTCCTCTTTCTTTCTTTCTACCTGGCTCCATTTTCCGAGCCATCCTCTGAGTGGACCAGGGACAGTGAAGCATGTGTGTTTCAGAAACATGTATAAATGGACATTTGAAAGCCAGGTGGGATTTTTATCTCCTCCTTGTACTTCATACTTTCCTTTTTCTCCCTCTTCCACAGTAACAGAAATATTAGAGAAAGAAATGGCACCGTCATGACCACATACAACCTGTCTGGGCATATCCCTCACATTGTAGGAAATATAAATATTTAATGAAAAAAACCCTGCCTGGATTGTATTTATTTCCAGTGGGCAGTGATGCATTTCAGCCAGCCCTAATAAGGGTCTGGACTCTGTGGGATCTCATTGCTACTTCTGCTGTCACTAGGAAACTGAAGGGAGTTCTAACTGAAACCAAACTATCTTTTCTTTCATACCAAATTCAAAAATCTGCAGTCATATTTAAGTAAGGAAAGCATTCTAGGTTAAATGGTTAAGGAGAAAGGAAAGCCTTTTCATCCATTTCTATTGCATCTTTTGGAACAGTCTGAAGTCAGGACTTCAGACATTTTTCCAGCAATGAAAGCTTGTAAACACTGTGCCTCATTTTCTAATTTTTTCCTTTCTGTTTCATTCCCTAACACTGAATGTTAAGTAATGGAATTACTAAATTTGAGTGTTGGGACCCTGTCTATGAGTGTTGTGGTATTTTTGCAGTAAATCAGTAAATTGAGCTGGGGGTTCACAGGTATGGCTTGATGGAACAAGTGACCAAAGAATCTGACAGTCTGATCTTCAGGAGTTCTACAGGATGTTCTTGTGGCCAAGGACAGACCTTTTAAAAATAGAAAGGATGATTGTAATTCAGGTCTCAAAGACAAACAGAGAATTACTGCTCTATTAAGTATTAAAATTCCTGCTCTCTATCTAGTCTATACAGGGGTTTGGATGTGTATTTAGGTTAAAGATTGTCACATGTGAATTTCTAATTTTGAATATATTTTGGAGCACTCAGGGAACAGTGAAGCCCATGGGACAGCTCAGTGTAAGTTAAATCCTACAGACCCATATGTGGTGATGAGAGTCCATCAAAGGATGTTTTAATAGAGGAGGTCTTGGATTAGGATTTGTAGACTACATTTTTAGCTCAGCCACACATCTCATGTCCAGTCAGTCTGTTCCCTTTTTGCTAAAATAGGATGGATGTTTCCATTTGTTAGGAGTGGTATTAAGAAAACAAATCCAATAACTGTGAGTGTCTCAGATGCTGGTGATACAAAATGTCCAGCTCCTTGTGCAGAGAGCTCAGGTCGCTAAAACCAAAAACTTTTCACGTTCTGTCTTTAATTTCACCATATGCAAAGAAAATGAGTATTTAAAGGAGTATTTGAATGATACTCTAAACAGGAAAACAATTACATTGTTTGATTTTCCAAACTCTCTTAATTTTACTTTTTTTTTTAACTTTCATATATAGAAAAATCCCCAATGGAAGTATCCAATATCTGTTATTCTTTGAAAGTATATCTTATTTGGCAGGTGTGTGTAGAAACTCTGATTTTGTGGAAGGTGTAAAGATTACCTTCTCTGCCTGGGCTGGCTGATGCTCTACACCCACCTGACCCTCACTCAATGGCTGTGATGAGGGGGGAGGCAGATGTGCTCTGCTTGGCTTTGGGAATAAAACCCACTTCCCTGGGTGCCTCCCACTCGTTTGGTGTTTGAGGTTTTCTCCACGGGGCTCTGATTTTTCAGCATCACTCTTAGTCTGTAAGTAACTTTTTGTGCATTTTCAACTCTGCTACCTTATTTTCTACATGTTAATGAAACATGGGCTGTTTGTTACAGTTCCCTAATCAAACTCCAGAACATCTGTGTGTTTAATGAGTAGTACTGCCAGTCTTAACCATTCAGGAAGGCTGGATGATGAAAACATTTCACTTTCTGATTAAGGTATATACAAGTCAAAGCTGTGCTTCAGCAGGGTGGAATTAAATCCAAGTGGTCTATGGTTTTCCCAGACAACAATAAACTTCTTTTAGTTTTAAAATGTACATCTCAAACAGAGAAAGTTGAGGCAACCTAAAACTAATCACAGTCAAGGAACTGGCTTTAAAATTGATGATCAGCCTTGTACAGAGAACTGTACACCATGGAAGATGATTGGGAGATGGAGGTTTAATGCAAGTGGAGGATCTGGTATTTGTGACCTTCTTATGGTTCCCTAATTTTAACTCTTTTATAAGCTGCCAAAAAATTTTTGAATTTGAGATGCCCCAGGTGGTCCTGACCTGGCACCCCAGCTTGGGATGGTGGCTGTGGTTGGGTGCATGACCTAGCCTGGCCAGGAGAGCCAGAACTATAGAAGATGAGATGGTATCATTCCTGAGAAATTCCAGAAAGAAAAGATGAAAACAGAGGTAAAAGGCAGTTCAGGAAAGCTGAAAGGAGCAGGACAGGCACTTTTTGACTGGATTTTCTACCAAAACATAGTGAAAGCTTCACAAGTTCATAAAATGGTGTTTTAAAATATAATCTCTTCAGGCAAGAGAAGCAGATGGAGGGGGTTCCTCTGTGATGGTAAATCAGGCTGGTGACAAGAGCCAGCAGGTCCCAGATCAGCTGGGCAGGAGCTCAATTTCCTTTTGGAGCCAATTTCAAGCACAGAGGGATGTGTTCAAAGATACATCTATGCTCCTAACTGAGATTTGTGCCTTTGAAAATGCCCTTCCTAAATTTCAGTGCAATCTCCCTGCTCTTGGTAGATCCTGAGGCAGTTTATAGTCTCCTTTTATGTTTACCTCCAGGTAAACAGGGGGGAGAAACACCTTTTATTGCTGCAGATAACAGTGAAATGAGGCCATGGGATACTCAAGGCTTGCAACCAGGATTTCTGACTGATAGTTCCAAGAAGTTCATTACAATAACAGGATTTCATCATCAACTGATGAGGGATAAACTGAGCTGGTTAATGGGGTCCTCCCCTACTCATGGCATCCCTGAGTAACCTGCACCTGGGGGCTGAATGGCTCTGGAAAACTTATGGCTGATGACTCTCACTGAGAAGGACAGATACTAGCTGGAAAAGTTGGGATATTTGGCTTTATTGCATATAATCAAAGTTTTTGTTGTTTTTTTTTTTTTAATTCCATCTTGATAGGCGTTAACTCCCTCTAAAACTTTAAATTTGCATATAAACATTACTGAAGTAAAGTTGCTGTATTTAACAATTCCCTCTAACCCCCATTTTCTTTCCAAGACAAAATGTTAGAGAACCTGTAAAGAATTTCCTCAACAGTTTTATGTTATGAAATCATACAAAAGAGTTTTCAGCCCCCAAACAGGCAAAGTTCCAAGTTAAAGAAGATAAAACAGACCCAAAGCAATTATTAATATTCAGATTTGCCTGTCAGACAGTTAATAAAGATAGTGATGTTGAACATGGACTTTCCTGTATCAAGTAGCTGCACTGCCTGTTGTATGGTAGGACAGTGATCTCAAGGATCTAACCTCTAAAAGTCTATATAAACACATGAAAATCAAACAACATTAAAGAAAGACAAGAGAAATGCACTATATTTTTACTAGCACTTGGAGAATTCTAGATTAAAAGAAAAAAAAACAAAACAAGCATCTTCTAGGGCCTGCTGTTTCCTGAGAGAAATCTATAACCTGTTGACCCCAAAAAACCACCCTCAGCATCTTCAAGCTTTGGTTTGATGATTTCCCTGTACTAACTGAACCCTGAGAAAAGAGCAATTAACAAGAGTTGTGGTTGAAGAAGTTCAGATTTATGGAGGACACCTGACTCGCACAGCCCCAAACCTGCTCTTCATTTTCAAGAATGATGCTGTTCCCTCTGCAGTTACAGCTAAACAGTGCTGCCAACAGGAGTTAGTTCCAGATGTGAAGGACTGTCCTAACTCTAAGAGATGAAAGATTACTGCAGAACCACATAGGGTTTAAATTGAGGAAGTTTTAGTTGCAGGAAAATCTCCTAATGACTGGCATCAAGTAACATGTGGTCTTGGAGTTTTCAGTAAGAGGCATCTGAGCTCCTTTTTAGGAATATTCTGCAAAGCTCCATTTTGATGAGGAACTCCAGTTGTTGATGAGGAGAAGGGGTAGGTCTTTTGATTAAAGTGGTTAAAATAATCTTCTGATACAGAGATTTCTTATTTTATATGAGTCCTTCTATGATTATTTTAAGAGCAACTATTTATTGGAGTGATGGGGTTTGGTACTTTAGGGATTGCAGCCCTTGAACCCAACCTCCTGTATTGCAGGGAGGGTGATAATCACCATGCCACAGTGTGGATATTGGCCCCCTTTCTGTCTCTATTCCTCCTTCTCCTGCTTCTCTCAAAGTGTCTCATTTCAATTATAATGCAAATTAAAATCCATTTCCATTTATTAAATGAATCTTTGTTTTCCAGCCAGTCCTAATCAAAACCCCAAGCCAGGCTCTGTTTCTGAACTTCTCTTTGGGGCTGATTTCAGTTGTCTTTAAGGAGACTTGCTGCCATTGCAAAGAGCCCTCAGAGTGCTTGATATTTCAAACACCATTTTAACTTGCTGGAAGACCAGAGGGTTTGAAAGGCTTCAGCAGTTTTATCCAGTCCTTCTCTGGTTGAATTATGTGTCCTTGAATTGCACACATTTACCATAGACCCTCACTAAAAATATGAGATATTTCTTGGATTTTCTCCAGAGATTTCACTCACTAGGAATACTAAGTTTCCTGTATATAGCTCTCAGATCTCTCTCTGTCTTCCTATATGTTTACTCCTTGTCTGCAGTTTTGCCACTATTCAAGTTTATGTCAGCTGCTGACACCATGACTTTTCCAGGTTTGAGGAGAGGAAGCAGTGTTGGTTTCCCTTCCCAGCCCCACCATTCTGATGCACAGTTAAGCAAAGCTAAAACTAGAAATTATTTCAGAGAAGCACATTGGAAAACATGGCAAGAAGGAGGCAGTTCAGCCCCTCAGTTCCCTCCAGCGATGGAGTGACAGTTTCAACAGTGAACTTAATCCCTGCTTAATCCAATCTTCCCAAGTTAAATATTTCTTTGATCTTCAAAGAGAAAAATATGTCATCTTCTCAAATTCTTTATGTCAGAGGAAAATATTATCTGGAGATGGAGCCCCTCATGTCAGAAGGCCTCCATCACCTATTGTTGCATTTTCCATCTTCCTTCTGTAGCCAGCTTTTCTCACCCTCTCCCTGTTGTCAGTGTCCACCTGGAAGAAGCTGCTCCAGTAGATCTGTTATATAGAAATACTGGTAGTTAATCTATGGCAAACAGTGGTGCTGAAGTTATTCTGTGCTGTGCACTAGGCAAAACTCAGAGGCACTCAGAATGTTCCCAGGTAAGCCATACCAAGGGAGCTGTGGAAATGATGCTGTGTTGCTCACCTGAGACTTATTTTGCCAGATTTATTTTCTTCTCCCCATCTTGCTGCCATGATTGTGGAAATTATGCTGAGGGAGCAGGAACACTGCTTTGTGGTCATGAGGGGTTGGGTTTGCTCCTAAAAGCTGAAGGGAAAAAGCCTCCCTAGCACTATCTAGTTCTATTGCAGATCTAGAATTAAAAATAAGCAGGAACCAGAATAATATTCTGCCTTAGTTGGGGTCAAGTATTTTATTTCTTGAAAAACAATTTAAATGTCCATAATATGATGTTTTTTTCATGAATAATCTGCTCTACCATAGGCAGCTGCATTTTGTATTGAACTTTTTCCCATACAATCTCACAGGTGAAAATGACCCCTATATTTACTACATCTGACTGAACCATCTTCATGTTCATGGCATTGATATGGTCTTGACCTCCAGACTACAGGCTGGAGTTTGCTATTTAGAGGCATGTCAGTACAGTGACATTTAGATTTGACTTGCTTTGGTCACTCTGTTCCCTTATTGATCAAACCTGCTGTACTGTGAATGAGTTAGTCTCCTAAGCTGTATATTGTATTAATACTAGTGATAAGAGGGCATCCGTTGGTGCTATTACTGATATACATCTTTAGTCCATTAAAATGCAAATTTTAAGGTGTGCAGCAGTAGAAATCTCTGCAACTTAAAGCACGGAAAAGCCTGGCTAATTATGACTCCAACTATTTTTCAGATAAGTGAGCAGTAAGTCATTATAAAATTCGTAATGTGAATCCTTTTATTTCCCTTGTCCCCTGACTATTGAGCTGCAGATAATCTCATAAGGCAGTCTCAGTTTCCAGAATGAGTGCCCAAGGGTTTATTCATTATTCTAAATTTGAAAGCAAATAGAGCTACGAGAACCAACCCATAGTTCCTATTATTTGTCTAAAGCTACATAAATATATGCAGCCCCAAGATGTGTAATTTATATCAACAAGACCAAAGATCAAGGATTTTCTTATCATGTAACTATAAGATGCCTCTTCAGTTTGCAGAGATGATTCTTGGGCAGTCCTGTTTCTGGTATCTTCTATTTCAAGGCTCTGCAAGTACTTAGAGATTTATGCCATTAAATATGACTCAAGGACAGATCTGGCCTCTTTGCCAGCACAATGCTGCCCTTAGAGGACAAATATTTCAAAAGTTGCCTCAAACCCTTTCATACACAAGTCCCCATGGTCTCCCAGGAAATTCCTCCCCTGAGCACTTAACTCTGGTGAGCCATTGCACCACTGCAAACATGTCAGCAAAAGAAAATGTTTTTATCATAATAAAGTCAGAAATTTCCAGGATCATTTGTGCAATGGCATTTAGGTATGCTTGAGCCTGAACGTCAATCTTTATATGTGTGAATACTCAGCAGGCAAAGTGTGCTATAGATTTCACTCCATCTGAATTTACTTTCCCACTGAAGCATCTCTTGATCTGGTTGTCTGGTATTTTTATAGTTATTCCTGTTTGAACACAGATGGCCCCATTGTGTTGCAGTCTACAGAATGAATGCTGTTGCTGTGATTAAATAAAGATACAGGAACAATTCAGCCTTCTACTTCACCCTTATGATCTTCCCCTTTAATATGACATTTATGATGGCCATTTTTCTCATTTTCCCAGGTTTCAACTCTTTTGGCCAGGCGATTAACTGTGTATGTGTTAAGTCAAACATAAGCCCTTGGCAATATGGCAGAGTGGCTTTGTAATAAAGCAGGTCTCAGTATTTGCTCCAAACTGAAGAGAAAACTTTTCTTTGAGTTAAAGTTTAGTTAACTTTCCTCATGTCGATTTTTCTTTGACTCTATTTGAAGAGTCCACCTCCAGCTGGCTTTTGAGATGCAACCAAGATCTTTGAAAGATCAGCAGCTACATTAAAGGAAGAACAGAGAGCAGTGCCAATACAGCAGGTTAAACAGGAAAGTCAGTGTCAGGGGCTTTAATTACAAAAATGACACTGTATGGCTGCACTGATGTACTTTGTGATAGTTATATGCAGCGCTGGAGAAAGGCAAACCAGATAACCTCTGCATAGGGTGCAAACAGGGAGAGATTTATAAATGGCGCTTATTGTTCCAGCTCCTGCTGACTTTAGGGCACAGAAGGAAGCAGTCCTGAACCCCTTTTCAGTGGGGACTGGGGATCATCTATCATCAGTGTGGGTTTGGGGTCCTCTCCCACAAAAATATTCTCTGCCACTGGGACTCAGTGAGAGCTGGAATGCAGCAGGCAAGTGCTTCTCAACCACAGAACATTTGAACTCCTCTCAAAAGGCAAATTCAGTTCGATGGTCTTGGAAAAGGGGCTCTTTAGCTCATTTGAGGGATGGGGGACTGGAGGGAAAAAAGAGTTTTTCTGTTAAAAAAATATGTTCTGGTTTTGAGGCATTTTATAAATGTAATTGGACAAGTGCAGCTCCCTCAGCGACTGCTGCTGGAGACTTTACAAGCAGAGAACGAAACACTTTAATGCAAGATCCCCTTCCATGCACATAGCTGCTGGCCCACCTGCAGGGCCCTGTGTCCTGGCCTTCCAGGGTACCTTATGTAATGGGGATTTTTACATTTAAGCTATAAAGTAACAGAATAGAACTCTGGGCTGCAAATGCTTTTGCAAATTAAAAAAAAAAAAAAAAAGAAAAGGTGGGGGAAAAAACCCATTCAGACCTCAATGCTTCTTATGCATGGGTGAGTTGTTCCACAATTTGCACATGGCCACTGCCTGGAGCCTTTGCCTGCAGGAGTGTGTGGGCTGGTACCAGTTCAGGATCTCTCCCTCCACTGGTTCTGGGAGCATTTGACTTTCAGATTTGAGGTGCCTGGCTTGAGTCCTGCTGTCTGAGACAAGCCTTTGGCGTGGAGTCGTTCTGGGGTGTGGGTGGCATTTCTCTTTGTGTTAAGGTATAGTGGAAGGGAGACAAGCTAATGCAGACAAAATTGGCTTTTTCTGCCCCTGGCCACTTCAGATCAATGAGAAGATCTATGGAAACCCTCAGCCTGGAGAAAATAAAGGAAAAAACAAAGGGAGAAAAGAAAACCTTTCTCCTGAGTGATCGTTTAAATCCCTCTGACAGCCTTGGAAATGGAATTTCACTTTCTCCTCCACAATTCCAGCCCAGATTGTTTACTCTTATCTGCAAGCTTGTCTTCACTAGTTTTTCACATTCAGTTAATTGATTGATTGCCACGAGATCGTTAGTTACCACAATGGCAAATCTGCCTGGGTGCTCCCCTAGCATTTGTGGCAGTGCTGTTACCCTGAGCCATGTCCCCGTGTTAACTCTGGAGAAGTATTTGAATAGAAAAACCTGCAGCATCTTTTTACCTGTTTGTCTGTGTATATGTGATATCCACAAACAATCTCTAGATGTAACAAATATTGGGCCAGATTTGCGGCAGAGGAAGTAAAGGTGACCTTTCCTATTAAATAAGGTCCTTGTAATTTTAGTAGCTGAGGTAAACCTTAGCAGGATTCAAGTAACATGTTAAAATACTGATTCCCACAGTGGAGATTGTTTGAATGTATGCTGAATAAAGCACAGGCAGCAGGCTGTGGAGGAGCATCTTTAAATTAAAACTATAAGTTTAACTAGGTCTTAGCAGAAAGCAATTACCCAGGCTGAAACTTGACCCAGCCATCAGAATTAATACACCATCATTCTTGAAGAAAAAGCCTTTGTATATTTAGATTTCATAAGCAGATAGAGGATTGGGTTTATATCTCAGGGGAAAAAGACAAATAGTAAATAGGAGTAGCTCTTGCAGTTGGCTTATTACAGAAAACTATTAAGATGTCATCCTTTGTATGGCTAGTGCCACATTTCCCATCACCTCTGTGGCACTTTACAGGGTGATTGCAGATGTGGTTAACACCTTTGCCCATACAGCTATGATGTTTGCATGCATAATATAAAACATCTTGCCCATAAAACTTTTTTTTCTCCTATATAATTTGTTGAGCCTGCATACTGGTATATATTTTTATTCAATCTTTTACATATAAATGAGTTTTATTGAATAAATGTTGCCATTGTCCATCCTCCACACCATATTTTAGCTCTGTAACTTTAGTGAGTTTATGATTTGTCTTCGATTCTATTGCAGTAACAAGTTTGTTTATTGCTTTTTAAATCTCTTGCACTGACACTGTGTAAAATTAAGGACGTGGTTAAATTCTTTATAGTTTCAGAGTGTTTTTAAAATTTCACATTTCCATAAAATTGGATGATCAGTGCCACAAATCAAACCCAAGACACCATGGTTAGGTAGTCCGAGCTTGTGGCAAGTTACTGCACAGTTTTAGTCAGAGGATTGAAATATTGTATAAGCATTTTCATCTAGTTTTATTGTTTTTCCTTTTGTTTTACAAGTCCATGTAAGTGCAGGCTGGGAATCAGTGTGTGTCTGGCCATATTTGAAGGTTTTTCTGAGTAAACCAACCTAATTTCCTCTTGGAAGGCAGAGGATGTTTGTGTGTATATGAAACATTAATGCCAAGGCAGTGTGGATTTGAACAGGCTCGTCAGTTCCTATTATTGACAGAAACTAATTACACAGCCCAGTCTCAGGACTAATACATGCACAAATAATGTAACTATAACAAGAGAGGTCTGCAAACATTCAAAATAAAATGAAAACCCACAGGTCCTAATCCTCCTCTTCCTTAAATCAACAGGAGAATTGCCTTTTGGTGTGACAGGTTGTAGTGGTATCTATAAACCAGCACCAGGTCTGAAAAGTGATGGGGATTACTCTGTTCTCTGGCTGGTAGAGCTCAGGATGGGACTGCAGCAAACTGGGCTGGAATGGGCTGGGCAGAGCCCTTGTGTGCTGTTTGAACAATCCTATCATGCTGGGAGCAAGGTTGCATCTTCAGAGAAGACAAGCATTGTGCTACTTTCAAGTGTCCTATGCTGGATGCTGCTAGGCTTCATAGACTATTTCCAGGATTTTTGTGTCATCAAGGTTTAATATAAAGTTAACTAAAATGTAATTTATCATAGATTTCCTAATGTTGAAAGGTTTGGGGTTTTTTTTAATAGTGCCATAGTGAATAAATTTGTACTTGTATGTGCAAGCAAGGAATGTATTTGTGTTCTGTGTGCACCTCAGGTTTTGATGGGAAGACTTGTAATAGTCAAAATGTTGATTATTACAGGAAAACCCAAGACTAAGGCAAGTGAAACACTTTCAAACAGCCTTTTCAATAACGTAATGAACACACATTTTTCCTTTTTAATTTTTGATCTAGTAAACAAGTGATGTGTTCATCCCTTTGATTGCAGCACTGGGGATTCTTCTCAGCTTATAAAAAGATCCTTGTGGCTATTTGGCTCCATTTCATTTGTGCTCTCTGAGCACAGAAATGCTCTCCCTGCTAAACGTGGTTGTTGAACTCCTCTTGTGCTCTATAGCCTTTCCTACAAAGCTTTACATTACAGGGTCAAGAGAGAGGATATCAGATAAAAAATGACATTCTCAGGTAATTCAGTGTGTTAAGGAAATAGAGGAATTTCCATGGGAGTGAAATGGCAAATAAATACCCAGTGAAACTCATAGCAGGGCTCCCACTGCCTCGAAGGGTGTGAGAGCCTGACCATAACTCAGGCACCACTAAATTACCCCTGCTGTTCCAGGGAAGGTTAGTGAGGTTAGTGATTGCTAGCACAGTAATAGGGAGGAATCCAGGGGCAGGGGAGATGTTCCAGGGTGGGAGGAAATAGCAGAACATGTGAGTCCTTCTCTCTCAGATGGGGAGTGAACAAACAACACAAGGATTGGGAGCTGATTCCTGACTGATGGAGATGGGGAAACAAATTAACTCCAGCAACAAGGCGGAGGTGAGCTTCTCCTTCTGCCTCCCCAGAGCATGAGAGAACCAGGACCTGAACTGCAGCAAGGGTGGCTTGTGTCTGCTTCCTGTGTCAATGCTAATTTTGTCAAAGCAATATTGGGAATTTTCTGGGTGCTGAGCTTGCTTTTGTTTTTTAGCTTCAAAAATAAGGGCACTACATTAAACACCTATAGGTTGGATTCAGGTCTTTAAAATAAAACAAAGTGCATTTAAAAGCTTTGCTTAAAAATATAGATGCTAATTTCCACTTTTATATCATCCCTCTTGCTGCACTATCTGCATTTCTTCCGTGCACTTTAAGTGTTGTGGCTAACATCTGACACGTGTTTCATTCTTCCTATCATGCAGTATTTCAAAACCAACAGTAAATACTTTGCATAATGTATGGGCTGCTTTTCTTGGAGGAATACTGAGACCTGCTTTCCCTGCTGTGCTTCAGGGACCAGGCTCTGCCTGTGCTCAGAGATACAGCCCTGCTCACAAACCCCAGCTCTGCTTCCTGGTGAAGTGTTTCATGTCTATAAACGTGGGGATGCTTTATGAGGTCCACACTCAGCCTATGATCTAGACTGCTCCCCAGCTGCTTCTTTTGCTGTCTTTCCTAGAGATAAAGGTGTGTCTGAAGCCCTTGCAGGTAGATCCCAGTGGGCTGAGAGGTTGCTCAACTTGGCTAGCAGTGACTGCAGGGAGCTCAGGGAAATCTTTACTGAGAATTCTTTCTCTGGAAATCTGCTGGGAATATAATTAGGTAGCAAGTCCAGGGTGAGTTGCATGCTGCTACAGTCAGCCTAGTTTAACTAAATAGGTTATCCTAAGTGAGTGTAACCCCAGCTTGGGCACTGATGCAGGAATATTCCAAACTAATTATGCAGGGAAAGCGAGCTCTGTATCGTTATGTGTGAGTTGCTGCATTCAAAGGTAATGCACAGGGGTTTGTGAAATGGAAGGAGATGTGATCCATGGAGCAAGAGCTGTGCTGGAGCCAGAGCAGCCACCCAGCCTGAGCTGAGCAGCAGAGGGGCCAAGAAGCCTTGGTCACTCAGAGCTACAAAAGCCAATTGAACAGTGACTTATTTTGTGGGAAACAGTGGCGTGACAGAGGATGTTCCACAATCTGTTGGCTGCCTTGTTCATTGTGAATAATTGTAATAAACACTCTGGGAATTGCATCTGTGCCCTCTGCAGCCACCCTGCTGGCCATCCCCAGAGCACAGTGGCCACTGCACCCCACCAGCACCAAAACAACCACAGATTATTGAAACACCTTCTAGGAGTCCTTCCTCCAGCTTACAGCAGAAACTTACACTGTGGTGATGCCACTCCTGTTGTACAATTCCACCAAATATTTTACATTGAGCCACAGCTCAATTTTTCTGAGAAGCAGCATTTAATAGTTATTCTTGCTGTCATGGACACATGTGGCCAGTTCCACTGAACCCATGAGCAGGTCTCAACTGGCATTGCCTAAAACAAGGGACAGACAGTCAAGATAGAAATTATAAGTGTCTCCAAGGATGTAAAAGGTTGCTACAGAAATGATTGGTATAATTCTTTTACCCTGTGTCAAGAAGAAACAGGTTCATACTGAAGAAGAGCAAGATTGGACATTAGGGAACAGCTTTTCTAATGTTGAAGATAAGAAAAGGTGGGAATAGTGCTAAAACAAGACATCACCCTCCCCATGCAGTACATTTTAAAAGGCTTCAAAACTAGGTTAGACAAACATCTGGGACTATAACCCTGTGACAGCCATGGAAACAGTCTTTTTATTGCAACTCTTCCTCCTGATCTGTGGCTTTCCCTGCTGCAGCCTTACAAGCCCACATTCTTACATAAATTTCTCATAGCTCATCTTTGTAAATAACTAACAAGGGTTTGAAAGGGCAATTGTGTTAGGGTCTTTCCTACAGACTGTGCTATAGAATGAGAATTTCTGAAACAGCTATTGTACAAGGGACTGCTCAAATCCCAATGACATCATTTCAGCCAAAAAATTTCTCCTCAGGCCAGTCAAATTTTGGAGTTACTGAGTAACTTATTTGAACTCCTGTGCTTCCTGGATGAGAGGACAGCTATGCACAAATGGAGAGCAGGACACTGTGTCCTGGTTTCACAGAGGCAGCCCATGTCACTGAGTGTGCTGTCCCTCTTGGTTTTCATCAGGGCATTAGAATGACCCAATTTTCCCTTGCTTTGCTATTATCCTCCCTTGCTCATAGGAACTGGTGATATATAAAATCATCCTTCTTTGAAGAATGTCAACTGCTAAGACTTCAGGACAGGTAGTGGAAATCGCTCATAGAGAAAAGCTTCCAAAAAACCACCTTTCTGGACTAAGTGATGTGGTTTTCTGTGGATAGGCTGCTTGGCTCATGCCCATGATATGTTGCACAGGGCTCACTGCTTTCCAGGAGAAACAGTGAATAAACAGGCAAAGGGTTTGGGGAGGTGGCAGCCAAAATAAAGAAATAGGTAACAACAGAGGTTGTCACCATTACATCTTCAGACCCCAGCTAATACAAGGAAAAAACCCCAATACTGACACTGCATAAAAATGCAATATAATCAGATGCTATTACAATCTAGATCTGCTTGAAATTCATATGTTTTGGACTGAGGTTCACTTTATATATGCCTCTAAATAGGTTAATGTGCTCCCTACTTCCCCCTTACTCCTGTATCTTAATGAATAACAGGCTTAATCACTCCAGTATCAAGATAGCCTTTTTACAGCCATGCAAATGTTCTTTGGTGTATAATTTGTATATGCTTCACTCATCTATTATCATTGTTCTTTCTAAATGAGAAAATGCAAATGTTGCACCAAGGGCCTCATCTTCACAGCTTACCAAATGTAATTCCTGACAGTAACATGAAGCTGTTTAGCATAATTTTCCTGTTAATAAGCTGCCAATTACAGTAATTTAATTCTTAGTTTCCAAAGACCAAAAGGTATATGATGATTTCCAGTGCCCTCCCAATTAATGTCTCGGGTTATTATTTTGGTATGTCTGAGAAAACAGAGAAATGGGGAGGACTCATTTGTTTAAAAATAATACCAATCCAATTTCCTTTCAAATATTCAGAAGTTTTTCTTATCTGAGAAGCAAAATGTGATTTTGTGTTTGTGCAATCCCCCTTGCATGTGCACATCCATAGGTAGAAAACAACTACAAACAGCATCAGATATCTGTATTATATATGAATGTGAGTCAGCTTGAAAAACTACCAAGTAAAACTTTGTAAAAGCTCTTAGAAACACCTGCCAGCAGTGAAAAAAATTTTTTCTTCTCCCAGTAACTTTTGTTTGTTCCTCAAATGCTTCCAAAACTCAGGTGATTATACAGCACTTTATTAAAGTCAGTGGGAAACACTGCAAGAGAAAAGGGGAAAGAATACTTAAAGAAATGTTTATAGTTGCTGGGAAAGATTGAGAAGTATTATGTTTAGAAGCAATTACATTTGGAGCAGCTCTTCACATACACTGTTTTCTGCTCAGATCTCAACTTTTCTTATTAAACAGAATTTGCATGAAAACAGAATCCCTGTTTCTTAAAGAATTTGTCTGCTCTTCCTTTTTATTTCCCATCTGCTCCTGACATCATCATTTTCCTGATACAACCAAACAATTTCTGAGGCAAGTCAGGCTGATTTTCAATTGAGGAGTAGGCAATAGAGAGTATCTTGGGAATTAAAGGTGCAGCTTTCATTTCAAGTATCTCAGTGAGTAAATGTGGGGAAAAATTGTTTGATTTAGGGAGGAGTTGAAGGAAATAACTGAGCTGGATGGAGCCTTTCAGTTATCTTGCTTTGGGTGAGGACTTTTCCCATCCTACTTGGAAGCAGCTCAAGAACTGGTCCCACATTTTCTGATGTATTATTTCTTTCAAGAATACATTCAATGACTCTGTGAACAGATTTTGCAAATTTTGTCTTGCATAGTTGCAGTTCAGTTAAAAAAACCTCACCAAAACTCCCCCCAAAAATCTAAACCCTCAAACCCTAACAAAAAAAAAAAAGGCCAAGTGGTCTAGTGGAAGGTGTTCTGGCCCAAGGCAGGGGGTGGAAGGAGATAAGCCTTAAGGACCCTTCCAAACTAAACTAAAATTTGATTATTAACACCAGGACAATCTTACACAATCCAGTGTCTACAGCAAGGCATGCTCTTTGCAAAGAAATTGCAATTCTTTTCTTTGACGAAAAAAATCCAAGTGAGCTTCTTGGGGGACTTTTTTCAAACATGGAGCACATTACTAATCTGGTTGCACATCTTTGATGTTGATGCTCGGCCAACTCCTCCCCAGTGCAAAGCCTCAGGCAAGGGCTCCAACAAGAGGTTCTTCCAATGCCCTGAAAGCTAAATTGAAACTAAGTTATTGAAGTTATTAAAATTTAAGAAGGTGCGAGTGCCTGTGCTAGCTAGGTACTTTTTGATAAGTATGTACTATTAATAGCACTTTAAAAATCCCAACTCAAGATCTGCAGTATAGGTACTTTTCAAGATGCTTTTGACTATTATGAGATTAATAGATACGGGGCAGTTTGAAACTGGTACATTAATTTTAATCACTTATCTCTGTTTGTATTAATGAGAGAGAAGTGGGCAAATCCTACAGAAAGACATGAGAATATATATACCTTATATATCTTAAAGGCATAGGTGGTGCTTCTGCATTTTGGGTTCAAAAATTCTTGCTAAGCACAATGGACATGGAATGATACAATGACAATGGAATTTTTCAGATATATGCAGCTGGGCAGGGAACTGGTATCTGTAATTGTGGCAGTGCCACTTCTCTATTAGGTTAAGCAAATTCTGAAATAAATCTGGGGAATTAAATAATTGTATTTCTTCCTACTGAAGACCTTCCTGTGTGGACATACAGAGAGTTCTGGGGTATGTTTGCCTGTGTTTTTACTCTGAGTGCAGTTTTATGAGCATATTATGGGTTTTTTCACTCACTTGAGTGTTTGGCTGGTACTTAATAACTCAGATCAATCATATCACTTTCAAGCGCCTTTGATATAATTTTTTTTTTTTTTTTGGTTTATAGACTTGAGGCTCTGTGCTATTTCCTTGCTGGCCTTGAAGCTAGTAGGTGCTCTTCTTTTCCAGGCTGACCTCTCTCCCTTGCTCTCACTGTGAGCTCAGTGCCACAGCCCGAGGCTGGAAAAGCGCCACAAGGGGCTGCCCTGGAACTGGTGTCAGGATATTAAATGGAACAAGGAAAGCACTTTGTATGGGAGTGACATCCATGTGAATCTGACCAGGGGCACCACCTCAGTGCCCACCCACGTTAGGTCTGTGCTTTCTCAGCCTGAGGACCAGAACCCAGCGTTAGTCACTAATGATGCACCCAGTGCAGGGCGGGCTGGGGGCTGCTGCCATCCTGCTGGCTTTGTGCTTCCTCTTCAGGCAGCCCCGAGGTGATTTAACACAATAGGATGGGATGAGTGCTCATCACTAGGAAGCCTGCAAATGTTTGTAGTTATAATTAGGAAATGTTCTAACACTCCTATTAACCTGATTGATGTGAAGTCTTGCTTAGGCAGAAAACTGATTTTTCCCCAAGTGACTCCAATAGAAGATCCATTTAGTTTGAAATGGAACTTAAAAGGAGTGCAAATTACTGCTGATCCCTGTAACCAGTGAACAAATGATTGGTGCATCTTCAAGGGTTTGTAGTGATGGGAGAATCCCCAAAATGAGGATGCATGTTATGAGAGGGTGACATTTTTTATCCTGTAGGTAGGACCACAGCAGTGTCTGCATGGACACGTGCTCCATCCCACACCAGGCTGTGCCAGTGGTGCAAAGCAAAGCTTGCTGACACTGCCCCACCCATAGCCACTATCAAATTTAGGACATGTCTGTCTTAAAAAGACAAGACCATTCTATAATTGAGCAGAAGAACCAAGTGAAAAGCTAGGCTGGCCTTACCAGTGCACTGACAGAGGTGTGTCATTCAGGACCAGGCTGGTGTTTGTGGGGTGTTGAGCTGCCCTTGCCACCGTGGGTCAATGTTATTTCTGATGCCTCTGTACCACCTTCATGGTACCATGAAGACATGCCCTTGCTAACCTAGCAGGGGGATAAAGAAATCTGCTCTCTTTTTAATATCATTCTAGGAGAAAATGGCTGCTTTTCAGAAATAGAATGGTTTCTGTTCAAGGTTTACCCAGTACAAATGCAATAGTGATGCAGCTGAAGCTGTGCTCTGGGCCCCTGCACAATGCAGAGTTTCTGACTTAAAGAAAAGCCTGTGTGCCCAAAAGCATTTTTGTTCTTTAGGTGTATTCACTAGTTTAATAACAGCTCATAAGTCTCCATGCAAACCTTGCTGTCTATGCCATGAACTCCTCTGTTCAAAAGGACTTGGCATTGACCTAAAAACCCCTGAAAACCTGTTAATTTTAGGCAGACTGAAGAAGATATGTGGAACCAGGGTGCATCGTGCTTCACTTGTAAACAGGCAAACAAAGTTCTGCAGTATAATGAAAGGACAAAAATGAGCTCTAAGTAGAGGCAATAGAGAGCCACAATGACAGTTATTTGACACCACTTTGTCCCATGATTATTTATGTATTAGTTGAAGCCACAATAATGTTAAAGTCACCCTCACTAAACATACAACACTTTGTATTTTGACAGCACTTCATAAACATTAATGAATTAAGCTGAAGTAAACACTTCTCTAAGATCAACCTTTCCTGAACAGAGCTGCAAAGGCAGATTAAAGGCAATGAGGAGCACATTGCAGTTCAAGCACATAAAACCACTCATCACCTGTTCAGAACTTGAAGGGAATAAATTTGGACCTTCTGTATGCTGCAGACTCATTAATGAAGTATCAGAAGTGACTTTTATGTGCCTTGTAATTTGAACATTACACTAACATAGGGTAGGAAGGGTCAGGATAAAATGTGGTTCAAAAGGACCTTGCAAATCTCAGTAATTTTGGACTTACAGAAATAGAGAAAATCTGTGCTTATGTGCTTGGGAAAAAAAATGGAAGTTTTACCCCAAGTGAATCTTGTATCTCACCGGTTCATTATCAAAATCCAGGAGATGTCACCTTCAGGGTGTATTTGCATGTAAAAAACCCCAAGGTGTGAACCAGCACAGCACAGCAGCCACTGATGTGAGTGATGTGGGGATGGTCACAAAACAGGGGGTTTTGATTTCTGTAAGGAAGGTATGCAGAGCTGTTTGCTGACCATGTCTCTTTTGGCAACAGCTGCTTTTTGGGTGACCCCTGTGCTCAGCAGAAGCAATGTTCTCTTTGCCTGAAGCTGTGGTTCCCATTCTGTGCCTCGGGGCTGCTCCCCCCATGGACAGAGCCAGGGAGCACCAGACTGGCTGCAGGAGGTGCAAAGTTCTCACAGGCCAACTTTTTAAAGATTCTTTACACAAAAGTGCTTCTTGTCTGAGTTTGGGGCAAGCAAAACTCAAATATCTGAAAGTTTTTCTGCTGAACACACAGAAACTCCTGAAAGCAGACTAAATTCCCCAAAAAATACAGACAAAAAACTTTCTTAGCATCTTAATGACCCCTTTGGGAAAGCTGGCCAAGTCAGACAGTAACATTCAGTAAATCCTTGTTATCTGTGCTTGCTTTACTAATGAGCCTGAGTATCATATTCAAATCCCTGTAGCTGGGTCTCATATATTGGCTGCTGTGAAAATAAAATATTTCCATTCAGCAATTGGTGTATATCACAGGGAGCTTGGCTGTGCTCCCGAAATGCCTTTCCTGTTATTAGTGCTCTGTGGGCCTTCAGATGGTCACTGTGATGGATAGCGTGGTGGAGGCCATCAGAGGGCAACATTTCAAACCAAGAATGCTGCAGCTATTGGAGGGTAATTGAGATATTGTGTATTTACACAGGTCTGCCTCAGAAATATTCCTTTAGCAAAGGCTACATTTGATTAAGGGCTTTCCTCCTCAGATCATGGCGAAGTCAAATTCAAAGAGCAAGAGGAAAGAAATAGAAAGGGAAGCTGGAAAAATAAGATGGAGCATTTCCAGTATAGCCCAGCTAATGACTGGAGATACTGTTTGGAAGCAGATGGATGAGACTTCCTTTTGGAGGCAGGATTTTTCACTGATATGACCCATTTTCTTTTGATCAAATTGATCGTTTTGATCAAGCAACATTTTGGGTAAGGCTCTCCTTCCTCGGTGTGTTTTGCTGCTTTTTTGAGCTGAATTAAGAGGAAAAAATTATTATTTGTAGATTTACGTAGGTCTGTGTCCCCTAGGACCATAAGTAAAATAAACAGGCTCAAAGCTCTGCTGAGATTGTGTTTGGGAAGCTGTGCTTGGTCCCTCTATCCTAAACAGGGACTGGGACTGCAACTGCTGTGAGGAAGGCAAAAGGATTTTAGACTGAAAACACCCAGCCAGCCTAGAAGATAATTGTACTTTTCATTTCCAACCTCTGGGAATTCTCCTAAATGAGATAGAGGAAACAGCATGGGTGGTTATGGAGAGGCTTGCAGGGAAGGTGTGCTTCTAAGTGCATTGTTGGTTCTGAGAGCACAGGCTGTCTTTGTGTGCAGTTTTTATGTCCTGCTGCTTCATTATCTCAGTAACTTATTATAGTTTTATGTCTGTGTTGTGCTGCAAATGGACTGCCCATAATCCCCTTTTTATAGACTTAATCTGGTGGGTGATAAATGCCTATGGATTCAGCGCAGCATCTTCCTCTTGGTGGTGGGGCACAGTGTGAGCAATTCCTGGGCAAGCTGAAAACACCCCTCAAGCCTGTATTTTAAAATCCCCTCTATTCCAATCTGACTTTAAATAGGTGTTGGTGCTGACATTTCTGTGTGAAATACAGCAGTGTGTTTACTTCTGGAAAGATCACTGCCAGCTGTCCTAGCTGCAGTATTCTGTTTGCACACTGTGCTAATCTAATTAACATCCCCTCTGGAACCTGGAATTTAACATTGGACAAGACTCTAAAGCTGTTTTTGAAGATTTTGGTAGCTTAGGTACTTGCTGAGACAGGCTGGATGAATTCTAGAAACTGCCTTCTCAAACATTCAGTGAAATAACTATTATGATTTCACATTACCTGTACACACAAGCCAGTTAATTTGTTTTCAGTGAACATTTGTACAAGTGAATTATTCACCCATCTGCAATATTTATCTTTAAAATGACTAGACAATTCAGCTCTGTGTGGAGATGTGCCTCTGTATGAATTCATAAATCCAAGATCACTGGCAGGACATTTTCTGCAGCAGCTGATGATCTATTTATTCTCCCTTTTCTTCTCTCCAAGGGTTAGCCCAGACCCTCCTGCTTTGACATGAACAACAAGTAAACAGCTTGTATAATATTTAATACTTCCTAGTTTGAAAATGAAGGTTCACCAATGCTCCCCACCACAGCAGCTTGTCAGGTGAGCTGCTCAGATTATTATTAAGCAGTTATTTTGTGCTAATTTTTTCTTCCCACACTGCAGACATAATGAGCATAAGGGATTATGTGATGAGCTGAAATTACTGAGCTAAGTGAGGAATTGAAAATGCAAATGTAGAGCCCTTGCTACTATTAATGGTCAGCTCTGAGCCTGCTAGCAGAGGGAATACTTTTGGGAGACAGTGTTTCTTTCTGCTCAGAGATGCTCAGAGCTCCCACACTCTAGGGCAGCACAAAGAGGACACTGAGGGGCATAAAATCACTGTTTTAGATAATCCTACCAATATTGCATTTACTGGGACTGCCCCAGGGCTGGCACTGCCCCTGGCAGGGAAGCAACTGGGATTGCTCTGGTTTTAGATGGCCAGTGCTTTTCCTGGAGGTAAAATGGGAAGAGTAGTACTGGCAATTGGTAGCTGCCTGAAGTAATGATTCTGAAAGTTGTTTCAACAGCTTTACCTTAAGAGAGTCTCAGCTTTAAAGAGCAGTAAGGATCTTTTTTAAAATGCCTTTTCAGTGTGGTCATTAATAAAGCCATTCTTTGCCAGGGATGATGAGCTTGAGGGAGAGACTTGGGAGGCTCCACCCGAGCCTGGAGATTTGGGGCTTGTTCTCAACTTGTACAAACTAGAGCAGTTCCAGCCAACTAAGCAGTAATTTCCACAACCTTAGGAAGTAGTCCTGAATATCCATGGTTTTGAGGAGCAAATTTGCTGAAGCATTTACTTAAGATCTGCATTCTGTGGATATCTCAATACTTACTGAAGTGCTGAGGGCTGAGCAGTGCACTGAACCGTGCTGAGTGAGGGACAGCTTTTACCAGCAGTTAGTAATTCCTACACTGACACTTGGGTCTAATTGCTGACATGCAGCATACAAAGAACTCTACCTGAATTTCTCTCCAAAGAGTCTCTTTTTTCAAATATTTTCTTCATCCTTCTCCTGAAAAAATGAGAAAAGCAGGCTTCTCTGAGACAAAAGTATTTTTTTTCATCAGGAAGGAAAGGTTAGATTTGGCCCAGCTTTAAATTATTCTGAAATGACTCACAGATTTTACCTTGAAAGTGAAGTGGTTTGCTGCATTAAAGAGACTTGTGAAGAAAGCAGCTAACACACAGTAACCTATTTCCACCAATTTTAGGATTTAAGTTCTGCTAATGTCTATGTACCCTTTGTTAACATCTACATGGAGAACAGAGTGTTTTACACTTGAACTTTAGTATCTGAAAGTGAGAACAGTGCAGCTGCAGTTGTAGTTATGGAGCAGAAATGATCATACCCACTCTGGCTCTGACTGTTAAGTACCCCAAAAAAAAACCTGCTAGAGAGTAGATAAGTCATCTCCTGTGACAGGAAAGATTTGCCTAGTAAAGGGAGAATCTAAATCAAAATTCTCCTGGATTAACTAGACACCAGCTTTCTAACCTGTGTAATTTTGTTATCTGAGCTGCTTTCTCTCCCGTGCCCCTGTCCATGGTGCTGTAATTAGCTGGATAACTAACAGAGCAGTGTGACATTGCTAACAGGGACATTGAAGTTTTCGTTGAACACGCAAATTAGCTTTGAGGTTTCCTGCAGTCCTAAAGATTTTATGGTAATTTTCCATTTCTGCATAGGCATATTTGCATTTAGCAAGACAGTTTCACTCTAATCATCTGTCAGTTGTTGCCAATCTGCTGTCACTTGGCTAGAGCCATCAGCTTAGAGAGTCTTTAATATTACTGTGCCCATTGTCTTTAGTGGGCATCTGGAAGCTGGCTCCTGGGGACTGCTCAAGGATATTCCAGAGCCAAAAGGGCATCAAGGCATCAGTCTGACCTAGTGAACCTCTCAGACCAAGTCTGTAAAATGCTGTGGGCAAACTGAGCAGCAGAATCTGACTGCTAATGCCTTGCAGAGCATTCCTTACCTTCCACTCTTGTTTTTCCATTTTCCTTTGATCTGATCTGCTCAAGCACAAGCCATGGTGTAACCCCTGATTTTGCCCACAATTAGAGACATCTATAGGAACTTTCCACAGGTATCATTTGTATGACCATCTCTTCATTTGGCTATTGCTATTGGAAAAAAAAGGAGCAAATCAAGAATAACTTCAGAGCATAAATTCTCTGGATGTCTCCTCTCTCAGCCAGGTTGTGTTTTCATTACAGAGGCTGGGACAAGACTCTTGCTCCTTTGTTCTCCTGCTGTGCTGAAATGCAGTTTCTATTATAATGGGGCTTTGAGTAGCCTGGTCTAGTGGAAGCTGTCCCTGCCCATGGTAGGGCTGGATTGGAGCTCGGTGAGATTTAAGGTCCCTTGCAACCCAAACCATTCTAGGACTCCATGAATATCAATCAATTAAAAACATGGCACCCCTGTAACCTGTCTTTCATTCATTTTTCAGACTGGAGTGGTTTTTAGTGCTGTGCAGTGTGTCCCTCCTCCTTTCAGCTATCACCTTCAAAGTGTTACAAATGTCATGACTTTCCTTTGCATTTCCAGACTATCTCCATTATTATCTTTGGGCACAACCTGCACCTCTTCAGACCCCAGACAGCCAAGCTGTTTCCTTGTCCCTCCTCCACTGGCCTCCTCTCTGCTGCTGCAGCAGGATGGTGTCTCCTGGCCCCTTCCTCTGGCTGTAGTCCTCTGGGTCAAAGGCACAAAATCCTGCCTCACTGTCCAGTGTGTTTTCAGAGCATGCAAAGATTCATGCCAGCTCACAGTTCCCCCTCCTGCAGCCCTGAGGGAGCTGTGCCCAGGTCCTGTCACAGCCCAGACCTCCTTTGTTGGCCAGTTCCTTGCCCAATTGATTATTTCACCAGCCTCGCTGTTTCAACAGCTCTATTGAAGTTCATGTAATTCCTGTTTCCAGTCTCAGTCTTGCTGCCTCTTGCTGTCCCTTTCTCAGAAATATAAATCAAACATTAATATTGATCAGCATTTAATGCCAGGCACAAAGGAAAATCTGCTTTCATGTGATGTGAGGTATTAATAAAACATTAATGAGGGCAAAGGAAAAGGTTTCAAACATGATGGCCAGCCCATCTTTCCTCCTCCTTAAACACAGGAGGCAGGTGCCTGGACTTTCAGCTGCACTGAAATTTGGATTTGACTTTTAAATCCAGATTTGGAAAAGTCAAGGGACTTATTACTCAAAAGAACTGACTGAGGGACCTCAGATGCTTTTATCCTCTGTATACACAGGATGCTTTCTCAAATACCAGTGCTCTGCATTTTAACATCAATCATTTTATCAAAGTCGGACAGGTTAACCACTTCCAAATGCTTTGCCTCATTTAGCCAGACATTTACTCATGCTCTGCTATGTGCTCCCCATGAAAGTACAGTCAGATTTCTAATGGTGTGGGCTGGTGCTTAGAAAGCAGCCACTGAGCTCTACTGGTCAGAGGGACTTTTACAGCCGAGTGCCTGCTGTGGATCAGGGAGATATGGGCAGCTGGACACTGCTTGTCAGGAACCTCTCACATATAACTCAAAGGCTGAAAGTGCCTTCTTGTTATCCCCCTATTAGCTTGAGAACATGGGGAGGGACAAAATAAGGAATTCAGGTGTAGAGAAAAGAACCAGAAAGTTAAATGCAGTTAAATCTGTTTGGAGGATTTTGAAATGAATCAGATTACTTTGGCCTCCTTCTAACCAAATCAGAGATATCACATCTCAACTCAGAGAGACAAGCAACCTCACTCTTTGCTGTGTAAAGGGAATACAGAGACAAAGCTAAGAGAAAATTGAAAGGCAGGAAAAAATGAAAACTGGAAGAGGAATACAAGATGAGAAGAGCAGAGGACCGAAAGAGAGGAAGATGAACACAAACATAATGAGAATTGCATCTATAAAATAAAAAGACCTAAGACTACTCTGTTGTAAAATTATTTTTTTCTGGGCAGACTGTGAAGCAACTTCACCAGATATATCCAGCTGCTCTGGCAACACAAAGGCATTGCTGGATGCACTCCTGGTGCATTAGGTTTGATGCTCTCCTGGATTACACCTGGCTTTGATGTGGTTTATGCTGGTGCGTGTGAGAGAAGATGTACTCTGAGAACAATTGTCAACTAATAACAGTATATTAGAAAGATAGGGTTCAAAAGGTTATGAGAGCTGCCTAATCTGAAGATCTATCATTATACTTCAATCATCAGATCCTGCTAGGAAAAAAAGAGCTACTCCTGGCTCTTTATTTATCATGAACTTTGAAGAAACTTCAATGTTTACCAGTATCTGCTGATTGTTTGATCTTCAAGTTAAGAGTAGCCCCTGATAGATTTATGAGCTGCTGAAAGAAAGTGAAGAAGAGTTGTGTTTCTATCCCACTATGGAGTAGCTAGAGACACTGAAGTCCTCTAAATCATTACTGCTTATTAGGAAAACTTTCGTTTTCACTGCTGCTGGATGACAGCTCATTTCAATTTTGCTTTCTGAGGATCCTCTCCATCAATGACCTGCAGTCTGCGTAAGTGGGAATGTAAAGCAATTGACATAAAATCAATGTTAATTCAGGAGTGTGTTGGATTTTTTTCCTCTGTTTCTAACAGGTATTTATCAGGTGTTATGACCTGGCAGCCTGAGGCAGATGAGCTTCCAAATGCAGGACCCCGGGGCTTGAAGGGAGGCTTTGAGCCACTGTTGTGTTGTGTGCTCAGCTCCACATCGAGATTAAGTATCAGGTTTGTGTTCCTGACTTTTCTCAAAACTGGTCACTGCAGTTATTTCCAACACTTGGACACACTGGTGTAAATTTCACAGCTGATTCACTCAGAAATTTCTTGAACAACTGCTTGGTTTTAGTACGTGTTTGAGTACTGTGAATTTGGCACAGTTTAATTTTTTATCATTTTAGGTGAAAGCGAAGGTGGAGAAAAATATAAGTTTGGTTAGCTGGGTTTTTTGGTCATGTTTTTTAAGTAGGTCTAAAGCAGAATTTGTCACTTGTGAACTTAGAATCAGGATTAGATTTTCCAACCACTATAGAAGAGATATTAGAGGAAAATTTAAAGGAAGATTGAGCAGATGTTCTGGGATTTTTTTGAAGAGGTGAAGTGGAAGGAATCCCAGGGATTTGGGAAAGAAAAGCTGATGCCTATGGATCAGTTTGGCACTGAAATCACTGCAGGATACACATGGTCTCTATGCTGAAGGCTGAGTTACAAACAATTTCCTATTTAAAGACAATACAGTATTTAATGTAGATTTGAAGCAGGTAGCACTAGAAGAGCTCCAAGAGGAACCTCTGCAAAGAGCAATGAGCCAAGGTGGTTCTAGGCACGACATCTCAGGACCCTGAAAGAGCAAAAATCTTAAATGCAGACAACAGGGGAAAACCTCCCAGTCTTTGCTCAAGCACTAATCTAAACAGCCTTGTCAACAGAGGTTTGAGCTCAGGGGCATTAGGGTTTATTTTTGACTTTTCAACCCTTTTTTAAATTTTGAGTAAATTGTTTTCTTGCTTCCAGCCTCAGTTTCCCGCTCTTGAAAAGGGGATTTGTGTTACTATCTCCCTTTACAGCAAACTTTGCAACCTGTTCCATAAAAGTGTGTACTAGGAGTTTAGCCCCCTTTGTTGTACCCAGATAATGGTTCTCCATTAGCCATAACCAATGGGGAGAAAAGGCCCATCATCCAAGGAGGCTGATCATGGAACCTGTCCCTCTCATAAGTGAAAGGAGAGGGACAAGGTCAAGGCTGCTGTGCATATCTGCCTCTGCATGCCATGCCTCTGTGAGGGATGGAGGAGTTTAGCTGCCAGGGCTGCTAATCTGGCACTTTTAACCAGGTATCTATAAAAAGTGGGAAAAATGATGACTCATCAGTCTCAGGTCCTTCTCAAGTGCTCTTGTTAGAGGCTGTTTGCAGTGGTCCATAGCTTTAGTCTGCTAAGAGCAATTCTGCTCATGGTCCTGTCTGCCCAGCAGATGAGCAAAATTACTGACAGCAGAAATATTCTGAAACAGAGGATATTAAGCAAGCACAGAGATGACTGATGTCTGCTGTTCTCCCAGTGGAGTTATCACTCATGTGATTTAAGTTCACTTCAGTGACATTTCTGCCCTTGAGGATTTCTCTCCTTTGCAGAGCTGTGTGCACTTTACTTGAAGTTTTGTAAAGAGCTGTGGGGAAGGATCTTCCTGTGCAGGGCTGTGCTTCCATCAACATCACAGGCATCAGTCAAGCAGAGCTTTTCCAGTGAGAGTAAATGTCACAAGTGTCCCAATGCCTGAGTCAGTTCTCTGCTGTTCATTTTACCAAAGCTCAGGTCCTCATGTCAGGCTGTAGAGTCTTCAGCTGTCTGAGAGTCCACCACTTCATGTCACCCTGCAACAGCACTTTTGTCAAAGGGGAGTCAGGCTGACTTCACAGATAAAGGCAATAAATACTGGGGAGGATCTTTAGATCTGGAATGGGTGTCCCTCAAAAATCTTTCTGGCTTTAAGTACACACTGCTGGAGTGGCATTTGTGGAGGTTACCCATACCATGGCTTATGAGAACAAAGAGGCAGAGGAGCTATTCCTGCTATTCCTATATCAGCCAAGGCAAGGAATAAATCCATCTTCTTACATCAACATATGCATCAAAGCCTATAAATAGACAAATAAAGTAAGCTCATACAGTATCAAACTAGAAAAATGTGATGTAACAGCTTCATTATCATATCTATGTCTTCCTAATTACACTCTGCTGAGATCACTTGCAAGCCTAGCATGTATTTCTGTATAATAGGATCAAATGTATTTGATCTTAAGCTGTTTTCAACAGAAAGCTGAAATGAAAGGTGAGAATCAGAAAAGAGCATGAAAATTATTGCCTAACATTAATACTAAAAGTATTTTCTCTTAAGAAAACTTTCCTCCTGTGACCCATTTTCTAGAATCCATCTGTATATTCATAACATGCTCTGGGAGCTGGGACTGAACACCAAGAATCTCACAGGCTGGGTTGGCCATATGCTAAGAAAAGCAGCAACTGTACATGGGGAAGCAACTTGTGGCAAAGGGAAAACTATGCCTCCTGCATAAATCATAATATTGACCAAAGTAATATTAGTATCTGGACTCAGAGGTCGTCTGAAATACAGCCTTGAAATACTTTTGCCTTCTGTGCTCAGTACTGGTTTTAGTCACTGGTGGTTTTGAGTGAGAGTTGTCAAAAAAAAATAGAATTCCTCATTTGGGAATGATCAACTCTCACAGTAAACAGACAAGGAAAAGTATCTGATCTTTATCATAATGTGATAAAGTGACTGACAGAGTTTTGGAAAGGATTGTTTCAAACTTCTTCTTGTCACGCTGTGCTTGTCAGAGTCTGACAAGCAAGTCTCGATGGCTCCAAGTGCTGCTGGTAAGATTGAGGTGTATTAGGAAAACTGCTCTCTCCTGGGCATGAAATTACTCCAACAGTTGCTAAGGAAATGTATTCCAGTAATCTATGGCCACTTCACATGTGCTGCAGATCACTGGCAATTGCTTCAGCAAAAATAACAGCTGTATTAATCATGTGTAAATTCCTCAGAAAACAACTACTTGCTTTATGCAGCAATTAGAAAAGTGAATTGATTTAATTAGTGTATGCACATTTTGTTGAATGTGTGCACATTATTATTCTACCAATTTCACAGATGCAAACCCTGAGCTCACAAAAAAAAGGCATCCTAAGAAATCATGATGTCAGTTGTGTGCTCAGTGTGGTCTGCAGTGGGTTCTCACACCAGCAGGATCAAATCCAGCTGAGTCTCAAGGCCCTGGACACCTGCCCTGGTCAGTGATCCTCCTTGTGAGCAAGTTGGTTCTGACAAATTGGTTCTGACAAATGGGCTGGTGTAGAGGACAGTGGCCCTACAGTGTGATATAATTTTACATTAGGAGCACTGCACTGAGATATGCAGGATAGCCTTTCCAAGAGGTCCTTGCCAAAGAAGCTTGTTTCTGGGACAGTGAGTGATGACTGAAGAAAATGAACAGGAAAAGTTAGAGGAAATGTTCTGAAGAGTCTTACTGAAGCTTTTTTATTCAGTATTAGTCTTATCCAAAGCTGCAGTAAGTATGAGCATTGCTGGAAAGATATGCAGAGTTCTGGCTTTGGGAACCACCCTTCAAAGTTAGTAAATAGTCCATTGGCTGGATCAAAACAAAGGGTAATGGATTCAAGCTGAGAGAGGGTAGATTAAGATTAAATTTTAGGAAGAAATTCTTCCCTGTGAGGGTGGTGAGGCCCTGGCACAGTGTGCCCAGAGAAGCTGTGGCTGCCTCATCCCTGGAAGTGTTCAAGGCCAGGTTGGATGGGGCCAGACCAATCCGGGATAGTGGAAGGTGTCCCTGCCCATGGCAGGGGGGGTGGAAGAAGATGAGGTTTAAGGTCCTTTCCTACCCAAACCATTCCAGGACCCCATGATTCCCTGACTGTGTTATTGCTGCCCACTCCAGCTAACTGGAGACAGCCCAGGGCTGTGTTTCAAGGGATGCTGAGGGATGTCATCCAGCTGAACTCTGCAGTCTGTGCTCCCTGTGTAGCATCTCAAAGTGCTTCCAGGGTGGCTTAAAAATGCCTTGGCATAAGACTACTAGGCTTTATCCTCCCTATAAATTTGTCCAAGGACTAGGAGTGTTTTAAGGCACATCAACCTAAAGAAGTTTTAGAGTGCGCTGGAAAAGAGCAATAGTGCTGCAATTTACAGCCAGGAACACTCACCTGGACAATAAGAATCCTGGTGCATTGAGCTGAAAAATATGCTGCAGTGTATGGTATTGGCTTGTTTGTAATAAACCACTAGCCTGGTACATTTTATTGGTTTTACAGCCATTTATTGTTTTGTTTCCAGAAATACAGTATGTAAGCAAAACCGATAAAATACTTTATTACATAGCAATTGTTCAAGAAGGGGAAGACCTATCAGAAGAGGTATCTCTTAAAAAGTATTTAGTGGGTGCCATGTATTAGGGGACAAAATAAAAGGGATGGTTGAAGACCATGACAAGTTCCCCACTGTCTTTAGGTGGGCTGGATAGAGAGTTCTTCACAAGGCCTTGGACAATTATCCGTGAGCTTTAGCAGTTGAATCTCAAATAAGAGCACAAAGCAGAAGAGCAATATTTACTGTTGGTTATTTATCATGCTTTTTTTAAAAGGTTATCCAGTGAGAAAGCAGAGAGAATCACCTCTGAGACAAGACAGATTGTCTTAGAGGAAAGAGCAGTTGGACCCAACACCTATTGCATTCAGGTGGCCAGCTGTGGTTCTCCTACCCCTTCCTTTGGATTCTTCTCCTATATTGTTTGATATGCTTGTTTACACTCAAGTAAACTCTTTAAAGTAGAGTTTAAAAGTAAACTCCACTTTCTTACCTGGGCAGCATATTAATACAGTGCATATAATGAGCTAAAAAATCCATGTGTATGTTTGCAAGATGGGGACTGTGGATTTCAGTATTTGTACAGTGAGGCTTGTTAATGACAAATGATCAATTAGTGTCAACCTCACAGGACCAAGCCCAAGGAGATGCTGTTGTAAGAAAACCACCAGAGTTCTGATGATTTAAGACAGAGGAGTTTACCATGGTGTATGCTGGGGATTTTACCAGAAATCTCAGGAAATGTACAAAATAAATGGC
Organism: Geospiza fortis; assembly: GCF_000277835.1. Classification (NCBI taxonomy): domain Eukaryota; kingdom Metazoa; phylum Chordata; class Aves; order Passeriformes; family Thraupidae; genus Geospiza; species Geospiza fortis. The sequence continues at coordinate 2,552,327 of NW_005054308.1, read as the reverse complement.
AAAATGTTGTATCAAAGCAGTTAGAGATCAGATAGCCTTAGAACATTTTTTCTCATCTTTGATTATGGTTAAATAATTTATGTCAGTCTTCAAGTGCTCCAGAGCAGCTCAGCACTAATGTCCAGTGTATTTCCAAGAGCAATGTTATCACTCTGCCTCTTCAGCATCCATACACCCTGTCAGGAGCAGCTTTTCCAGGAAACAGTGGAGTTCTGTGGTGTAACGTTTGTCTTTCCAGCCCCATTGAACAAGACCCTCCCCCTTTACATTTCCATGTAGATCAGCTCCATTGGTTGGAGCATGGCACTGGTAACACCAAGATTGTGGGTTCCATTTGGGTCACTCACTCCTGATTTGAACTTGATGATCCTTGTGGGTCCCTTCCAACTCAGCAAATTCAGTGATTCTCTGTGAAACAAAATAAAAGAGCCTCCAAACAAAAATTCCCTCCATTTCATGAGCTCCAAAAGGTGCATGTGGTTTTGATTTCAGAGGTACAGAATGGTCATGGACCATGATCCCTGGCTTTGGACATGCAAGTTGGGACTATCAGCCATAGAAAGAATAGCTCTCCCCAAAGGATGCCTTTGAGAAACCAGTTTCTTTCAACACACGTCAAGTATTTGACATGGATCAGGGAGGAATGTTTGGTGGATATTCAGTTCCACCTGCAGCCTTTCAGCAGCTTGAAATGTTCTCTGTATCCCAGGTCCTATTTAACCTTTCCGTTCAGCTGTCTGTAATTGAGCAGCTCTTCCCAGCACACCCACTACAGCTTCATCCTTAAACTGCAGGAACTAGTTCCAACCTATTATTGCACTGCTTAATGAGCCCATTCAGGTTGTTTTGGAAGAGTAGTCCTCATCGTCTTACCCCAGGGATTTAAATAGGCTCATATATCAAGGCCAAGCCTTGATAATTCCTTTATTTCTGGTGGCATTTTAAATCACACAGAAACCAGCAGCTTCTGAGCAGGGAAATAACTTCCTACCATTAGGCAGCACCTATCACCAACCAAGAACGCTCTTGAAATTTATATTCTTAGCTGTGGCACTTGCTCAGAACTAATGAATTGGGCTGGGACAAACAAATCAATTTTTCAAATATTAAGTATCTCATCAAAGGATTTGCTTCCAATGATGTGTTTTAGCAGTAAGAGGCTAGGGTTTTTCCTTTTCTTTTCTGTGTTTTTGTTTCGTTTCCAAACCCATATCCAATTCTGTATTGCTTTTTCTGAGTGTATCTCTTAGATCTCTCACACCAAGCCCTTGTTTTACTATACTTTTCCCTGTGTGCCCACATTCTCTGGTTTCTTCCTTCTCCCTTAAATTTCTTTAGCCTGTGAGTCAAAGGTTCATTATAGTGACGAGGGAGCAAAACACTAAACCTTTCATATCAAAATGAGAGCTTTTCTTTTGAAGAAATAACCTGCATTACGGTAATAATGAGCAATTATAGGAAGTTGGTGGCATTTCAATAATTGTACTCCTATTGTTTTGCTCAATAGATGTTAGTTCACATTCTAGAGAACTCCTTTTTGTACTACTAAGATCATCCTTGTAAAATGACAGATTTCCTGACCTTTTTGCTCTTCAAAGGATTTTCACCGAGCGCGCTTGTTCCACAGAATAATTGTTGAGAGCACTCCCGAACCCCAGGTACTTTCAGCTGAACCTCTAGCAGAGTGAAGTTTTTCAGCTGCAGAATGTGAAATTCTCTTGACCCCTGTTGAGAAAATCCCTACAGATGGATTTCTTTATAAATATTGTTGTAGAAATAGAAATTTATTACAAAGGCAGGAGAGGATGATACAGCTCTTTCCTTGGAGTGATTTTTACGGGGTTTGGAGCTTCCCTTGCATAAGGGCAGGAGGATTGTGGCTAGAAGATAAAATTGTCTTCCACAAAAAAGACAGAGGTTGAAAGCAGTAGAAAGAATAATTATTGTCCAGAAGTTCTTATTTAAGCAAGAAAATCAGGTCTAGACTTGATTTAGGATTCAACTAAAGGCTGACAACAGTCTGAATATAGCTGGAATTTTAACATGAGATTTGTTGCACAATACATACATCCTAACATATTAACTGCTCAGTGTTATTGATGCAATTGGAAATCAACTCACTGATGTAACTCTACTGCTGCTGAATCCCATGGTGACATCCATGCTCTCCCTGTGAATCTTTCTCCACCATTTTCTCCATGAAGTTCTCAAAATATATCCTGGCGTCAACATGCTATCCCTCTGCAGCCTTGCTCTGTGACCATGCTAGCTTGTTCCTCCTGGGCCAGGTTTGCCATGTATCCCTGAAAGGATTTGCCCCACGGACATGTGGTGATAAGAAGTGCTTTGAATTCATTTCCTTGTGCTTCTATTCCTGATGCCAGCTCTTGAACTCAAGTACTTCTTTAGTCTTTCTTTCTATTGAAGTTGATTGAGAGGGTTGAGCCATATACAATATTCAAATTGCTTTTATGCATGAAGAGATTTTCAAGAAATCAGTGCACTCTTTGAGTGACATAATTAATACATGAACTGGCTGCCCTTTAAAGACAGCAGTAATGTTCCTTACAAAGACCGATGCACTAATAGTACATTCAGTAATGTACTTTTTAAAAGCTAAATTCTTCATTGTTGGTATTTGAGTAGGACACAGAATTAGGCATGCTGAGCTGTATTTATTAGCAGAAAACTGATTATTATTACTGACCAATCTGCTTTTTAGTGATTCAGTGAGCATGTTGTTTTTTATAGTAATGAATACGGGGCTCTTAATCAGGTGATCTGACAAGTGTGCAGTTTGCCTGGAAAATTATGCTGGATTAAAAGTGGTTTTATGAAGAATAAAAAAGGGGAAAGAACCTATAAAATGTTGGCATTTAAAGGAGAAAGAGTCAGGAAATGCTGAAGGAATAGAGCAATTCTTTTTGTTTATCATCTGTATGCAGGTATTTGGCCAAAATTCCCAGTTAGTGTTGTCAGAGATACATTATGCTCAACTCAAGACAAATTTCAGTTCTGGTTTTAACATCTACTGAAGTCCAAAGGAGGAGGACTGAAATGTTCTTTACAAGCAGGAGAGCAATATGGTACTATGAAAGGCCTCTGTAAAAATCAGATGGTTGCAACTCCCCTGGGCTCTGGGGACATGTTTACCTTCCTCTAGTTAAAAAAAGAAATAATTATTTTTACTTTGAGTACATATTTGTCTCATTTCTTACTCACTTATATGCCCCTAAGGTATCTTAGTCTTTCTACCAACCTGATCTATTTTCTGATACTGATCTTCTCTTACTTCATACTCCTGAAAGTGCCTTCCCCTCTACCTGAGGGCCTGGCCTGGAGGATGCTGATGGGTCTTGGGGGCTGCTCTTCACACTCACCACAGCCAAAGCAGATTTCACACTGACAGGGTCTATGAAAGGGAATAACCGGCTTGCACCTGACAACAGTGATCGAATGAGGCTCCGTGGAGACTTCTGCTGACTTTGATGGCCTTTGATCAGTCAATAATGAGTCACTGTCACCAGTGACCTTTATCAATGTATAACCTGAAGAATGAATACACTGCTAAAAAATACATCAAACTTCTCTTTTTTGATTTGCCTTTATTTAGCAATCTCTCTCCCTGTTCTGGTCTCCATGATTGACTAGAGTGTACTTTTGTATTTCATTCTGTTGATCCAGGTGTAAGTGGGTGTCCAGTTCTGAGGTTCAACTTAAGAGTGATTGATCACCTTCCACTGCAATTTACTTTATAAAGAAAGCAAGAAAAAGCAATTTCTAAAAGAATGATCCAAAGAATTTGTTCATGGAAGACTCAATGTTCTAAGAAGGTAGATAGGAAACACCCTAGGGAGCAACTTCTAGGATTAGCACTACTGCTTTTCAAATTCTGGCATAAGAGCAGAATTAACACTCCAGTTTTTGTCATGTGCTCTACATTCCATTTGGATAATCAGTGTCAGTCTGTGGCTGTTGTTTCCCAGGCCACTCACATGCTGAAGACTGACCAAAGGCTCGTGAGGTCAGTGTAAAGAACCCCATTGATACCAGTGTGCTTGTGTCAGCTCTAACTCACAGCACTGAGGCCCTGCTCATTGGGCACAACTTAATCCAAACAGTGTGTGCTGCCTGCAGGAACCACCTTTGACTTTATAAACTTTCTTCTTCTAAGCCTTAGGTCTGAATCTATGCCTCAAGAGAATTTCCCCTGAAGCCACTGAAAATGTGTGTATAAATAAAACTCTTGGAAACAATAGTTGTGTGTTACATAGGAGGACCAGGTATGCCTATTCCTCTTTCTTTTTCCTTCAATTTTCTTCACTTCCACAGCCAATACACAGAATCTTGATTAGAACTTCAGTGTAACAGGTATGTTTTCTTTATTTGTTTCAGGAGAAAAGCCATCAAATATGACAGACAATGAAAACAAGGCATGAAAGAATTTTCTGCTTTATGTTCTTAAAGAACTAAACAGAGCAAGGAGGCAATTTCAACTCTAGTCTCACAAACAACCTTACTTTTTTCCTCCTAGGTTCAGTATTATCTTTGTATTGTGCACCAACCTCTTAAAAAAGGGGGTGTGTGAGGCCGATAGAGAATAAGGACCATCAGTGAATCAATATAGGTGAACTAACTCCAGAAGTAAAAGTGCATTGGAGAGAAGCAATATTACATTATTTTTGTATTGTCTGCAACACCTGAGCCCTGAGTATCATTTGGAAATACAAAAATGTCCTTTTATCTATATTGTGAGCCTGAAAGGATTCCCTGTCTGTTTGCTTTTTGTCATCAAAAGCTCTTGTCTATCATTGCACAGTATTTTGTATTGTCTTCTGTAAAACTCTGAAATGACTGTTTAGATTGAATGCCTCAAGTGAGCACTAGGTAAGCCAAAGAACACTGTATTTCTTTTCAAGACCTGGGAGACAGATGCATCACTCAGTACCATCTTTTCTCTGTATTACAATCACAAGGTGCTTTAGTGCTTTTGTTTCACAATGAGGAAAATTGCTCTTCTTTTAACCTATCTTGAAAACCACTTTGTGGCACTTGTGAAATTTAGTATAGAGATCCTGTAAAGTTTAAACCTACAGTTGTGTAAGCATTAGACACTGATGTGGTCTGCAGTGGTCCTTACCAACAAGCAAATAGATGAGAAACATTCACTGCAACCTCCACCCTCAAAACTGAACCCCCACTGCTGCTATTGTTATTTGTTATGGTAAATCTGAGATAGCTGACAAAAACTGGGCTGCATTCTGCCAGGAACCATGTAAGTTCAGAACAGTAGATGCTCTATGCTCTGATGAGCTCAAAATTTGAAAAGACAAGGCAGCCTTGGCATGAGGTTAGGAGTATAATCATGTTTTTCAGTAATCTCTCATCAAGTGATGGATTTGTGATATTTTTTAAAAGAAGGATCAAATACAGTCTTCAACTATTATGATTCCCTGAAAAGCTTGTTCAGTTAGCTTTGAACACGAAAAGCTTTTTCGTGTTCAAAATCCCCTGGGTTGGAGCTGGATGATCTATCAGGTCCCTTCCATTCTATGATTCTGTGATCCTAGAACACTATTTTGTTGAAAAACATTGATGGCGTAGGGAACATTTCTACACACACAACCCACTAAAAACAATCTCAGCTTCTTCTCTAAGCTTCCAAGGCTGAACACCAGAGCCATTGTGGTCAGATGGCTGCTGTCCCTGCCATTAGAATCTGTAGCTTTCCAGCACAGGTTTAAATTACACCACAAAGCACTACCAGAACTGACTGGTCCCATCATGAAACCCTCCAGATATTAACAGTTGCAGGGGTTGTGTGCTTTGATTGCAATATTTGTTTTGAAGTACCTTTAATATTATAAAACAATTTTCAAAAGCATGTTACCTAAAGTTAGAACACTTTTAGCCTCCAGGAATGAAAGATCCAAAATTAATCTTTATCTAGGCTAGGCCAAGTGAGCTCATGTTTTACATTATTTATTATGAAGGTCAGCTATTATTCTTTTCAGTGTCACAGTTGTAGACATTCAGTGTTTCCCCACATCCTCAGTGGAATAGCTTTCTAGTAGTAACAAACTGGGAACCAGTAGAGAGTCCACAAGCAGAGGTGGCTTATTTTTACATAACATTGTGTTGATTGTCTGGAAGTTTTGTAGTAAAAATCAATAGGAACCACAAGATGGGGAACTGGAGATCTAATATTCTATTTACATTGAGTTGGTAATAAGGAATATTACGGTAATTAAGAGATTTTAACAAGATATTTATGTTGTTTTCCCTATGGAAGCCATGGATTACTAAGAGCACCCTGTGTACTATTCCTGGATATGCTAAGCAGCTGCCTGTATTTTGCTCCATATTTCAGTTGTACTTTGAGAACTTTTCTCTGTAGTTAATGGTTTTCTCACAAAGTACATATTCAGTCTTCTGTGCAAACCTAACTACATCTCCCTGAATAAGAGCCTATTATGGCAATTAAGAGCTGCTGGTAGCCATGGAAATAATCATGTTTCTTGACCTGATGAAGGTGTTCTGCTCTCCTGCATCTCAGCTTTTGGGATAATTTACACATTCCTGATTTAGATGATGCAATGCTATTATTGCATTTTTGAAAATATGAGGCATAAATCAGTGAGAGTGGTTGCTTCATAGAGGAAAAAACCCAGTTCTTGGGTGCACACATTACTTCTGACTGAAATCAATCCTGATTGCTCACCAAAGGACAGAACTAGTCCTGTGCAACAACAAAGAAACTGAGCTGACCAAGAAACAATGGGACCTGCACAAGGAGAAAAATATTGACCATACTCCGATGTAAAAAAATAAAATGTGAAAAGTCCATAATTTAAAGCTGCCCCAAGCCAAAATAAATTATTCAATCCTCAATTACATACAATTTCTCTGTAATATAGAACTATCTTAATAGTTTTTTTGTAAAAATCAGTCCATAGATCCTTAATATCTATGCATGTGTATAAATACACACATATAAAATCTCATGCCACAGTAATAATTTACTTTGTTTTATCAAGATTAGCTCTTTTTAGTGTGTGTCCATGAATAGTTATCCTGTTGGACTCTCTGTACTATATGATCTGCAATAACACCAGCAGTAAAATAAGGGTTTCCAAGTGTGACTTCTTTGGATTTACTCCCATATTCTGTATGTATAGTACAACAGCATGAAGCAGTGCCACCATGAGAATTAGCTGGAACAATAAAGCTGAAAGCATCCTTTGCCAGTAGCCTTAATTCACACCAGCTTTCCCTTCCCAGGATTGTCACTAATAGGCAATCTTAAATATTCTTAAATATTATTTAATAGCTGATTATTATTGCTAAATTATATGAATACTTTTTTCTGTGATTGGACAGAGAAACTGCTTTGCATTTCAGGTTCCTGAATGGATATGTTTGCAAATATTTTGCCTGGCACATTTATTTAGGAAGAGCTGAAATCCACATTTCATGAACATGTTTTCTGAGTCCTTTAAATCCCTTTTTTACAAACACATCAATTACTCCAGGAAAGGCAGTGAACTTTTCTCAGATATGAGCAAAAATAATTTAAAATTTGGATGAATATAGGCTTATTTCTTTGCTTCATAGCTTCTTCAGTTTTATTTGAACTGTAGAAGAATATATATTGAATTAGGTAATAGAAGCTATGTTGGAAAGTCTTTGTCATTCAGCAGTTGCAGAAGAGCAATCTCAGGCAATGTGGCTTGGCTCATCCTACCTAATTTTGGGATTTAACTGAGCCACACAACTGAACCTTGGTTTTGGCATTTGCTAGCATTGCCCTCCTAAGACAGAAAAAGGCATGTTATATCTGAAGAAAATCATCTCCTTCACAAATGGTCATGACATAAAACACTCATTTTTATTTTATTTTTTTTTACATGCCAGATAAGTCAGCTCTATGGAACAGAAATCGTAGATTAGCCAGCCAGCAGCTTTGTCTGTGTAAATAGGTACATTTTGCTCCTACTGAGAGGCCCAAGTAATTAAATTTGTGAGCTCTTCCACAGAAGAATGACAACATTCATGGACTTCTGATTTTTTCCCTACCCCATCTTCACTCAGCCCCGGACAGGCAGGATTGACTTCCATCTCTCCATGGTGCTCCTGGAACTGCCAATGGATTTGTTGAATTGTGATAATAATTTTTAGGCTGTTGGCCACACATTTGTTATGAAATGAAGTAACTCTCTTCACATGAGCTGTCAGACAGAAATTACTTTTAGTCACAATCAGTCTAAATTTCAACTGGAGGCTTCAAGGTGATGGCTGTGAACTTTGTCACCAAGTAAAGGCTCATGAAGCATCCAAGCTTTTACATTTTTAACTCGAATAGGACTTCTAAACTCCTGTGTTGGAGAAGGTATTGTTTATATGTCAAAATTCTATAGCATTAAATGAAATAAATCCATATTTCTGCAGATTGCTTCCATCAAATTTGACTTAATTTCTTTAGGCCAAATTCTGTGCTCTCTTCCTTCTTCTGTTGAAAGCAATAAATGCTTTAAATAAACTCTTGGGAAACTTTCTGGCCTCATGGCAGTAAAACTCAGAAAAGTGATCAAAAACTTATATATTTATAGATTTTATTAGGCTTAAAAGTACCTCTGTTTTCTCTGTAAATGTTTAGGAGTTATTAAGTACATGGCAATCTTGTTATGCTTGTTATAACATTTCATCCTTAAACCATTGAGTATCGAGCCCATGAACTGAGGCTTTGAGATCTTTAAAGACTGTGGAAGGAGCTCGAATAGGAGGGTGAGCATCCATAAACTCTATATTGTTACACACACAAGGACCAGCGCTGTACTTTGCATTTGAATATTTCTCTTCAATGCCTTTTGCTTACACTTCATTTTTAATCAGGTACGTTGAACGCAACCCAAAACAAGACCTTTACCTAATGCTGAGTTTAATGACCCTTTTAATACCAGCAGAGCTGTCCTCCTTCACTCCTGCTGCTGTTCCCTGGTAGCTCTGGAGCGTTAAACGTGTTATAAAAATGTCTTTTTGGTACGGTTCGCAAATTAACTGAAAGGCACAGAGAAGCAGTATACTCATCCAGCATGAAATCAAAATCTAATCAATGCAGATTATGTTAGATTAGCTAAGCAAGTAAACAATTAGCCAAGTTAATGTTACCTACCATGTCCTTCAGCACTGAGCAGTTAAGGAATTTGTCTTCCCAGACATGTTTAGCTCCAGCTCCTGTTTGTGACATTGCAGGTTCTTGGATGAATTTTTCAAGCTACTATCTCCTGACAGCTATTTATTTTCATTCTGTTGTGAGTCTTGAACAAAAAGGAAGAAAATGTTGGTAGGAACAGGGGAGTCAGCTGCTTTGGAAGGAAATGTGGGTTTTGATGTGGACATATGATGCAGAGTAAGGAATTGTCCTCAGGCACACAGCAGCCTCCCTCCAGGCTGAATTACACAAGATTATGATGTTGCTCACCCCTCTAGCAGGGTTGAGGCTGAATCTACAGGTTGTGAATCTACACCCTATCTTTTAGAGGCAAAAAAGTTCTAACCTCATATGACTGATTTATGGCAAATATGAAAACTAAATAGGTAGTTTGTTTTGATTTTTTGTAAAAACCTACAATAGCTTGGGTTGGAAGGAATGTTGAACACCACCTGGTTCCATCTCCTTTGTCACAAGGAGGGACACCTTCCACTGGACCAGGCTGCTCCAAGCCCTGTCCAGCCTGGCATGGACATTTCCAGAGAGAGGCAGCCACAGCTTCTCTGGGTTACAAGATTTTTTGGGGGGATTATTGGGGGTTTTATTATTATTTTTGTTGATGTGGTCATGCGAGTGTCTGAGTCGTCTCTGAATTCTCGTATTGTTCAGACTGACTTTTCTTATTAAGGTCACAGTCAAAGTGGAATTAGCATCTGGGACTTTGGTAGAGAAAAACCTGCTCCATAGCTCTGCCCTTTCTTTTAGGTCTCCTGAAATTCAGTGTTTAACTGGCATGGACTGATGGGTTTCAATACGTGTGTTGTGTATGCACAGATCTTTTAAAATATTGCATTTCGCCTTTGATTTTTTTCTGCCTTGCTTTCATTTGTCTCCAGATTAAGATCAGCACACCAACAACAATAATTAATTTAGCAATCTCAACCCAGTTTCTGACCATCCATTTGTTAATATCACTGTTACCAAGCCACAGTAAAACTTTGTCTCACTTCAAAGTTCTCACAGAAATGTAGGAATTAAATTGAGTTTATTTGAACAATAAATACCCAAAAAACAAGCATGATCAGTTTTTAGCTGCTGTTTCTACAGAATTGTAGAATGGAATGCATCCAGTGGTCATATCTAAAATATTACCACTATCTTCTGTCATTAACATGAGCTGTTTCAACTTTTTTCATTCTAAAACTCACTTTTATTTTTGTTGGGTCCATCACTTGCAAAATCTTACTCAACCTTAAAATTTTTTTATGCTTTGTGAAGGATTGCATCCTATGTTAAACAGTATTATAGTTGGTAAAAATTTTAATTCACAAAATTATTAGTATTAAATCTGAACAGTGATTGCTATACCTGGGCAAATGATCCATATATTTCAGTGGGATGGAATGAAAATCACAGAACTTTTAAGATGCTTTAAGCCAAGCTCAACTCACCACATATTTTAACTTCTCTTAGTAGGGAGGATCTTGCTGACATTAAGTAAGTAGTTTGACTTTGCAGCATAAAAATTAAGAAGGTCAAATACAGTTTTATTAATGAATATTTGGGATATTTTCCCACATTAGCAAATTAATTATATTTCCTTTGATCTTAAAAGGCTTTGCTGAATCATTGCTGCTTCCTCTTTTTCTGACAGAGAAATTTTTAGGAATTCTGAGGAATAAATTGCAAACACCCAAAGCCAAAACCTGCTGGTGTTTATGTGTTTCCAGATGGCAAATACATGAGGGATTGGAAAGAGTAAATAAACACCAATTTCTATACAATATTTTTGCTTTTAAGTAAAAACAAAAAGGAGAAATGTGTACAGAAAGTCTTAATGGGCCAATACTGGCTAAAATTTGTGATCATAGTTTCTTAACAGTGAAAGTAAGGGCTTTGTGGCCGGCTGGCAGGGGCAGTGGAGTGGGGATGAAATGAATGTGTGCAATGATTTCCATTGGTTCCAGAAGGTTTCCAGAATTTTCTGCCTTTTTGTCAGCTGGCAGGTTATCACCGTGTTGACAATGGAACAAAATCTGACCCAGTGATGGGCCAAAGAGGGCACAGGATGTTCCTGTGGAGCTGAAAAAGCCATGGGACGAAGAGGAACAGGGTGGGGATGGGCATTTTTGGGGCTCAGCACCAGCTGCCCGCTGTGTTTTACCCCTGCTGCCTTTGTGCCATCCTGGGGAGCTGGCTGAACCCCTCTGGGCTCCATTTCAGTGAGAAGAACAAGAAGAAGTCTGTGGGCAGGGGTAGAAGCAGCAGTGAGGGGTCTTCATGAGCTCTGAGACCTTTGCTTCCCAACAGGCTTGGATTCATCAAGAATTGCACAAGGATGCTTTTCCCTTCACATTGTAACTCATATACAGTGTGTCTTTTCAAAAAAACTATGGAAACTTTCCCATCTATGGCCTTTCCGCCATATTTTATCATTTGCTTCCAGACTTATTTTAAATGGTATTTGGTTAAAACCAGTAACATTTCCAAAGCAGTCTGCCCCTCTCTCCCTTAAGGTGCAGCAGAGGAAGAGACATCCCTGGAGATCCTTGACCCTACCCCACATGCCATGTGCAGCTCCTGGGATGCCCAGTTAGTCCTGACTCTGCTTCCTTTACTCACCCTGTGAAATCTTATCCAGCAAATGGCCTGTTTGAAAGATGAGTCCAATCCCAGGGTAATGTATTGTTTCCCTTATATTTAACTTTAGCTGATCCCTACATGAATTTTTTAGCAGGAAAGTGTAATCTGTCTGGGAGATCTTGACAACAGAGGACAATAGAAACTTCTCAATCTGAAGAATTAAATGCAAACCCGTGAGGATGTGTTGTGATCAGAGGTGGTTTGCAGAGAAGTCCAAATCCTGCCCAGTACCACTGAAATTTTCTCCTGAGAAAGGAAAATGTTTGGCATCATCTGGACATTCACCACAACCATCCAGCTCCTTGGGACCCTTCTGCAGGTGCTCTGTCCAGCTCCTGGCCCTGCTGCTCTGTCACAGAAGCACAGAATGGTTTGGGTTGGAAGGAACCTTAACAATTATCTATCCCCAGTCCCCTGCCATGGGCAGGGACACCTTCCATAGACCAGGCTGCTCCAAGCCCTGCCCAACCTGGCCTTGGGCACTTTCAGGGATGGAGCAGCCACAGCTTCTCTGGGTAACCTGTGCCAGGCCTCACCACTCTCACAGGGGAGAATTTCTTCCTAAGATTGAATCTAAACCTTCTCTCTCTGTTTAAAGCCATTTCCTGGTTCTTTCACTGCATACCTTGTAAGTCATGGCTGCAATATGAACACCAGGAGCAAGAAACAGAAAACGGTTTTTAGCGCTCAAGTCAAAATGAGATTTCTTGTTGTTGTTGTGTTGCCAAGTATGCAGCTGAAGCCTTTCCAAGCAGATCTTTGGGAGACACGGATTTCCATTTATTCAACTGCTTGAGAAATTTGGGGATTGTTGCAGTTGATTGTCATATTAACAGTAGCAAGAATGCTTATCCTGTGATGTGTGTCTCTGGAGGCTACAATGATACAAACAATCCAAGCAAAAATACATGAAAATGTTACATGCCCAATGCCGTGAGAATTCTAATGCAAAAGAACCTAAATACAAATGAAAATGTTGATTAATACAGTTTTGTTGAATTCATAAATAAGACTGATTCATATAAAAGAATTCAGCTTTATCAAGTAATAGTCATAGGCTGATTTCAGAGACCTGAAAGTTTGAAAGGACTCAAACTTTAAATTGTGTTGCCTTTTAATTTTGAATTTAAAAATAAACCCTCTTTGAACAACTGAACTTGTAAGGAAATTGTGTTGTGGTTCATTAGAGAAATTCTGTATTCTCAGCACTTTTTTGTAAAGAAGAAAGGCAATCAAAAATTTTGCAATCTGTTTTAATTTTAAGGCTTTAGATTACTTAAGTGCTTTGATAATGTAAAGAAGTCTCTGTTAGAAAAAGGGAGCAAATTAATTTCTTGGTCATTTTCCAAAATTTCTTCTAAGACACATTTTCTTATTTTATGCTGGTCAAGAATCCAGATTATGAGATCAGTTCAAATTTAACGAGTGTTGAAGTCCTAAAAGTGTAACTGAAGGCATATAAATGAAGAGAAAAGTTACTGGGCTCAGGGAATTGGGATTAGGGTGAATTACATGTGATTTTGGCAAGGATTCACACCATTTTTGACACTGTCTTTTCAATTAAATTCTGTTTATTTTAATTTTTTATTCTAGTTTATCCACTTCTACAGCTTGATTCTCATTGTACTCCCTCGTTCCTGTTAATTTATTTTGATGGAGTACGCCTTGATTCATGGAGTTATGGAGGTGGAATGCTTAGCTATTCCAAATGAGCTGGATTTGTGTGTACCTGGGAATTAATGGGCAAAAGGGGAAGCACAAGTCGAGATTTACAGGTTCTTCCTTTCTCTACACCATTTTTAGGATGGTTTTTGAGAAATAATATGGAACAGAAAGGATCAGAGTAGCTTCTGGTCAGGAGCAGATGCCTCTTGCATCCTGAAAAGACAGAGGACTTCTGCTGGCTTGTTGCTATGGCCCATCCAAACTCCAGCAAGTGCCTGTGAAAGCTTGTGTGCTCTGATTCACTTCAAACAATGTGTTGTGCAATGACTGTAAAGAACAAAAGCCTATCAATAATCAAGGGGTTGCGGTTAAAAAAATTAATGGCTCTCAATATAAAATTGGATCTCCAGGTCTTCACTCATCCACTTCAGAACTAGTTCAAAGCTATCCGAGGTAATAAAAGACATTGCTAAAATAAAAGACCTATCCAAGCTAATAAAAAACTTGACAGAGTTACTGTGTGTCATTTTCCAGGGAGCTGTAACTACTGTGTTATAGCCAGTTCATTGGGAACTAAGTACAGAGCACAAACACTGACGAAGCTTTGGAAGAGGGATGAATTATGGGTGGACCAGATACAGACACAAAAGTGCCGTGCTGGAGGTTAAAGCCATTCCAGAAGCTGAATGCCTTTGCTTCATAGAAAAGGATGTGACAATGAGTTTCATTTAAAGACTGAATCCATTTGCCATGGGAACAATGAGGTTTTGCTTTTTTAATCAAAATGCAGACAAGTAATTTCTTAGGCAAGCAAAGCTCTGAATTATGCTAGGGAAGATACAACGTGAGTAAACAGTCATTTCTGTAATATAGCTATAAAATATTATGTTATACATATACATGAAATAAAGAAGTGATTGAACTTGTCATTTAATTGTATTATCAGATTTGTAGCTTGTGAAAATGTCAGGGAAAATAACACAGTGCATAGGAAGGGTCGATTTATTAATTGTGGATAATTTTTGAGCCAACTCCAGTTACTGCTATTGTATTTCTTATTTATAGGTATTCATCAAGTTGCTTGGATAAATAATTTCAACCAGCACATCAGTTTTTTATGGTCTTCCTACTTTGATTGCATCCTGGTTCTCTACCAGGATCAGTGACTGTTCGAGAGGCAACACAGCGTCATTGCTACCTGGATGCCTGTTACATTTCCAGTGGGAGGGCAACCTTGAATACCTGGTGAGTTTGAGCTTTTTGATGATGTGACATTTGTGGCAGTCTAAATATTTGTAATCTTTGAAAGAACAGGAGAAAAGGGGTGATTTATTCATGTGTGTTTTTCTAATTCTTGCCCACTTCCTTCCAACTCTATTACAGCTGGCTTCATTAGCTTCCTAAAGTTGAATCAAAGAAAAACTCCAGTTAGACAGTTGAACTGAGGGCCAAATCTTGGTCTAGATATCTATTTTCACTCCCACAAAAACTGGAAGGTTTTTATCAATAAGAACTTTAGGACTTAAACCTATCACCTAACAAAGCAAAATTTCCAGCTGGACCTTGAACCAATATGTCCATATATGCTTGAAGCATGTTACTGTTATTATTTTCACCAGAAAAGCACAATGACTTGGAGGTTTCTACTCATGTGAGGAGAAACATTCACATCCCTGCTCTTGGCAAGAGTGCCTGAAACAAAGCCTCACCCACACAGATTTCCTGGACAGGCTGTTTCTGTGCCTTCTTGGAAACGCAGAAACATTATGAATGTCTAGAAATAATTAGGAGGAAATTTGGTCACCTGAGATGGAGCAATCAAGTGCTGCTGGAGAAGGGCTGCATGCACTCTCCAGCAGGATTTCCAAAACTACATCCAGCATAGGTCTTGGAGCACAGAAATTCATGGATTTTCAAAATATTTCAAGGCCAGATATACTTCTGGAAATCTTGCCACATCTGTAAGTGAATGAGAACAAAATGGAGGAGCTAATCAGGAGCTCTTCCTTCCTTCCCAGGGGAGAAGCTCTCCACATGGAGCTACAAGCTCCCCACAAAGCTCACATCTTCCAGTGGGGCAAATTGCTCTTGTGTGAGGTGGAAAGACATTTGGGAGCATGGAGAGTGGGGCAGGAGGAAAGCGGAAAGTTTTATCTACTTCACATGGGAACAATGCTGTAAAAATAGGTTTTGTCCTGGTTTTAAAAGACTTTTATATCAAGTTCCATCAGGTTCATGCCTTGACTCCAGCATCCCTATAAAGGTAAAGACCTCTAAGCCTGGCAGTATTTCCTCTTTATGCTGTGACTTTTTTAGTTTAAAGCCCTAGTTATTTGCAGAAACTTGTTTGTAGGTTGCTTGGTAAGCCTGGGGTGAACAATTTTCCTGGTTTTCAGATTTCAGTTTGGGGCTTCAGGCAGGGAGAGACTATTTAAATGAAGATATTAGATGGTGCCCATTGCCCTGGGGAGACAGGGTTCAAAATCTTCATTAAGGCCATGTGAGATGCAAGAGGGAAAAAAAAAAGGATTAATTTCTTCATGTTATTCATAGACAGGAATATATTGTCTTGAATATCAGTTGTGGGTCTTGTCCCTCGAGACCTGAACACGCTGACAATGAGGAGTCTTGAGCAGGTTCTCAGCCATTAGGGAGTTATACAATGCATGAAGAAGGTGAGATGAGAACAGGGACTAGATCTGTCCCTATTCTCTTATTTCTTCCTGTTTAAAATGCATCAATATTATAAAAAAACCAACAAAGAACAAAAAACCCCCACCAAACAGAATAGTGGCAGATTCTGTAATTCATCAAAGAAAAAGTAGAAATACCATTTATAGAGCCTGCAGCTGACACTTTTTCCTTTCTTTTTCCACCTGAATCTGAGCTAATAGGAATAATAACTATTTTTTCTGCCCACTGACCCAAAAGATATATGTTCTTGTGCTAATCCACTTCTACTGGTATTGACTGCTGGTCCCCAAGGGTTTGCCTTGCGGAGTCAGAAATAAATTACCCATCCAAATCAATGAAACTCATGCCTGTGGTTTACACAGATGTAGCTCTATCACCCATACACAAGTGATAAGTGCTTGCAAAGTACTTCCACACTTCATTCTTCGACCATGTTTAAGCCGCTCTTGGGAGAAAGCCACTCATCAGCACCTGGTCCCTTTCAGACCATTGCTCTGCTCTGTAGTGCTGTTGGGTTAGAGAAATTGAAATATCTTCAAAAACAGCATTGCTTTTGCTTCTTGCTACAGAAACAATAAGTTAATTGAGGGTTGTGCTGCTGATGTCTTGGTGACACCGAGGTTACTGCACTCCCTCAAAGCTCAAATCAAAGTCAGAAAGCACAGCTACTTCACAGCCTGTGTTGTGTCTGGTACACCCTGGTTTTTAGTCAGGTTGGTACATTATTTATCAGCTGCCAGAGAGTTCACTGACTGCAGGATTTGTGCTGCGAGTGAAAGAAGAACTAAGTCACCTCTTGTGCTGATCATTTGAGAGATCCTCCAGTAACATTAAAATACACAGGAGAGGGATGTATGCACCAAGTTTGTGCCAGGAAGTTGTGGAAGTGATTCAAGAACTCAAGAGCAGCACTAGTATTATTTAAAGGCAAGTCAAGAAATCTCAGGCTGAAGGGAGCTCTGTGAGAAAATTCTTGCAGATGCTGAGTTTGTATGTTGGAAATCTCTGCTGAAGCAGCCACATGGAGCAGCATCAACCAGAACATCCACAACCACAAGAGAGCAGACACAGTGTAGGTGAAATATCTCAGTTCAGACTGCATCAGGAGCTGTTGTGAGGGTGAGAATGAAATAAGAGATTTTTTACATGTATTAATCTTATTTAATACCACAGCCACAACTGTTCATCCTAATATCCTAAATGTGTTTTTCATCAGAACTTCTGCTTCTAGGCATAAAAAAAGACTTTGTAGATCAGTTTTCACTATTGATTTAGAATCCAAGCCTCTGCTTGGCTCTTTTAGTTACAAGTCAGCTGGAGACTTGTTGCTTTCGACAGCATCAAAATATGCATATCCCAATCTGATTGCCTGAAAGTGGTCATGGATTTAGCTGGTTATACTCACTAAGTGATATTTTTTTTTCCAGAGGCCAAAATCAAAAATTATTTGGAAAATAACAGAAGTGCAGACAAAATGATGTGGATGGCACCTGTGGAGGTCATTCAGCCCAACTTCCTGCTCAAGGCAGGCTCTGCTGGGGCAGGTTGTTCAAGGACTCATCAATTCAAATTCCAAATACCTTGAAGGAAAGATCCTACAACTTCTTTGAGTCCTTATTCCTGTCTTTAACTGCTCTTGGGGCTACTTCTCCCTCCCTTTATCCACCAGATCATGCATCCTGCACCCTTGGCCATGCACATTGTCTGTGTGCCCATGGGACACACTTGGTTCACCTTGCTGCCCTTCCTCTCTAGCTGCAGGTGCAGTGATGTCCCTCCTGAGTCTTTTCCTCTAAAGGCTGAACTTATTTAGATATGCCTTTATTCTTTTTTATGACATCCCAGTGTAGCAAGCATAACTACAAAGAATTTTGATTTATTTTAATTCACTGTAATACTTTTTCAATCTGTACTTGTAAATAGCTGAGATAGGAAGATGTACTTGTGCCATTTCCTTTCATACAAAACTTCTATTGGCTCTGTGCAAACTTTCAATTAATTCATTCCTAATTTTGACTTTGCTCCCATTTTGGTTCCTTCCACTCCTGAGTAACTCCCAGCAGAGTGACCCTGCCATTCCTAAAGGCAGAACATGAAACCGAAATTTATCCTGAGGAGCTGAATAGGAGGCAGGTGGTGAAAGCTGTGTTCAGCTGAAAGGATGCTGAAGGAAGAGCACTCAGCCTCATGGCACAGTGGCTGTGACAGCACACAGCTATGCACCAGTTCATGGTGCAAACAGATCCTTGGGGCTGGGCTGGCGTTTCCAGGCCTCCTCTCTGTTCTGCAGTGCTGCAGCTGTTGGTGCCTCCTTTAAACCAGCTTAAGTGCCTCCCTGTGACTTGTAGTGCCATATTTGCATTGCAGCACAGATGTACCCAGTGTAACATCACATAAACCTCTGCAAAGGCAACATCTGGTCCATTAAGTGCAGTAGAAATACTGTTATTGGCTCCAGTAGGCCTGCTAGCTCATTTATTTATTTTGCATTATTTTCTAGAGAAAATAAAAGTCATTCATATGATTGAGTGACCTGTCTGAACTAGTGAGAGCTCTGACCCATAGGTTTGGCTGCTGAGCAATGACATGGCTGCTTGAATGACTTGCCCAGACTTTATGCTTTCTTCCAGGTCTCTATTATTCTCACATCAGAAAATTCAAAGATCTGAAATCACCTAATAGTTTGAGGGAGACAATGCCTTATAAAAATGTCATTGCTATTGACTTTGTGGAAGATTTGATTACAATGAATTGTCAAGGAAATGATATAATACTAAACATTGACAATGTAATATCCAAGTGTAATTCTGAACAATAGGAGACAAGAGAAAAAATACATTTTCTTTTATTGCAGCAGAGACTGTTGCTAAACGGATAACAGAGACTCAGCGTAGCAACTAATGAAAGTGATATGTTTGTATTGGAAGAGTTACAGTAGAATTTTGGCCAAACATGAAAAATATATAAGGAAAAAATAATTCCATAAGCAGCTGAAACAAATCTAAAACTTATTTTTTACCCCTTAAAATATTTTATCAAAATGTGCCACAAATGAGTTGCCATATACAAGGCAAAATAACCAAAAATCAATTTTCTATACATGGTCCCAAGACAGATTTGTTGAAGCTGTTTAGCACCTTCCTTTCTCATTGGTGTGTGATTGAGCCTTAAGCATGAGGAATTTTGACTACTGGCTCAAACTATGGTCCCAAATATTCTCTGTCATGCTTGATTATTTCCCCACTTCCTCTCTTCTCCCTTGAATTCCATCCCAGCCAGAGATTTATAACCCATTGTCTCACTTCAGCTTGGGATTGTGCTTCAGAGCAGCCAAATAGCTGTCCACAAGAAAGTAAAAATCTTAGTACGATTCCAGCCAGAGAGTTTTTATCTTTAAAACATGGCATTCTGAAGCCTAATGTCCTCTGGTTTTATTAGCTCTTCTAGAGGGGTGCTTGGCTGAAAGTGCAGCATCTGCCACCAGCTCCTTGCAGCTTTAAAGCCTCAGTGCCAAATTTCCAGCCTGGGCACAAATTTTACAGGGCACAGTGGGTGCTGGTGGAGGTGTTTTGCTGTTCCCAGCATTCCAGTTCCTCCAGGATCCAGGCACTGCAGCAGTGCACAGGATGCAACCCTTCCTTGGGCCAAGGGGAATTTGGTACCGTGGTCACTGCAGAGAACAGTGGGCCCTGCCTGTCTCTGGGAAACTGTCACTGACACATTTTATGAAAAATCCTTTCCTTAGGATTTTTCCTCCTGAGAAGCTGAGAGGCCTCAGGAACAAAATGTAAACAATGGTTATCTGCTGCTGTGGAATGCAACAGGTGCATCTGTGATTGGTCTCATGTGGTTGTTTCTAATTAAAGGCCAATCACAGTCCAGCTGGCTCAGACTGTCTGTCTGAGACACAAGCTTTTGTTATCATTCCTTCCTTTTCTATTCTTAGCTAGCCTTCTGATGAAATCCTTTCTTCTATTCTCTTAGTGTAGTGTTAATATAATATATATCATAAAATAATAAATCAAGCCTTCTGAAATATGGAGTCAGATCCTCATCTCTTCCCTCATCCTCAGACCCCTGTGAACACCGTCACAGGAAACCATCCTTTTTAGAGGTAAACAATCGTTTTTCAAGGTAAACTATCTTTTCCACCCCATTTCATGGGAAGCAGAGGGGTTACTGTTGTGCTTCAGAGCCAAATCTTCACCTGAGCACAGCAGGTATAAACCCTGCCCAGGAGCCTGTCATGTAGAGGGGACTGCATGGCCAGAAACACTAATTTAACATGAGGGGAATATTTCAGCCTAAGTGGTCTCTACTGTGTATAAAACACTCAGTACCAGTAACATTTGCTTCTTCTCTCAGTAGTAAAATATATTTATTTGTGAAGTGGATCCTAATCTATCTCAGAACAGT
This sequence comes from Geospiza fortis, assembly GCF_000277835.1. NCBI lineage: Eukaryota > Metazoa > Chordata > Aves > Passeriformes > Thraupidae > Geospiza > Geospiza fortis. The sequence continues at coordinate 2,531,698 of NW_005054308.1, read as the reverse complement.
GTTTTTAGTCTTTCACAGTAGCATTTATAATGATTGAAAGTGTAGGCTGGAGAGGACATCTTTCTGTAGCAAGGAACAAAAATAAGAATAACTTTTCAGTATTACCATATATCAATAGCCAATTATTTTTGTAAGGATGGGTTCTGGCTGGCTGCTAATGGACTGACAATGAGATAAGTCTTCCAGGAGAGAAACCATCGTTTTAAAGATGGAGTGGCTGGCCTTTTAATTTTAAGGCATTACCAAAATCACACCTTTCACCTTTAAAAATTGTAAATGATCGCAGACTTGTTCTAAATCATTTAATTGCTGTTTTAACTGAGCCTGGCTCATGCTTTGCAGGGGTTTGTCTTTCTTAGCACTGATGGTGCAGCTTAATTTCTTAATTTTTCTTGAAGAACGACAGCCTCCTTGCTTGTACTCTCCCTCCCAGCTGCTTTCTGGCCATCTGTCTGTAAAGGCAATTTTAGGAATCTGCAGACAATTCACCCTTGCTCATATGCATTTCTAGATCCTGATACACAGCACAGATATGCACGGGTGCAAAGTAAAACCTATTCAATGAGATAAAATGTGAAGATGCTTAAGAAAGCTTTTTCCAATGTTTCAGATAAAGCAGGCTCACATTTCTTCCTGCTTTTTTCTTCTGCTTATTCTTTTATCTTCACCTGTTTCATCCATCTGCCTCTTTCTCTCTGACATAAGGAGTATGATGACATGGATTAGGAGTCCCGTGTCTCTCTCTATCTCTGCTAGAGCTCCTTGCTTTAAACTTCTCAAAAACAAGCTTGAAAGAAAGACCACCAAATGCTCTAGAATTTGCACCAAGGCTTGTCTGTGACTTGACTGTATTTGCAAATAGCCAACGAGCTTGGGAAAAATCTAAACACCCTGTTATTATCCACATTCATGGATCAAAGTCCCTTCTTGTTTTCAGATGAATGCTGCTCGCTGCTTTTGACGGTGTCTGGGAGAAGAGACCAACAAAATATTCAGATATGAGGAAAAAAATGAGGAAAATTGGTGCCATTCCCAAAGCCACAAGTTGGATTGATGGCCACACGATCTGCTCCCACTGCTCCCTCCAATATTTGGCCATGTGCCTGTGCCTCCCAGGACAATGGAGAAGGAGGGAGCTGCTCAAAATTGCCACAGCAATTTGAATTCAGGTCTCTGGGGCTATTTATTTGAACACTACACATGTTCGCTACACAGCAACAAGCCAGCTGCTCTGACAACTCCCAAGAAATAAGAAATGTGCCTTGAGTTCCTGTGACATTTTATATTCCAAATTTTGCCCAGTGGCTGATGGTTCCTTCCTCAAAGAGACATATTGATTGTGGTACACGTAAGGGTAAGTGTGATAGTGTTCAGTATTTTGAGCTCATCATCTGTTATCCCATTCCCTTTGTCATCCGATGCCCAGACACTATCAAATTGGAAGCAGTAGCGTAGAAAATTACAAACAAATCAAAAAAGACTACAGCTGTGAAATGAATCAAACCACTGTTTCCACCCTTCGCATTTCCTTCAGTACAAAACTTATTTTACCACAAAAAATTACAATTTTTTGTATTTTGGACTTATAGCTATGAAGGCAGGGATGAAGCACTGCAACAGAACACCCACCAAACATTTAGGAAACCACAACAAAGACAGAGGATGGGTCACCAAGGCAAGCACCTTGGCTAGATCTGTGCCTCAACCCATTTTGACCACCCAAAGAATATTCCACTGCTGCAGACATTTGTTCATAGGTATTCCAGCTTGTAATGATGTGGGAGAGCAGCACCCAGAGAATCCCCTTGTGTGTTTGAAGCTCTTGACCTTGGTCCTCTCCATTTGCTGCATCTTAAGCAGGGTGATGTGATTGGAAAAGTTCAAGTCCAAGCTCCATGTCAGCTTTTCAGAGCAGCCCCTCGTTGTGTGCTTGCTGTACCCCGAGAGCAGGCTCTGAATATATGTGTGTTTGTATGAAGATGACCACATTAAATTTAAGCAGAAATAAATGGTAATTTAACTGGCACAGATACACAAGGCTGACATAGTCTCTAAAGGTTTGAGGCTGCTATTAAATTTGTTCTCCTTGTTAATTTGTGAGCAAGAGGATAATGAAAAACTGGTAACTATAGAGTTGACATAAAAAGTAAGAGAAATACAGTTGGCAGGGATAATTTTATGCACTGTCAAAGTGAAAAGGCTTTGCTAAATGTACATAGGCAAAGATACACACTGTCATCTTAATGAGTAATTAAAAGATGGACTTCTAATAATTGAATCATGACTCTTGTCACATTTGTATTTGTTTAATATCTCTAGTTTTGATTGAATCTTGTTTTGAGTTCCGATCTTAATCAGGTCTGATTTAGGCTCTTGGTTCAAATAACTCAAAGTGATGAGCATGAATCTTGTTGTCCTATTACCTCCTCAGCTTCTTGTTCCCAGTGAATACAATGTTCTTTTGAAATATCATTATTAGTTACTGCATTAAACTAGCAAGACTGGACAAGTGAGGTAGGTGGGTGATATGGTGGTTTGAATTTTCAAAGAGGAAGCCTTCTTCTCTTCTTCTCAACATCACTTGCTAGATTTTGGAAGTACTTCAAATGGCTGACATGGTTACAAGTTAATTCCTTTGCTGGTGTAGTTCAGGGAGCCTTGGCTATTTGCACTGCTCTGTTGTGCAGGTTTTTGTAAATCAGGAAAGAAAAGCTGTGTAAGAGATGATCATCTGTTCTTTAAAACTATTTTCCTTAAACCAACTGTCATGGTCACCCTGAAATGGGATCATATCTTCAGTGACACAGAGCTGTGCCTTGCCAATCTGTTTAAAATTTCTCATCAGATTCCTGAAGCCCCATCAGTCTAAGCTAACAAGAGGTTGCACATTTCCAGCTCCTCTCACTGAAGTACACAAAGCTGGGACTGGTACAAGTCTCTCCTTCTTCACAATCCTCAAATTTGCCCACATCATATTAATCTATTGTCTCTTGCAGCTTCAATTCCTCTAAACTTTCAGTGTTTTCTGGTTCTAATATCCATTTTTTTTAAACAGAAGGAATGGGATGATGCTTTAAATCTCATTACAGTGAACAGGTTATCCTGTGTTTTGATGAAAAAAAAAAAGCTTATTTCTCCCCTTTCTCTGCCTAAGATTTTTTAGGTGCTCAAGTCTGTCTTTAAAACCATCAATTTTTTCTCTTCTTTTTAACTGCAATCATTGTTTTTTTGGGTCTCTTCAATTCCCAGTTCAAAAGAAAGCAACAATTATTTTGCTTCAAACTCATCCAGCCCTGAAGATGAGGAATTTATCACCTTTTCATTGCCAGCCTGCTCAGTTTATTTTTTCAGTTTTCTAAGAAAGCTTTTTGCTTTGCTCAGCTTCACAAAGGTGGGTGAACCAGAGCAAGAAGACAGCCAACTCCCTCCCTGAAAAGCTCCCACAGCATCTGTTCAAGAACACCTCTTGGGATGCAGACACCCTTCCACAGGGCTGTTAAAGGTCTCAGGACAGATTGAAAGTGTTTGCAGAAGTGGGGTATGGAGCTGGCTGGAGCAGAGGGTGTGATGAGGGGTGCTTCCATCTGCTTTTTATAAACAAGACTTGCAAAAGGTTGGAAACACCAAAAGATTTTGAACCAGAATACCAGAGAAATGCACAGGACCCAAATGTGTGAGAGGAGGCACTAAAAATGCTTGTAGGTACCTACTTCTGTCAGCGGTGGGAAAGGGATATCTGGCTTGGGAGCACGGACACCCTCAGCACCTGAGAGCTGATGGAAGAGCAGACCTTTTTGGTCCAACCCTGTGCAGGGCAAATTTATTCCTTATTTACCTGTTGAGATGCTCAGGGTGCTTATTTAAAGGTTCACAAGCAGGTGGTGAGCCCTAAGAGCTCCAGGGAGGGACCTGTCACTACAGGACACGAAACAACACGATGCACACACCGCTGCTCTCAAGGTGAAAAAAGAGAAGTTTTATTGCTGACTCCAACATTTATAGTGTACCAAAAGTGACAGCGGATGGGAGGGTGAAAGTGCCACCTCTCCAATGACACTGGACAAACCAACAGTCCATCAAATTTCTCCTCCTCCATAAAAGAATGCAAAACAATAAGTTATTTACAGAAAGCGTGTGAGAAAGTTCGTTACAAGAATGTAAACATCAGAAGGCTTAGAAAATCTTTAAAAATCAGGGCGATAGGACCCCACAGCCCCTCACTGCGGTTACACAGCTGATGGCACAGGGAGGTCCTGCCAGGCTCGTGGCACTGCCCACAGCTCATTCTGCCACCTGCCTTGGCTGCCAGCCCCTTGAAGAAACAAATCAGCCCCAGCCTGTGCATTGAAAACTGCATCAGATGATGTAAAATGAGCAAAATGTTCCTCCTGCTACAAAAGTGAGGTGGCAAATATCACCCAGGCAAGCTGCTGGTGGGGAAGGAACTCTGTATCCTCCAGCATGTGTGGATATAAATAAACACAGGCTGTGCAGATACTTCAGATGTCTACTAATGCATCTTGTATTTATGTCCAACTTGAAGAGATACAGAGAGATTAGTAAATACTTCAAATTGACAGCACAGACATATTTTCATAGAATAAATGATGCTGGTAAGTGGAGAGACTTTTCTTCCTTCCCTTCAGGAAATGGGGAAGAATTGTCTGCACTGATATTATTTCCAATTTTTTTCCTCTCAGGAAAGAAAAAAAGATCTCACCAGAGATATCCTATTTGTCGCTGATTAGATTTCAGTGTTATTTTTTTAAAACCTCAGATCTCTTAAACCTATAGGGCACCTATGAAATACAGACTCATTTCTTCCAGGACACTCTGCAAAGACCTCTCTTATGTTGCCTGGGCACAATTCACTGTGGATACTCCATTTTTTAAATTGCATTTGTGATTTCTTTTTAAAATCTAAACCTTAAATCTGCAATTTCGTATCGTCTAAAGAAGACGATAACAAAATAACAAATCCCTATGAGCCGTTGTGATGGTTTGGGAGAAAAAGATCCATTTATTTGCAAACACTGAAAATATTTTAGTGGTATTGGATTTAACAGGCCAGAAACAAAGGTTCTGGAAAACCAACCAGTCTGATCACTTGGTATTTCCTGCAGAGAAAATAGAAAAGAGAAAATAAAATCGCCCAAATTTAGTTATGAAAGAGCCACTTCTTCAACTTCGTGCTGAATTTTGTAGACTGATTTTTTACCAAGCACATTTTCTCCTGGACTCAGACCCAGTTTTCCAGAGTAGCCCATGTCTACTAGCCATGAGAAGGATCCTGTCCTTTTCCTGCTAAAGCCAATAGCAAATCCAAACTAATTTTGCAGGCGATAAGATTCTTTACAGGAAGAAACACAAAATTTGACATGTTTTATCAGGTCCTTTAGACTGCTCCTCTCCTGTTGCTAATTCTGAGTGCTCCATCACCTTTGCCTAAACCTCCTTGTAGCTTTTGGTACAAATACAGACATATTCTGGTTCTGTGGTCCTGCCATGCCTCCTGATCGTGCAAACATCCTTGTTAAAAGCTAGATAAGAAATTATTATATCGATTTTGTTTTGGAAATGAGATGAAGAAGAGGAGAGTGAATGAATTTTGATGTTTGCCTCTCTTTATAAACATGATTACGTGGGAATAGAAGGCACACCTCCAGAACAGCCCAATGCCGTGCAGTGCCCGCTGTGGCAAGTCACGGCGTCCCACCGCAGACAATCCGGTGTCCCACGACGTCTCCCCCGTTTGACGGCCACACGGCGTGGGGCCAGCGGTCCCGTGTCGCCATCGCCCCGCACCAGCTCTCCGGAGCTGCGGGGGGCGGTCAGAC
>NW_005054308.1:2492934-2525160 GCF_000277835.1 Geospiza fortis | reverse complement strand
GGCCGGCCCGAGCGCGGGGAGCGGTGCCCGGTGCTCCGCCGCGCCGGCCGCACGCTGCCCGGGGAAGGGATGCCCTGCGACTGCTCCGTCCGTCACCTCGGAACAAAGCGCTTTGGAAACGTGTCGTGGGGCCAGCTTTGAAAACCGAGGCGAAATCTCTGCGAGGTTCAGGAGTTTCTTGCTGGTCCTGCATCCTTGTTGGATTGATGCCCTCCAGATTTATTCTGGAGCTTTGAAGTGTCTTGGAGAATTTCAATAAAATGAAATCTTATTGAATTTAATAAAATGAAATATTTTAAAGTAGCTTTTGCTCAAATGAATAGTCCGGTTTGTACTTACTCATCAAAGCTGGTTCCAATGAGTTCTTAATGCATCCAAACTTTTAAGTATTTAACTGTGGACAGCTGACCGAGTAATTATTTGGTTTCATTATGTCTTGCGAAAATGACTGGCTTTTCTGCTTAATTTTGTAGCTTAGTTCTGTAGCACTTAACAAGAAATTATGGATGTCGAAATTATTTTGCCAGCAATGGAAACGCTGTTTAGATAAGGCTGGAGCAATTGGAAAGGTTGATGGCAGGAGCTAAGGACCAGATTCTTATCTGGTTTTAATAGCATCAGTTTGAATAGAGGTAATAGTTACGTCCAAATGCTTTTCTTTTGCTATAGCAACAGTCAGAACTTCAGGTAATTAAGTTCAGCCTCTTTCTGATCTGAAGCTTGTTGGAAATTATTGAAAGCTATTGCAAACCAGTAATTTCTCAAATAAACTGCAATTTAAGTAGCCCTGAAACAAAACCAATAACTGCTTTTGGCAATTTTTAAAATCTCGTTGTGGTCACCGTAATTGAATATGTAGAGCTTTTGTGTTATGGAGGAAAAAGTTGTGGGATCACTGCAGGATCTGGTTGTTGCGTGTCACAGAAATGCTTTAAACAGTTTGTGCTGTTCTCCACTCAAATGGCCAAGATGCTTGGTCCCTGTTGTTTTTCAAGGTGACCCTTTTTGCTTGAGTAGCTTCCAAGCCTGTACCCTACAACCTGTGCTTGTCTTTGGCTGGCATCTGCTTGCTGCTCCTCCACTGGAGACGTTGCAGCCATTTGCTTTAAATTCGAGGCTCTCCCTGTGTGTTGGTGCCTGCCCAGACCCATCTGGCCTTGGGATGGGTGTTTTGCTGTTGCCATCGTGTTTGAGCTGCTTCAGATGACAGTGCACAGCCTGGTGCTGCTGCACTTGAGATTCTTGCCAGAGCAGTGCCAGCTGCAAGGAGAGCTGGAGGGCTGCTCTAGCTCAGAGGAGGAAACCACAACCTTCAGGTAAACTTCTTGGCTTTGCATAGTATATTCTTTATCAAGAGCCAGTATTTATTCTTTCTTTTGAGTACAACTGCTTGTTTTATGCAGGCATTTCCATATGCAAGCTTTGATTTCTCTGGACAGTGATCTCCGTACAAGCTCAAATCCAGCAACTCTGTCCCTCCCTTGAGCGAGGAAAGGAAATGGATAGTAAAACTTGCCTGAGCTTACAGCGGTGGTCTGGATCTATTCAATCAATTTGAGTTTTTCTGTTGACTTTAGGGAACTTGGAACCTGCAGTCTGATAGTGTTTTGTATGATGTAGCTGCAGGCTGGGTTCTGCAAGGAGCCTTCCCTTTAGCTCAGGGTAAGGCGGTGCTGAGCTCTGGTTTAGGATGCCAAGTGCCATGAAAATGCTGTGTAACTCCAGAGTAAGCTCTCTGTTGATATTTATGGTACATATTTGTTGCTTGATTGAGGCTATTAAGATATATAATGTGTATTAATGTGTCCTCCTCTTACTGAGACTGAGAGCAATTAGTGTGCTGTCAGCATGCAATAAAAATAAGTGATTTCTAAACTGACTAAAGATGTTGTAGAAATTCTATTTATAAAGCAACCAGAGTTTCTATCAGGTAGAGTCTGCCCTTTCAGTTTCGTCAGTGTTACAGATCCTAATCCAAATACCTTCGTGCTTTCTGTCAGTTGTTTACTAAATATACGTTAAACTAGTGATTTCCCTGTTTTGCTCCAGGATTGTAATTTCAAGCAGGATATGATTCAGAGGTCTCTAGAACTGCTATGTTATTTGTTGTGATGGAATCAACTGAGCACACAAAATACCTCTATTACAGGAAAAAAAAAACAACCCAAAACCCTGTGAGAAACAATGTTGCTGTGCAAGAGCAATTCATAAAGGAACAATGTACTTGTCTCTTATTGAAGTAGTGACTTTGCTTTATTAAATATTTATTTGTATCTCCAGTAACATTACATCTGAGGTTCATAATTGGAATTTAGAAAGACTAATAAATTTTGATTTCATCCTGAATGCTGTTCATTTGGTGTGTTTACATTAATGCCAAGAAAAGGCATTGCTTGAGCTCTGTGGGTGCTGTTTGCTGTGCTCAATCTAGTGATGGTGTGTCTTTGAGCAAACAAAATACCTAAGATTGTCATTGCTGGTGTAAATGGCCACGGCTCCAAAATTAGGAGTGATGCACCAAGGCTTGGATGTACCCTGTGGCAAATGCATGGCATGAAAACACTGTAAAATGAGTCTTGTCAAGACAAGGTATGTCATGGTGAGTTAATTCAGCTTGGCTGGATTTTGCCATTAGCAGGTAGCCCTCCCTGTTGATGTGCATGGCTCCAGCCAGGCAGCAGCCTGTAGAAATGCTGTCACTTCATTAAGGGTCATTATGCTTCATTAACGGGTCCATTTTAGCCTTCCTCAGCCATCTCAGAAATGGTTCCAGGCCTGAATATTCCTTTGGTATTTTAATTGTAGAAAGTAATGGCACAATCTTGTGTTATTGTTATGGAGGAAGCACAGCTCCTGGTTGAGCACCAGCACAGGGCTGCGGTGTGTGAAACACAGGAGTTCCTTCTGACACCACTTTGAATAACTGCATTGGTGTTCTTTCCAAATTCATTTAAAAAAACTACACAAGACAAGAACCACTGCTCAAAGTGCATGCAGATTTAGTGGGAATCCCTCCAGTTCCCCACAGATGATGTGGGGCTATGGTGAGCTTTTGCCAGGGAGATGGTGCTGCTCTTGAGTGGAGTGAGTGTGGGAGGGATTGGAAATGTCTCTGCTTGGGACAGAGGAATTTGAGTGCAGAAATCAGACCCAGATAGGACTCACCTCTGTCATGGCTGGAGAAACACATCAGCCCTCTTCACCACAGGATTTATTTTGTGTCTTTCAAGTTTGGGTGTGTTTGGTGACCATCTGGGCAGGTATCCTCCTTGGGAGGATGAACACTGTCCCTGTGTGCTGGTGTGAGCTGTCAGTCCTTGCTCACCCTACACACCTGACTGTAGCCAAGGGGGCTGCCAGTGGCTGTGTCTGCTCAAGGCAATGTCCCCCTCTGACTCAGAGGGGAATAATGATTTTATTTTCTGTCACAATGCTGGGAACCTCCAGCAGTCAGAGAAGCAAAGGTGTGTGTCTGGCATCTTCCTGAAAATCTGCTGAGGGTGCAGGTGTGAGTCCCTGACTGTGAGTGACCCTGTGCTGCTGGGGGCTCTGGAGAAGGGATAAAATTCACCCTTTGCCTTGTGCACTACCACAAGACTATGTTTTGATGTGGTTTGCTTTTGGCCACAGTAGTTACAGAAACCCCAGGACTCTGGTTCTGCAGGTGCTGTGTGGCAGCAGGCTGGGAACAGCATGTCCTGAGGAAGAGAATTTTGGGGTAAAACTACTACAATATGGGGATTCATTGCCAGTACACTGGAGACTGTAGAGCTCTGTGGGCACTGAACGTGGACAGACACTGTCAGCTGAAGCCTCTGTGTTACCAAACCTGAGCTGGGTTTTGTTGTAAGATGAATGTTCTGTAACTGCTTCATTTTTTTTTTTTGTTTTTTTTTAACAGACTCGAAATGATGACACCAAGGAGCTTTTGGTGCTCTCTTGTACTGCTGGGGGTTTTCCCACTGGTCACAAGGGGATGGCTGGATGTGGACCAGAGCAGGAGCCTGTATTCAGATGTGGGGAGGTTGCCTCAAGAGGTACTGTACACCAGTTGCTGCTGCAGCCACAGCTCTTGGGTTTCTGTTCTTGGGCTGTGGGCAGGCTCTCCATATTGCAAACAGGGAACAAGTGTGGGCTTATCTGTGTGTATTTGCATTAAGCACCTCCTGACGAGGTCAGTGAAAAACAGTGAAACAGAAACTCTTACACTTACTGGGTGTATTGACATCATCTGGAAGTGAAATTATGCATCTGGCTGTTGTGGAGATGCTGTCTTTGCCCCAAAGACCTTACAGTGTGTTGTGTCCTGGGGCTGCTGACATCAGTGAAGCTAAATTTAACAAGCCAACTGTCCTGGCTCTTCACTTGGGTCAGTGGACATTTAGGTGAAACCTAAAAAAAGCTCTTTTGAAGGAAAGCTGAGCCATAGGTGGTTCTGAGAGAATCAGCAAAATTCCTGCCCAAAGTGTTTTTCTCCAGACTTCCTGATGTGACACCTTTGTGAAGCACAGAGGAATAGAGAAGGGGCAGGGAACAGTGGCTGTAGTGAGTAGGGATCTCCTTCCACCCCAGTGCCCATCTTGCTGGGGCAGGACAGCAGTGCCTCCTCAGGCTCAGTCCTGGCCTCAGGGAGTGCAGAAGCAGCCGAGCCTGTTCCCAGCGCTGAAGGTGACAGTGTTGGCTGCTGTCACAGGGGTGTGCATGGAGCAGTCCCTGTCCCAGCAGTGTCAGAGCAGCTGTCCCAGCAGGATGCTGGATTTCTGAGCCAGAGCTCAGCGCTGCTTGTGGCACAGATGTACGCTCAGATTTTCACAAGTCTCAGGCTGAGACATGTGAATAAAGCCACAAAAATCTGGAACTGTGACTTTGTTGAGCTGTAAATGATGAATGAATGCTGAAACAATTTTAGCTATTTAATTAGTTCCTGTATGTTCCCTAAATGGTTGCTCAAATGTCTGAAAGTGAGAGATGGTGCAGAAGGACAGGAAAAGGACACTTGGCTATTTTTTAGCTGCCATTGCCTTGAACACTTATGTGCTGGCAGACACATCAGTCAGTGCCAGGCTAATGATAAGCCCTTGATGGATTCGTGTTGCAATTGGATCTATTTAAGCCTTGGGATTTGGTTGCAGTTGGAGGATCCCATTTCTCCCAGTCACACTCTGTCTACAAATACCCAGTTATCTGCATTATAGTTTAAGCCAATTAAAAAAGTGCTTTTTGCTGCTTAGCAGGGCTCAAAAGTCATTTCAATGGTGTTGGATGCTCTACAGCTGTGAAGTCTGTTTCAGGTGTATTTTGTCCTTGAGGTATCCAGCCTCTGTTCTGTAAAAGTGAATAACAGCTCCCTTCCACACCTCCACTGTTATTTGGACACTGTGTAGGCTCAGGTAGTACACTGGCACTTTGTTTAACCTGTTCTTGCAGACTCTCTGATCAATTTTGCTTTTTTATTAAAAAATATTAAATATTTTGCATGCTTGTGCAGTTTAAAAAAGTCTCGTTCTTTACAAATGCACATTAGTTTTGATTTTTTTAAGAAAGTTGCTCTGAGGAATTAAATTCGTTACTCAATTTACTTTAACATAAATCATAGAATTATTATATTACTTGAAAGACATTAATTCATTTGATCTTTCTCTAAAGACCATAATGTTATTGTACCAATTACTTGATCTTGCTTGAAGTGGAAGGATCTCAGCTAAAAATGTATTTGCTCAGGTTTGCACAGAATTTAACAAGTGTAAATATTAAAATCATGAATGTACAAAGAATGCAGTGAAAATAGATTCAAGAAATGTAAGTTATAAATCAGATTTTTGAAAAAAGTATCTCTACAGAAAACTTGTTTCCACAAGAAATAATGTTTATACAGTGTGGCACCAAACCCCAAAATTAATCTGAATGCTCTGAGCATAACTTTCAGATAGGTCAGTGGAACTGAGATAATCACCTTTTGAGAGTAAACAGCAGTTACTTTCTCTTTCAGAAAATAGTTTATCCATAATACCTTTCTAATAATAAAAATCACGTGAAATCCTTTTCTAGCATTAGAGGGCTTTGTTCAATTTGGAGCTCCTTATCTGTGAGAAGTTTGTTAGGTTCCAAATTTTATGGTTTGATTAATACATAGATCCATTAACATGCATTTAAAAAATATTAAATCACAACTAGAAATGCTCCTAGCAAGTCACTAAAACTGCTTTAAAAATGAGTAAAATGTTAATTTGCAGGTCAAATAATTCTGAAGTCTGCTCTGATGGAAAATTCCTGTGAACCTCATCAAAGCAAATACGTGGGTATGGGTCACTGACCTTCACTAATACTTGTTCTGATCTGCATAGGAACAAGTTTACTGAATCAAAAACATTGCTTAATTTATGTTCAGATTGCTAAATCAATTTCTTCATGGTATGTGGTAGAATTATTGCAGCTGTGCTTTGAATTTATTAAAGAAAATAAGACTACAAGGCTTTCTGATCAGAACCCAACCCTCTAATATAACAGTGATGTGTGTTTTTCTTGATGTGCAGCCTTTCACCCCTCAAGTTTATGGGATGTTCCTGAGAAGAGGTTTCTTTTCTGGAATATTGTTAGTCCTGATTAGAATAGTTAATAAATATGTATATACAGTATGAAATTCCAGTTTCAATGAAAGAGCTAAAATAGAAAAACTAATTAAAAAAAATACAGCATTAGTGTTTGACTGGAAAGCTGCAACATTCCTGGTTTGTATTCATTTTGGAGACTACTGCTGTGTTGTGTGAAATGTCTCATGGGCTGGTTCCAGGGGTTGCAGGAAAGCTCTTGAGGCTTCTGGGCATTGCATGTGGACTTGGGTGAAGCTTCTCAGGGCTGGACCATCATGAGATTAAATCCTGTTCAGTGGAATATATCCTGAAATATCAGGTATATAGAACTTACCGTTCTGGGGTGTTGGTTTTGGGCAAGTTTTTGCCTCTGCCTTCAGCAAGTCTGATTGCATGTTCAAGTTGGATGTTCTAGAGGTGACTACAATTCATGGGCAGCTCTGTGCTGGCTCAGAAGGGCTTTGGGTGGCCCATGACACACCAGGTATTGTGATCTTGGGTCACCTCTTCCTTCTAGAAAGGAATTCTCAAAAAATGCAGCTTTCTGAGTCATTGCCAGTGATAGTGAAGAGAGTTTCAGTATGAGCAGAAGAGAGACAGTCTGGATCTGAAATAAGCCTGGAGCTTGGGTTTTGAGGAGAACTTGGCCAGGAAGTTCTGATGGAAAGCCAGCAGTGCTGGTCTGTTCAGTCTCTACTGGGTAATCCACACCAGTAGCTCAGGCTGAGGTTTTTTTTCAGCCTCCTGGGGTATTTTGCAAAGCATCTGAAATTTGACAGCCAGCTTCTCCCATTCCCTGCTTTCTCTGTGAGAGGCTGATTTCCTGTGCATGCTGAACCAAGCTGTTTTTGCCATGGTTCTTGGGGCAGACCTTGCATCTCCTTTTGTGAACCTAAAATGAGCAGAGCAGTGCTGCAGGTCTTCATGAGCCCTTCCAGGAGCAAAGCTCCTCTAACACATCATCACAGAGCTGCATTCTGGAAATTTAAATTCTGTGTTATGTTTTCTGGGGCACTGCTGGTGGGTAGCTTGAATAATATTGTCCTAGCTTGATAGTGTGAAAGTGGAGAATAATTCTGTTTTGTGGTACACGGAGAGTTGTTTTGTGCTGCATTTTTAAGTATTTGGATGTCACCAAGCTCCTGAGCAGTGACAGTAAAGGCTGGCAGGCATTCTGTGGTCTGTTTAGGGCTACAGAACCATAACTGCTCTGTGGTTTCTAGAAATACTTAATTGCTTTAATTTGCCTTTCATGCTGTGCTATTTTTGCCGCCCATCCTCCTACTTCAGAAGTCTCAGGAACCCATGCAGAGCCCCCCACGCTCCTGTGGGGAGAGGAGCTGTGTCCCTGGGGAGGCTCCTCTGCACAGAGCTCACAGGTGATGCTCCATGGGCTCATTGTTCAAGGCACCATAACTTTCTTCTTGCTGGCATTTGGCAGGTATTGCCTCTGTTGGCTATCCATTGTTTTTGTTCATTAATTGTTACTTGAAGGAGAGCACAGATTCCCATCCCTGGAGGTGTTCAAGGCCAGGCTGGATGGGGCTCTGTGCAGCCTGGTCTAGTAGATGGTGTTCCTGCCCCTGGCAGGGGGTTGGAATTGGATGATCTTGAATTCAAAGTTCTATGGCACCTGAACTGCTCAAAATCTCCAGGTATAAATGTACAGCAAACAGCTGGATCAGACCAGCCCTTCAGTGCCCTCATGCCCAGAATAAAGCCTTTCTCTGGAGTCCACTCACAAGCCTCAGCTGTACTTGTCTGAGTATCAATTATTGCTGAAATTTCTAGTTATATTCAGATTCTTAAATGTTGCATGACTTACTGCTGCATCTGAAGATGACAGTAGGTTATTCTGGGCAGCAAGGGATTCATAGGGATGATTTTGGGCTCCTTCCCCCAGCAAAGTCATGTTTCCTAATCTGACAGACTAGGAAGGGATTTTTTTCTGAAGCAAGTTAAAAAATACAAAGGCTTTTTTTGATAAAAGCTTTTTGCTTCTAATTCAAATACAGACACGATTTCAGAGGATGAGCTTGGAATAAAACAGGCACAGTGTATAAATTTTATATACAGTTGAAGATCTAATATCCTGGTATTTATTTTAACTGTTAATAATAGTAATGTATTGTCTACCATTTGAGCATTCTTCCTGATTTTCAGTTTGGAGAAAGGAAGAAAAGAATCAGATTTAAATTTAAATCTATACTGTGCTACAGCCTGCTGCTGCTTCAAGCATTAATGAAAGTACAGGGAGACAAGACTTAAGTTTATTTTTCTATCACTTTGGTATGTAGTGATAGTTCACTCCTGCATTCATGTGGTATCTCTAACAAGCAGTAATTGCTTTTTTGTAGAGCATCCTAAATCTTAACAGGTATCTTATCCCTTTGGAGATGAGAAGCTTTTGCTCTGAGTGCTGGTTACCAGAGCATCTGCAGCTCAAGGTGCTGTGGAATGTTTTGATAATATTTATATTAGGCATGTTGAGGTCCTTCCTCTGCATCCCCAACCTCCCCCTCCACTTTCTTCTGTGTACTCACAGGGCTTAATAAATGTTGTATCTTACAGGATGCTCTTGTACTTGAAGTACTAGAAAATGTGAAATTTGGAACAAGGCAGGCACTGTACACTTGAATGACAGCAGAAAATTAGAAGAATTTTGGTTTACATGAGTGGTTATGGCTCAATAGTGAGTGTCAGGGATTGTCAAGATGCATCTAAAGCACAATCTGAAGATGAAACCCACTTGGTTGCCATCCCTTACAGAACAGCAATCCTGCTTCCTTTTTGTGTTTTTAAACTTCTGGTAGGATGCAGCGTGTGGTAGCTCATGGTGGTCCTGCACTGCCCATTTTCCTGGGGGCTGTCACCTTCCAGCCGAGAGAACAGGTCCCCTGCTGCTGCATGGGGCAGTTTGTGGTGCTTGGGATGTTAATGACCTCGGATTTCGGGCTCTTGGATGCTGTCCCTGGGAGCAGAGGGATGTGGGCTCCTGGTGCCTGGCTCTGTGCTGAGCTGTGGCACTCACTGACTGCAGGAATCAAATTTCAGGAAGTTTTTCTCATGTCACGGTTGAGCAACTGTGAAAAATCATACTGAGATAGGGAAATGCTGGTATGATTCTGAAGAAGAGAATAAACCAGAGTAAATCACGTTGCAAAAATGAATCAAGACAATCTTTACCTGGTTATGATGTGACAGAGGGTTAAACTTTGATATTCTGTTCAGAAGCCATTCAGCCTTAAATGACTAAATGTTGAGCAATATTTTTTTCCAAATGTAGCATATTCTCCCTTTGAAACAAAGGTTGTAGCATTAGTTTTTAAAGGAAGGCAGTTTTGCTTGAAGTACTTTTGACCACAAAGCAGGGCAATTCTCAGTTTTTAGCTTAGAAAGAGTATATCCACAAATTTAGGATTTGTAAAACAGCTGTCCCATGGGTTTCCCCATCACAATGTGGAAATTTATGGAGCAATACCTGGGTTTCTCATCTGGAGTCCAGAACTAATAGTGAGTAAAATCAGAGATGCAGTAATTATCTCAATTAGCTACCGTATGGATGAGCAGATGATGCTGTGTGATGTGAGACATCAGAGTTCCTCTGTGTTCATACCAGACAGTACAAATCTAAATTGCCAGTGTCTGTACTGATAGCAAGCTTTCTCCAAACAGCAGCATGTGATCTATTTTTTCCTCATGCCTGATCAAAAAAAAAAAAAAAAAAAAGAGGAGCAAATGCTGATTGTCAAACTAAGCTGTGTATTAGTCATACACTGTGCTGATGCTTCAGTCCTCATGCAGAGTGTCCCAGCAGCCCTGTACTGAGTGTCGTTTCATAGAATGGTTTGGTTTGGGTCAAAACTTGTCTAATTCTACCCCCCTGCCATAGGCAGGGTTGCCTTCCACTATCCCAGGTTGCTCCAAGCCCCATCCAGCCTGGCCTTGGACACTTCCAGGGATGGAGCAGTCACAGCTTCTCTGGGCAGCCTGTGCCAGGGCCTCACCACCCTCACAGGGACGAATTTATTTCTAATATTTGATCTAAATCTATCTTCTTTGCGTAACCCCTCACTGGAGATAAGGAGGAGAAGGCTCTGAAGGGGGGAAAAAATCCATGGCATGGTAATCTATTAATAGGAACAGCCACTTCTTTATTAATTTGCTAAATGAGTTAGGGCTGTATGTTTAGAAATTGTGCAGCAGTTAGGCTGATGCTGAGAGCAGGCCCCTGGAGACTTGGGGTGTGCAGAGGTAACATCTGATTTATTGTGAGAGCCAGCAGGAGCCCAGCTGCAGGGACTGGGTTTGATTTATCTGCTTGCACTGCCTTGTCTCCCACAAAGGGTCTGGTAAGGCCAGCCATGCAGGGAACTTGTGGATCTGGAGTGTTACCTGTTCTTCTGCATCTCTTCTTCTATTGCATTAATTTATTGGTTTTTTGCGGCTCATTGTGGGGGTTTTTTGATTTTTTTTTTTTTGTAAGTTTTGGAGTTGTTTTTTCCCCGAGTCCCCTGTATTAAATTTTGGCTATAAAAAGGGGAGCATTTTTACTAAATCTAAATCAGTATTAAAGGGCAAGAGACTGAACCCATTGCAAGGTTATCTGATGGAATATTGTGCTTTTTGCAGTTGGTATCTCTTTTGTATCTGCTTTGGTTATCCATGCTTCAGCATCATTTCCTACTGGGATCAGAGGCCAGGGACAAACAGGGATGGGAAATGCACAGCCGTGTGAAAATCTCTTAATACTGAATTTATCCTGGGAAGTGTTCAAGGCCAGGTTGAGCAGACCTAGTGGAAGGGGTTTGGAACAACATGAGCTTTATTGTTCCTCCCAACCCAAACCATTCTGTGATTCTACCTAAAACAACCCCAAAGTGCTTTTGCTCCTTGCATCCATTGCTAATGACCACAGGAAAACCTGTTTGTGGCACACTGGCTACCAAGCACTGTTTTATGCTGTGTATTCCCACTATGTTGTTGTGTTTTAACTGTGCACAATGAAGTCCCCAATGCTCTGTGTTTGTTATGAATGAAATCTGATTTATCATCAGTGCTCTGCTCATCCATGGACCCGTGACTCATCATTAATCAGGAGATATAGCATAAACCAACTCTTATGCCTTGGCATTCCTTTTGTAAGAGCAGAAAAGGGCTTTGTGCACACCAGTTGTTAAATGGCATCAGGTTCACACAGGTGTTGGTACAACAAATTTTGGCAAATGCCATTGGTGCAACACACTGCAGCTACAGGGCAGTGAAGCAGTGTGACAGCAGCTACTGAGCTCTATTTGATTTTGATTTTCACCCCTCCTAATCCAGGTAGAAATAGAAACTTGATGACTCTGGGGTGCTTGGTCTTTTGGAGATGCAGTTTTTCTGTAGCTGCATATCTGGTGAAAGGCAATCCTGAAGCAAACATACTGCATTGATTTGCACATAGTTATTAGGCACTTCAGATACAGAACAGAAGGACCTTTCATTCTGTACTCAATTGACTAGCATTAAAAAGTAGGAAATAGGTGCTAAAAGTGAACCTTGACAAATAAAACTGTTGTATTGCTCTAATGAAATGCTATTTAAAGCAGTACATGAAGAAGCTTTTTAGAAGGAATGGAAAATCCAAAACAGTTTTTCCCTCCAAATAAGATGATTTATGCTCTGATAAAATTAGATTTTTAGTTAAAGGAATTTGCAGTCATTAAATGGTGCCCATGAAATAAGTCTCATTTATAACCATCTGCTTTATGGCTTCTGCAGAAAAGTATTCCTCAGGCAATGCATTCAAGAACTTTGGTGTCATTTTTATCAAAATAGTTTGGTTCTCTATGGGTAACACTATTAAAGTCTTTGAAACCTCTATGTGATTTTTTTTTAAGTTGAGCATCATCTTCAAGAGAAGTCCACCTGGAGCTGCTGCCTTTTTGTACTGTACTTTAAGCCCTGCTGTGGCTGCCAGGCATTTTCCTGTTTTTTTGTCTACCCTCCTGAAATCTTGAGCATTCTCAGTGTCACTGGAGGTTTCTCTGGGGAAGGGATGTTTTGGGGGACACACCAAGTGCTGCTGCTTTCCCAGGAACAAGAAGTGATGGCTTGCAGCCTGACCTTGTGCCCTCCCACTGCAGTTCTAACAAGCTTTTCTTCTGAACCCTGCATCTGGTTTTTTGGATAGTTTATATTCATCAGAGCTTACAATTATAAGGGGAAAAGAATAAAGGAAGGGAAACTTTGAAGACCATCCTTTGTCTTTCATGATGTCTGTGCAGACATGGAAATAACAAAAGGGCATTTTATAAAAGTGAGATGAGACTTGGATGTTTGTTTAATAGAGCCTTGATAGTCTATTTCCTTTTGATCAATATAATAGTTGTAATTAGTTTTAGTATTTCTAAGCTTTTGAACTGCAGAGAATTCAAACAGCTTGTTAGTGTGAGGGGATCTGGGGAACTTTAAAAGTATTCTTCTCTTTTGCATATATTGCATGTACACAGGCCTAATGATAGCAGCTGTAGCTGAGTTTTTTTATCCCATGCCCCACCTCTCAAACTAATATTTTGAAAAGCTCAGAGAGGTCCCTGGAGTATAACTGCCTGCACAGCTCAGAGCTTTGCTACATAAAGAGGATAAATGCTTTGAAGTCTGTATTAATCCTGAATGCCATTTTATATATTGCTCAAGATCACTGAGGTGGTATCCTACAGGGAATAATGACAGTATTTTTACAAGCAAATACCCTTTTTTTTTTATTATCCCCTTCAGCTGACTTGAAGGGTGCTAAGGAGACCATTTCTGGTATTCTGGTCCTTCTCTGATGTGGTGGAAGCTTTGGTTGTGTGAAGGAAGGAGAAGCAGCATCTGCTGCCTGCACAGGGGATGACAAAGGGCAGTATGAACTGTCACTGTGTTTGGGCAGGACATGGGTGATGGGAGGTGGCCCCTGGGCTGGAGGAGACCTCAGCTGTGGCTCTGTCCTGCCCTGGGACTTTCCAGAAGGTTCTGGGAGGGGGCAGGAGGCAGAAAGGGGCATTTCTGTGGCAGTCCATGGGGACCTACAGCACAGCAGCCTGTGGTGCCCAGAGCCTTCTCTTCTCCAGGCTGAACAACCCCGCCTCTCTCAGCCCGGCTCCGCTGCAGAGCCACTCCAGATGGTCCCCACAATTCCACTAGTTCTAATACTGGCTGCAAGAAATAGCTCCAATGATGGAAATTTGGACGTATTTGTAATTAACCCATAAATAGTGTTACTGCGTGGAATTAAATATTAATTCCTCTGAAGTCTCACCATTAGTATAAGCAGATAGTGTTGCCTGGGAATGCAATACCTTTTGAAACAGTGTTGTTTTAAAACAAGTTTCTGTATTAGAGATGATTGTGATGATTTGCAAAAAAAATTATGCAAAAAAAAAAAAGCAAAAATATTATGTAGGTGTGCATGGATTGAAATGAGCACTCAACTTTCAGCATGAGTAGTCCAGTGGCTTTGAAATTACTCAGATGTTTGCAGAAGTCTCTGCTAAAAATATCTGTAATGGTTTCTCCTTCCTCAAGCCCAAATCTTTGGTGTAGTAATAATAACCCTCCTAACTGCTCCCTTTTAACATAAATAGAGAAAAAAAATCAATTTTCAAGACAAATGTTGTGCTTTACAATGTAATTTATCACATAGTGATGAGTCATTTTAGGTGTTATATTTATCCATTAAATATCTGTGGACAAACTGAAATGTGTGCTTGAAATTGCTCCTGAGTTATTGTATTGAGCTTCATAGATGCTTCCCTGGGTCAGTAATTGATGTTTTTAGGGGGGGTTGTTCATCCTGCCTTTGAACAATTCTTGCATTTAATAAAAAACACCACAAAAAAATTCTCTTTTTCCTTATAGGACTCCAGAAGGTTTGAAGTTACAAGAAGAAAAGGTAGGAAAACTGGTTTTCTTTCAGTGTGTGTGTTGGTGTTAAGTATCTTGCAGTAACTTTTTAAAATAAGCATGAGTTCACACACTTGAAAGGTTGTGCTGCTGTGGGTTTTCCAACAGTCTGTGCCTGGTGCTTGTCTGACAGTTCTTAGTGTTGCAAATTGTAGAATTTTTTTTTCCAATGAAAACCTGCTATTTTAGCACAGAACTTCATGATGGTGTTGGGTGTGCATGTCAAGGTTTGGGTGCTGGCAGGGCACCTAAATGGCTTTAAGCTGAAGGAAGATAATTTAGATTAGATATTGGGAAGGAATTCTTCCCTGTGAGGGTGATGAGGGCCTGGCACAGGGTGCCCAGAGAAGCTGGGGCTGCCCCATCCCTGAAGTGTCCAAGGCCAGGCTGGAGGGGGCCGTCATTCTGATTTTTTAAGATTTTCTAAGCCTTCTGATGTTTACATTCTTGTAACAAACTTTCTCACACGCTTTCTGTAAATAACTCATTGTTTTGCATTCTTTTATGGAGCAAGAGAAATTTGATGGGCTGTCGGTTTGTCCAGTGTCATTGGAGAGGTGGCACTTTCACCCTCCAATCCACTGTCACTTTTAGAAAACTATAAATGTTAAAGTCAGATAATAAACTTCCCTTTCTTTCACCTTGAAAGCAGTGGTGTGTTTGTGTTGTTTTGTGTCCTATAGTGACATCGGGCTTGGAGCACCCTGGGACAGTGGAAGGCACGGCAGGGGGTTGGAACTGGATGACTTTAAAGGTCTTTTCCAACCCAGAACATTCTGTGATAAACTCAAAACCTGGAGAATTTCAGGGAGAAAAAGGCGCAGATGATGCTCTCCATGCTCTGCACAGCACAGCTCCACCCAAAGGTGCTCTGAGCTCAGCTCCTGCTCCTGGGCACTCTGCTGCCTCAGAAACAATTCTCTTCTGCCAGGAGAGGCTCTTTGATGGCTCCTGGCAGCCGGGGGAGAATTGGCCATCAAAGTGCTCATTCTGGTTATCATTAATTTTGATTTTGTTCAGCAGATGTTTTCTGGATCAGGCAGTTGCTTTCCTCATCTGTCTTGGTAGAATGTGAAGCAGGTGGCACTCTGCTGTTCAATGGATTAATGCATTCCCTGTTCCCTTCCAGAGCTTCTTGAATTGTTTCAGGCATCCCATATGTTGGGAAGAGTTTGTAACTACCAAGGTTTTACTGCATAAGCAAAGAAGGTCGTGTCCAAGGGTAAATTGTCATTTGGGCAAATAATTTTTTTGTTGTTGTTCTTGTGGTTTTTTTCTTCTGTGAGGCTGAGGCAGCAGAGAGGCTTGAATTAATTAAAAATGCAGCTATTGCTAATGGTGAAATCTATTTGGTTTAGGTGTCCAGTGCGTGTGTCTGTTTGATCAAACTTCTGCCACTCTTCATGAAGCAATCCAGCTCTGTTGTACTTCCCTCAGTCTCAGGCTGAGGAGGGCTCTTGGGTGGGTCAAGGCTGCTTTGGGATGCAGAAAACCTCTTGGTGTTGTGGATGTGGACACTTTTCAGTCATGCCCTGGCTGTAGTTTGTGGTGCAGTTCATTATAGGCACAGAGACTGGATCCCGTCTTGTGGATGTACCTCCAGGCCTTTTTCAGATATGAGTTCTACTTCCAAAACTTTCTTCACAGTGAAAGTAACTCACACATATGAGAGCTTAAAGATAGCAGTTCTTGAAATCAGGTTTGAGTTTGCAGATTGTGCGCTTGGAGAATGTTACTGCAAAGCAATAACTGAATTTGGAGATCAGTGCCTCAAGACACAAAATTCCCAGGCTAAGTGAGGCTGATTTCTCATTGCTTCCAGAGGATGGGTAAGACTTAACTTTTATTTTGAGGGGTAAAATCATAATTTTTTTGTTCAGAAGTGAATTCAATGTAATGGACTTCTGTTAGAAGCTTCTTAGATCCCTGGCTGGAGTGAAGGGGATGGCAACTGAGGGAGTTAAGATGTATAGATAAATTTGGCTTATGCCCAGCAAGGCAATATGTGGATTATCAAGTCTGTCTGAAGAACTGCAAACTCCTCTAAAGTCAAGAAAATGCTAACATGGTAAATACCTCTTGATAACAAAAGCCTGTGGATTTGCAGAGCTACCTGGGGATTTTCAGCAATGTTTAAGTATCTTCCTCTCTGGAGTTATTCCTCAATAGTGCCTATAAAATAATTCAACTAAAGGCTCCTTCAGAAACCTGTTCAGTATTAAAATGTGCACAGAGCAGATATCATTTGGTGTCAGGAAAAAAATAACAGGAAGGTCAGAATGTTTATTATGCACACAAAAGGATTTCTTCTAAATCTTGTGATATGGTATGAGGTGATTTTGGTGAGGCCTTTTTCCCCCTAAAAATGGTAATTTTGCAGATAATGGTTTTTCCTGAGGATGATTGGAAGAGATTGGAAGTTGGGAGTTTATCCTTGTTCTATTCCCTTGGTAGAAATTTTGGCTTTCTCTTAAAAAGCTGGAAAACTAAAAAATATCTCACAGAAACACCCACAAATGTGAGAGCTCAGCAGCCTTATTCTCTATCTGCTTTTATTATCCCAGGCTTATGGATGATCCAAGATGATTAAAAAAAGAGCTTTTGGTGAAAGGAGGGGCAATCCTGGTTTAGACTTTTCAGAATTTTTCTTTATTTTGGGACGAAAGGTTTGAATCCTTTAGATTTAGAGCAGACACTTTTCTTTCAAAGGGAGCAAAGCCTTGATTGTTGTTGAGGATGAAGACACTTTTTTCTTTTTTAGTTGTGGATGAGTGTAGTTCAACTGTGAGGTTTTGGTTTCCAAAGCATCAGGATTACATAGGCTGGAGAAATTTTGAACCTGCTCCAAAGCCCATTACAGTCAATGAATGGTTTTCCTTTGACTTCCATGGCATGAGATCAGCAGTAATTACATGATCTTTTAATTGCTGTGGTATGGAGGAGAGATGCTTCCCTGACTGCAGCTGGCAGCCACCTCTCAGTGATGTTTGGAGACTGATTTTCTTCTCAATTGCAATGGAAATGGCTGCAGAACTATTTTGTTCCTGGGATGCCTAACTGGTGTGCAAATATTATGCTTTTTAACTAAAAATAATTTTTAATCAAAAAACCCCTCAATCTGAGATTTTATTAGAAGATGCAGGAATATTTTTCTAAATTCACTTGAAATTTACCTTTGAGTTGGTCACACATTCTACCCAGTGTGGTGGGTCATATTGTATTATATTATCATCCATATTATGCCCATGCAATGGTGACCAGAAGATGGGGTAGGGTGCCAGGTTTGGTGTTGTGCTTTGAAAACAAACAAAAACAAACTTCCAACCAGCCAAAAAACCTCAAAACACAAGCTCAGGAAACACCAATGTGTGATAAACAAGCACAGGATTTGAATACCATCCCTCTATATTGCTCTGTTGAACTGAAATCACGGGAGAAGTTTGGGCAGGCAGATCTTTTTTCACTAACTGAATCTTTTTTCTCGTTTTTGTGTTAATTTTTCATAATTTTTCCTGCCCTTAGTGCAGAGGGAAGGGGAGTGGAGCCAAAAGGGGAATAAGCTGCACACTCCTTGTTGCTGTCCAGGGCAGTGTGATACTGCAGGAGAGCAGATGGGGAGGAGCAAAACAGGAGCAGGGAGCTGGGAAAAGCAGCAGTTTGTGCAGATCATGTGGACACTGCAGGCATTTAGTGTAAAGGATGAAGAGAGTAGAGAAAGGGATGAGGTGTCAGAATGGTTGGGGTTGGAAGGAACCTCAAAGCCCATCCCATTCCACCCCCTGCCATGGGCAGGACCCCTTCTGTTTTCCCAGGCTGCTCCAAGCCCTGTCCAGCCTGGTCTTGGACACTTCCAGGGATGGGACAGTCACTGCATCTCTGGAAAACAAATGCCAGCATCTCACCACCTTCACAGGGGAGAATTTCCTCCTAAAATCTACACAGTCTGAGGAGAAGTCCCTGTGCAGGAAACTGGGAGACTGAAGGGCGTGTGTTACATTGGAAGAAACAGGACCAAGCTTGTAGGGAGCACCTGCAGACATTAGGCTGGACAGTGGCAGGGTTTAATTTTAAAGATTGGTGACTTTTCCCTGTGTAATGAGTGTACATGAATGCATAATACTTACCTGCTGCTGTAAATTACACCATACAGCTTATATATGTAAAAGCCACATAGATTTGTGTCTATCAAATTCCCCATGTCTGGCAGAACAGAGCCTCCAGTGGTTTCCCCAATTATTTTAATGGCAAGGACACAGGAACTAATTCTGCAACTTCTGGAGCTAACAAATGTTCCCATTTCAGTTGGCACTGTGGGGCTGAAGGATGCTGAGTATGAAAACAAATTGTCTGCGGAGTAGAACTGTGCCCAAGCATATGTATAGTCACATTAAGCATAAAGAGCCAGGTCTTCAGTAGATAGAAATAAGCAAAGCTCTGCTGAATTAATGGACCACCTTTGCCTTTTACTAGCTGAGAACCTAACCCAAGCACTTAAAACTTTTAATTTGTTTTTATGTTGTTCACAATCATCCGTTCAACAAATTAGTGTCAAAAGATGCTTTTGAAACCATTCAGCCAAGAAATGTTCAAGTAAATTGCTTCTGCTTTGACCATATAATCTTATTAAATGAGATGCAACTCTAGATTTATTCAGACAGATGACATCACACTGGCATAAAGATACAAACTTTAAATATCTGGTTTGAATTAAAACTTCTTTGAATTGACACTTGTCTGAAGTTTTCACAAGCTCTGTGTTGTGGATGTCTTATTTGTATATATTTATTACAGATACAGAATCCACATTGTCACACTGTGATCCCTAATCACAATGTGGAGCAATAGAATGAAGTACACCCTGAGCTTTCTCAAGTTGCTAGAGTTGTATTGAAAAATCTCTGCATCAATTAGCAGTGGTAGAGGATCCAGCCAACAGCTTAAGAAATACTTCATTATTCTGCACTTGACATCAATTTTTATGTCCTACATGAAAACCTGACTCATGGTTATAAAACAGTAATGCCCTTCAGAAATTCTATTTACTTCGTCCTTTCTTTTCGCCCACTTCAAATGTTTGCCTCTCCATGGAAGATGACAGGCACTCCAAAATTGGCAGGAATGATAAGTTGCTCTCCTGAAATCCTTCAGGAGCACAAAGTGGTCAGCTGTAATTACTATTGTAGTAAATCACCTATTAATTTCCATTATGTTGGTTTTTTCCTATTACTGGAATTCAAAAACATCTGTGGTTTTTTCCTTATGATTTAGTCAAAACCCACCAAAAATGAGTAGCTGTGCCTATGTTGCTCTTTAGAAGAAACTGTGCCACCAGGATCTTGGTTGTGTGGCTATCCCGGTTACATCCAGATGATATAACAGAGAAAGTAAATATTTGCATGTATATGCTCTGTACACAGCTGGGTGTTCAGAAACACACTGGCTGAATTTCAGGACATTCTTCCAAAGTCTGAAGGACAGCTTTTACATTAAAAATCCCTGTTTTGTTGAATCACAAGTTGGGATATTTTCCATGTTTGTTATACTAGTTTTAACAATTACTCAGTCTTTACTTCAAACAAAATTTTTTGTCTCTGCCCATCTCAGCTGCTTTATTTTCATAGAAAGTTTTATTATCTCTGGCTTTGCCATTCACTGACAACATATGCTTTGAAATCTATTACTCAGGGAAGGAAGTTTGGGTCAAGATATTAATCTGATGTTTAGTGCCTGTGTTTCCAAGGTTATGAAACCACAGTTTCTCAGATTTTTTTGTACTTCATCCCGCTTGAACAGCCTAGCCCTAGTTGGGAAGGGGCAAAGTTGTTTGCTCCCACCACCTACCAGCAGTGGTGTTTAATTATAACTTGGCATATTTTGTGCTCTTAAGTGGCAGGAATTAAAAGAGGGAGTAAAACTCTGTGGAGGGGGAAGAACCTCAAATAATCAACACATTAGCCAGTGCTGGGCACAGTAGTAAATTAAACAGGAATGTGAACGCTCCTGGGCAGTGTTACTATTGCTGTTTGTATTGCACGTGTCTGGGACGAGGAGCAGAGAATTGCATCTTGGCCAGGGAGTTTCTGAGCAGCTCCTGAACCAAACAGGGCTGGTCCTGGTGGTCACATCATGCTGAAAAATGACTGTTCACAGAGGTGGAACGCTTCTGAAAATGTGAATGGAGCCATGGCTTAGCCCAGCTTTGCCATAGGCATAGCAAACCCCTTGCATGCCCATCTCTCTGATTGTTGGAAACAGAGGGGTTTTGCAGAGTTAAGGTTCCTCTAAAATGTATCCATCAGTTTTTGTAGTAGAGTACTTTGGGGCAGGAGGAGGAATGAATTCTCTTCATGGCAGAATGGGCATGACTGTTTAGTAAGTAAATAAAATAGAGTGTGGCTTTGCTAGAGCAGCAGATTGATGGACTTGAAGGAGCTGGAGTGAAAACTTCTTGAGTGGCAGGAAATCGTGAAATTGTTTCCCAGCAGCAGGTCGGATCAAGCAGATTGTGAACAAGCTTAGGAAGTGGACAGCTTCAGTTCCCAGTGTGGGAAGACGGAGAAGATGCATATGAGTCAGAAATCTATGAGACCTTGTGAGGATTTACAGGGAGATACAAAATAACATATATATGTGTTCCATACTGCTGGACATCATAAATAAGTATGCCCAGTGCAGAGTGCTGAAGCTGGATGTGCCTGAAGGCATCTCTCTTTTTCCATCTGAAATTAGAACAAACTCTGCTGATTTGGCAGCTGAAAAAGCTGCATGTGGTGTTGGCTTTAGTCAGCCCTTACCTTCACAAACTTCTCTACTTTTTCCATCTAAACTGGGAACTCTTTTGGAATATGCTGCTTTGTCCTACAAAACTTGTTTTGGCTGCATCTTCAGCCTCTCCAAAGCACTTTTCTCCAGCTGCCCCAGAGCTGTAAAGCAGGACTAGTTTGCACTGGTCTTCTAAGATTACCTGTCTTTAAGAATGAGAGAACATATTTTCAGACAAATGGGCTTTTCTTAAGTATCATTAGCAGCAGCCAGGTTGAAATACAGTGAGGTTTGAAGTCATGTTGGATTTGAATTTTTTGGTTGTTTTCAGTGGTGCATTGTTCTTTCTATGAAATTCTACTTTTGTGCCCAGCCACATAGCTCTGGTGAAATGCTGTTGTTACAGAGAGCATTTCATGATGTGGAAGCCCCTCTCATACAGAGCAGAGATGTGATGCTTGTATACGATATTGAAAGGTGCAAATGCACTGTAGACCCAGAGTTTTCAGACCAGCTATAACATAAACTCATTTGTAAAGGTTGAATAAAAAACTGGCAGCAGATGTTTCTGAAAATGGCAACATAATGTAAGATGCAAGCACTGTCAAACAAATCAGTTTATCCAGCATGTTTTAGATATTAGGAAAATGAGTAAACTCACACTTTCAAACAAAAGATCCAAAGTCCAGGATTGCTTCTGGGTCCAGTCAGATTTTTGAGTCATGATTTTTGAACATGCTACTAGTCTACTTAATATGTGTAAGAGTATGGTGCATTTTCAATTTCAGACTTAATAGGTTTCAACATGCCATTTCTTCTTGAACTGAGCTTTAACTGTGAGGCAGAGCAATTAGGGTAATACTACTGGAGCTTCAACTCACTGCTCAAATATGAGCTAAAAATAAGAGAGGAATAACCTTCTTTGTGCTCTCTTAGTTCAGGTACTTACTCCCAGGTGGTCATGGCCTCAGCCTGTGGAAGATGGAGGTGCTGAGCCTGTCACTGGGTTAGCCCAGCTTGGGGGGATGATTTAGGGCAGGGGAGCTCTGGAGGTGACATGGACAGTGGCTGAGGCCAACAGCAATCTTTGCAGTGCTTCACTGTGGGGCTGTTATAGTCTTGCACCATATCCTGCTCTAGCCAAACCCAGCAGAATGACAGAATCCCAGAATAGTTTGGGTTGGAAAGGATTTGAAAGGTTATCTCATTACACCCCCCTGCCATGGGCAGGGACACCTTCCACTATCCCAGGATGCTTCGAGTCATGCTCAGGCTTGCCTTGGACACTTCCAGGGATGGGACAGACACAGCTTCTCTGGGCAACCTGTGCCAAGGCCTCACCCCCTCTCTGGGAAGAATTTTTTCCTAATAGGATGTGAAGAATGAGCCATTCAGGTGTTTGGGGCCATAGCCATGTCCCTGGCTGCTGTTAGAGCAAGTACTCTGCTTAAGTGAGTGGTTTTCAGCGGGGCCCTGCTTTGTGTGTAAATGGTCCTTTTGGACTTTACATTTCTAAACAAGATTTCATTTCGGTAATTAGCACGTGTCAGTATATTTTTAATAAGAACTTAGGAGCCTGTGAAATGGTTCAGTTCACGGTGCTTGGGAAAGAAAAATCTGCTCTGTATAAGGTAATGTAATTACTTTTCTAAAGGAGTTTTTATTATGCATCTAACTGCACATTTACTGTTCTTGATAGACCCAAATAAAACCAGAACAGAATGAATAAGCCATTGGGTAAATAAAAGAGGTAAAGCATTTATAAATATGTATTTAGTCAACAGAGCTGATTGGCCACTCTGCAACTGCTCCAAGGTCTCAGTAATCCAAGTTTAATAGCCTTCCATAAATATTTCCTTGTTTGTCATGAGACTGGAGTTATTTATCCATGCCATGCTGCTTGCTTGTGTTTGATGAGAATTTTTGAAGAATATTAGGCAGGTTTGTTGTTTTGCATATAACATAATGGGCACTGTGTGTTTATGAAGTAGCATGAGAGTGATCCTTGTATTTTTGTCCCCATCTCCTCCTCATTATTATCCTTGCCTCTCCCTCATAGGTGGTATGTCTTTTTGTCATTCTTTTTACTCTCTCAGTTTTAGTGAGGTTTAGATGTGCCTTCTTTCTGCTGAATTTCTAAGTTCTGTCTGGTAAAGGGTCTCCAGTAATGTGACAGTCTTTAGGCTGAATATCAGCCCAGATGCTTTTTTTAAATGAGTGTAAAACTGTTTGACTCATTTCAGGTATCACGAAACTCATGCAGTAACCAGGATTATTAAACCATGTTTAACCAGGATGAAACTAAAATATGTGCAAAGTGATTCTGGACCTATAGACTTCAAAGCTGGTTCCTTGCAAAGGCATAAGTTGGATTTTGGCTTTTAAATTTGTTCAGCACAGGGGACCATGTCTGGTTATTAATATACTGTTTCTGGGGTTTGTGTGCACAATAGTTGTTGCAAAGGCTGAAATCTATCTTGCACAGCCAGCAGATAATAGCATCAAATTATGCTCTAGCTTGGAAAATAAAAAAATACAAGAAAAAACTGTTGTGTTTTCCATCTGCAGATTTGGAAATTTTTCAAAATGTCACTTCTTACAAGATTTCAATTTAGTTTCTCATTGCAACCGCAAAGTAGGTGACAGTGGCATGCAGCGCTCCTGCCTCTAGTTGTTTTGCTTTTCCCATTGAAATTCTATGATGTGAATTGCCTATAACAGGATCTTTTTTCTTTACCTTTCATATCTGAATGCTTTAAAGAATCATTTTTCTCTCCTTT
This sequence comes from Geospiza fortis, assembly GCF_000277835.1. Classification (NCBI taxonomy): domain Eukaryota; kingdom Metazoa; phylum Chordata; class Aves; order Passeriformes; family Thraupidae; genus Geospiza; species Geospiza fortis. The sequence continues at coordinate 2,501,099 of NW_005054308.1, read as the reverse complement.
ACTGAAGTTAGGTTTTTTTATTATCCTGGTTTTTATTTCTTCTTTACCCATAATTATTTTTCAAAAATTATTAGTTTTCCCTAAATTATATAATAGCCACATTTAGTTTTGAACTCCTATTGCCTGTTAAATACAGAAGTTCATCAGCTGCTTTTAACAGAATCAACATTGTGGCAACCCTTATTCCCTGGGAAATAGAATCAGTGAAGCCAGAAATTGGAAGCAGCCCTGTGCAGCTTCTCTGCTGTTACCAACGTGTCCAACTCTGTTGGCACCAGTGTCAGTGAGGGCTGATCCATTGCCAGAGACATTTTCATGGGAAAACACCAGTTGGTGAAAAGAGAGGGTGGCTGTGCTTGGAGCAGATATCCCAGCCTGGGAGGTGCCTGTGTGTGCACTCCTAGATGCTGATAGGATTTCCCCGGTGTGCAGGAGTTGGGATCCAGGCTACATCTGAGCACTGTGCAATGATGAAACTGTGTGACCCATAAAAATTCTGATAAATTAAGAAGTTCATTCTCCTAACTCTGTCATAATACTTTAAGCAGTGACCCTAAGCAGCAGACAGGATGAGACCCTGAGAGGGTCTTTCAGAGAGGGGCTCATGGTCTCACTGCTCAGGGTAGCTGGATTAGTGTGCCTGTTCTTGATGCTGCTTTTGCAATAAGCAGCTGGAGTCATAGGAAAGTTGGAGAGAAGTACAGGTTCTTAAATGCTTGTAAAACCAAGCTGGGTTTTACCATCATGATGATGAACTGGCCAGCCAGGGCTGCAGTGTGTGTGCTGGATAGAGGACTGTAACAGCTTCTAGTGGGCTGGGGGTGTCAAAACCAGTAAGGAGCAACTCTACTGTAAGGCAGAGCATGTGGATTAAGTCAAAGCCCTTACCAGTACATTAAATTATCCAGAAAGCCCTGACTGCTCCTCAATACTACAGTGTGTCCCTATCAGAACTAAGTCTTCACATAAAGATATCAGAAAAGGAGCAGAGACTACTCTTTTCCTTTTGGATATATAATAAACGCTTCCTGCATGGGGAGGTTTGCATTTGGATGACACCTGTAACTATATTCCAAACAGGTCAACTGGATTAGAGAGAGTGCTAAGTGATCATTTTTGGTGACTAACAGAGTTTGTATTATCACTGGATCATCCTAACATGTGTGGAGATGCTGGTGAAGTAATTGGGTTCTGAGTGAACTTGAAAATGGTTTCTTGATTGACCGTGAGACAATGCTGAGAATGACTCTTTCACCCTTTTAATGTTCACCCAATATAAATAACACCACCAGAACAAGTCCTGCCTGATCTGTGTGTTGGGCATTGCAATTCCCTTCTCAAAGGAAGCGTGTTCATCAGGCCTTGTTCATCACATCTGGGCTGTGTTCCCTCTGATTCAATGATCCCATCATCATTCACACATCTTTAACTGAGCACCCCCTAGTATTCTGAAACAGAAATAATAATTACAGCCCTCTGTCTTTCCTTTCACCCCTCTGCCTTTCCAGCAGACAGAAGCTCTAATGTGATTATTTCTCAGGATGCTGTTTGCTCACTGGAGGGTGAGAGGCTGTTCTTGTCGGGAGAACGGCGCTGCGGGCCTCGCTGAACACCTCTGCACAGCACATGGAGCTCTCTCTCTTTGGGAAACCTGTGGGATTATTTTCAGTTTCAAATGTCACAGCAATTAGTATTTGGAATTACGTAACTGAAACATGTTTTATTGTACTCATTTAACAACAGGAATGATGATGAAAATAATTTAAAGTATCCAGCTTATTTTCCTTTGCATCCTTTTGACTCAGCCCTCTACCAGTGGAGTTTCCATTTCACTTTCCTGATTTTGCAGCAATAATTTTCAGACTTTCCTTGAACCAAACCTGTTGTTCGTTCTTTCAGTGCGTTCCCAGGGGACGGGAGGATTTCTGTCAGAACAGCAGAGCAGTTCCTTTCAGGAGGCCGAGTGGAAGCAGGAGGAGCGGGAGGAGGCAGTGGCTGGGCGCGCGCGTGCCCCCATTGCTGATGTGCTGATCAGCACACGGCTGCTGTGAGCAGGGCTCTCCAGGGACAGCCAGCTCCAGCGGGAGAGCCATTAATATCCAGCAGCTCTGGCAGTGGGAGCTAAGCATAGTGCACTTATTTAATTTAGACGTTAAATCTCTTTCTTAGCACAAACAAACACTCCTTTGCTGGCTTAAAATTCTCCTCGGCTGCTGTGCGGATGGAGCTTTTGTCTGCAAGCCTGCACTTTTGGCAAGGGCTTGGAGGGGGATGTGGTCACAGAAATATGGAATTGTTAGGGCTGGAAAAAGCCTCTAGGATCATCTAATCCAGGCATTAACCTGGCACTGCCATGTTCCTGGGAGCTCTCCTGAGCTCTGAGCTGACCCATGCTGGCTGGTCACTTCTGGGGTGAGGGGTCTGCATGTCTTTGGGGGCTCCAAGGGTTTAGGTCATTAAGGAGTTAGAGGTGGTTGGTCAGAACTGCTCTGTTGGGTTTACAGTTGAAATAAACAGGCAGAAACTCAACCCCAAACTAGATGCTTTTAGTTCACTTGCAAAATCCCATCTGCAATTTATCAACAGGCACCCTCTAGCATTACTTATAGGTGAAGTGTATTTGAGCAAGAATAAGATAAGATGAGGTAATAATTATTAAAACTAGGATTTGTGCTGGCTTAAATACAACAAAGTTTTTAGGTTTTTTGTTGTTTTTTTTTTTACTTCTGGTGAGAAAAGGTGAGTTCAGATTTTGCCTCTTTGTCAACACATAGGAGGCTAAGCATTGTCTAGATCTTGAGTGAAACAAAATCCTTACTACTTGATGCTACACGTGCTGCAGTAAAAATAAATGTTATTTCCCACAAATACCACTATACTATGTTAGTATTTCTCTTAATTACTGGAAAGATTGCTGGTACTACCCCTGTTTCCTACAGGCAATGCCATATGACAAAAAGAAGGTCTGAGGTTTCCAGGAACATATGCATGGCATATGTTTTCTAAAGCCAAAAGGGTTGGGTTTTGTTTCACAAGATTCATTTAGTCCTTGATAGAGCACACAAACTTTCTTCTTTAAGGTCAGATAAAAATCTGTTTTCTGTGCTGCTAATTTATCAGGCACCAGAATATGAAGGTCATGGTTTGTAGGGAGAAGAAGCAACTTTTACTAGGCCAGCTGAGAAACGTGGGAAGCTGTTGAGCACAGGAACTGTTCATCAGGTCTAAAATGTTAATGGCAACTGTCGGATAGTGAATTCACTCCCTTTATACTTAAACAGAATTTGCTGGTTTTAAGGCTAGTGTAAACACAGTCTTTTTACTTGTTATTGTAATCTAATGATGTGTGTTTGCCAGCTATTAAGATAAAAATGGCTTTCAGGTCTCCCATTCTTACCTCCTTTGGTTTTTTTTTGGTTTTTTGTCTTTCCTTTTTGAAGGAAAAAATAGAGGTAACTTTGGAGAGTGTGTCCTGTGATGCCAACTGATTGTAGGACTTCTCCAAGAGTGTGATTTGGCAGCAAAAGGTTTGGAGGTACACTGTCATGGGGAGGATGACAGTGATGGGCATATTAACTTTTTCCTTTATTTACTTTCTAGCTTACAATTTAGATTTGGTATATTGGAATTTTCTTGGTGGTGGTGGCATGGATGTGGCCGCCCTGCTGTGAGTGTCCCCTACAGACCTGTTGTGAGTTCATTCTGCCCTCTTGAGAGTGGGGCCAAGGTTTCTGTCTATGTAGGGATAATGTGTGCCATAAGGAGTGCTGCTGTCTTCATGCTGTCATATGAAATGGTTTAGATTGGATATTAAGAAAAATTTCTTCGCTGAAAGGGTTGTCAAGCCCTCTGTGCCCAGGGCAGCAGTGGAGCCCACATGAATTTGGCACTGCTGGGTCAATGGTTGAACTCAGTGATCTTAGAGATGTTTTCCTAAACATTTCTCTGTTTCTGTGCTTTATGTGTGGATGACAGCATGGGGGTTCCAGCTGAATGCCCAGTGTGTGGCACAATCTCTGCATTAGCTGCCTGGGATGTTATTTTGCCCAGACCTAGACCTTATTTGGGAGCTAGGTTGTTAGGAATTAAAATTCATGGAGCAGATACTTGGAGCAGATGACGTTTGTCAGGGTGTGATGCTGCACTCCCAGATCCCAGCTCTCTGCCTGTGGGTGCAGCCAGGCTGCAGCTGGCACCAAGGGCTGAGGGGTTTAGCTGCAATTCTCTACTTGCTTCTTGCACTGAGACCTTGGTCAGGATTTAATAGGAATGAAGTCTGATAGAAGTTAAAAAACAATGATCACTTCTTCAATAATACATTTTTCCCCTGAAGATTTCCTTCTTCTGCATCTTCTAATAGGAAAAAACACATGAAAACAGGGTTCACTGGAGTGCAAACATCACCAAAGCTGGTGTGATTTCAGAGATAAAATCAGCTGAAAACTAATTATGATAATATTTAACTTTCTAACACTATCACAAGTGTCAATATCCTCTAAACTGATAGTCACGATGTGCCTTTTTCCTTACAGTGTTAGTGAATCCTTTAGGTCTCCCTGCCTGACAGTGGCAGTCTGTCATTGTTGCTGATCCAACTCTATTGACTCTGAGTTCTAAATAATTAAAATTGTGTGCTTGTATTGGGAAAAAAAGGCAAGAAACTTTCAGTAGCAGAATATCCTGCAACACTGGAGTGTAGCTTTTAGCATTTCCTTCTTAATTGCTGTCTTTAATTTGCAAGAAAGCTGTGACCCTCTGAGTGAGATGGGCTGGTATTAGTGAGATATAGAGTCCCACAGTTATTTGTGTAATTACATAATTATTTGTCTGAGAAAGTGAGGTTTTTTTACATGATGAGAAGAAAGCTCTCCTCTCCAGGTGGGGCTAATGTGGAGTGTGTTTTTAGTGTATTCCCTGGAGGAGAAAAATGCACAGGAAGGAGCTTCTGCTGCTGTTTCTTGCTCTTGTTTGTATTTTGTTTTTAAGAATAGGAGCACAGCAAAGTGGCTGATCATTGAAGGCCATGAGCCAAGACCCCATTCCCTGACATGTCATGTCTTACTAAAGCTTTTGAGGAAGCAAACCAAAACATTGTGAACTTAGCTCTATTGATGCCCAAGAGGCTCCATTCTCTATTCTGGTACTTCCAGTAGCAGAAGCAAAGAGGAAATTTTATGAGAGTGACTAAAAATAGTCTTATTGATTCCTGGAGCTTAGTTAGTCTCAGTGATTTCTCTACACAAACCTCGTTCAGTTGCTATTTTCTGCCTTTGTCGTGATTTCAGTGAGGGAGGTGTAAAGCAAAGGTAACATCAATTGACCTAAATACCTAAATAGCTGTTAGTGGAAAAGCAGGCGTAGCATTGGGAAGAGCAACAGGGAGATGCTGGCTCCTCTGGGATGCTGCTGCCCCAATGCTTTATCCTGTATCAGCCCTGCTTGTGCTGAGTGTATGGATTTTCTGGGTTTATGTGCATTATTTCAGCAAAAGTTGCTTTACTTTGGCGAGTCAGGGTGTAACTGATAAACCTGTTGTTTGGTCTTAATGGGTTTGCACACCCTAAGATGTATCTTGACTGTCTTGAGTCTAATACCTGAGTGACTTGGATGCAGTAATAATCTAACTCCTAGACACACAATTCTGAAAATAACAGGAATTCTTTGTATATTTATATTGACTATATATATGTTCTCAGATGGATTTCAGCATTTTATATAGAATTTTATTGGCTGTTGGGTTTTTACCCTAAAAGTCACTGTGTTATCTTAATCATAGCAAGTAACCTTTCTCATGTGTGAAATGGGGATAACACTGGGTAAACTTAGAACTGTTGCGTGGGGTGGTTGGAGTATTTTGGTCTCTTTAAAATAAAGCTCTGTGTGTGTGTGCCAGCAATGTACTTTGCTTTCTGCCCAGGTTCAGCTGATGACACTTTGTGAGTCAGTGGCAGAGCCAGGTACAGGAAGCTGCTAAAATTACTGATGGGTTGGGGGCCACTGTGGTAGTGGGGTCAGAACTTGCCTGGTATTGGGGTGGGGTTTGAATATACCTCAGCAGCATCCCTTGCAAGGTCTGCAGGACATCTCTCCCTTACTGGAGTTACTGAGACAGGAGGGTGGACAGGCTGTCACCCAGACTGTTGTCCCCCAGTGATGGATGTGTAGAAGGACAGGTGTGTGGCAGGACCATGATTTGCCCATCAGAAGCTCAGAGTGGGGACCTCTGTGCTTGGTGAGGGCATTATCTGCTCTGCTTCTCTGGCCCCTTATCCAGTAGGGTCCTTTCTGCAATATAGTTCAGACTAAAGTGTGCCTGATACTGTCAGACGTTAAATATCAAATTATGGGGGATAATCATGGGGACATGACATCTTTGGGAACCTCATTGAAATGTCTCTGGTTCCCACTGTGCTTGCTCTGCAATACTGCATCATGTGCAGGTGAGTAGGGAAGTCTCTTCAAGTCTCTTAAGAAAGAGCTTCAAAACTCTTCTCTGGAAGGAAACTTAATGGCTAAAGGAAAGTTGATGGGATCCCCCATGAAAACAGCAGCAAAATGAAAAGGCTGCCAGGGACTTTGCTTGCTGCAGGGAGGAAAACTAGGAGGGAGGTGCAGAAAGGTGAGGGAGATCTCAATTTCTATCCTGTAACAATTAGAAGTAGCTTTTCCTGTCTACATATTTGGAGCCAGTGGTTTCCCTGTTGAAGAACTCAAAAGAATAAAGCTTGACATCCTTAGGTTCACTCTAAAGGGAAACACTGGGCATTTTAGCATGGCATGCCATGACAGATACTGGCATCCTTTCAATGCTGAAAGCTTGCTATGTGCCCTGGTCCACAGGGTATTGCTGGCCTCACTTCTGCATGGAATACTGTCCTTCTGCCCCACATTTCCCTGGAAGTCAGGGCCTCCTTCCCATGACCCTGCAGCACTGCTGTGGGCCAGGTCTGCTTGCTGAGATGCCTTCACTCCCCTCAGCCCATGCTGCTCACTCTGCGTCTCTGGTGGCTGCAGTGGGAGTTGTGTGCTTGGCTGTGTTTGCAAATTTGGCCTTTAGCTGCTTGCTCTCCCGTTTTGTTGACGGCTGGAGAGATCATACAGAACATACAGAGGGATGGGGCTGTGTGCAGTGAATAACAATGAAATGCCTGGTTTGTGCTGCTGCTTGAGCATGGTTTGAAAGAGAACCTTCGTGGTGCTTGTGTTCAGAGCTTCTCTTGAAGCAAGGGCAAGCTTAAAAGGAAAGAAGTAGTGTCAGGATTTCACATCCTAGCCACCACCTCCCAGAGCAGCACCCCTCTGGCTGTCAGACATCACTGTGCCCCTCTAGAAACCCTCCCTACCTTTAACAAGTAGCACTGAGGGTGCTGGAGGTGAATTATCTTTAGAGGAGAACTCTGCTGTCAGAGTGGGTATGACTGCTCTGTTTAGCTGTGCTGAATTATTTTGGATAGTTATTTCTGTGGTATGGACCAGCCCCCAATGACTCTGTAATACACAGCTCTGCAAAACAGCTCCTCAGAGCTGTCTCTGGGGAAGGCAGTGCTTTCCACTGAGAGATGAGATTGCAAGGGCTGCACTTACCTCCCTTAAAAACAGATAAACATTTCAACAGCATGAGGTGACTAAGTGTTATCCTGGTATTTTGTAACTACTTTCTTTGAACAGAGCAAGGCTTTGTTAATACTGTAGTACTGGAGCAATACTCTGCAGCTGACATTTGCAAAATCTCTCATTGTATTTCATTATTTGAACAGATCTTACTCAACCCTAAAGGTTTTGCTTTAGTAAAGGAAAAGCTAATGTGTGTACATGTGATCCAGAGTCATGAAAGAATATGGGTATGCACCCTTGCTTTTTTCTTTCAAATAGGAGATTCAGACAGAAAAAAAAAAAAGTCTATTTCATGGCCATCTGTGATCTTCCATTCAGTTAAACCAGGGCACCCCAAATCCTGGGAGTGCAGGGTTCATGAGCCTATGCATGCATTTAGTGTAAATGCAGTAGTGCTTGAACCACGAAGGCATGGCAGCAGCCCACCAGCTCATCCCACTTTCCGTACTGACTGTCCTGGATTTTGCTGCTGGTTGTTTACCTGTAGGAGGTGAGAGAAGACTGAAGCCTTTACAGATTTGTCAGTGGTCATGGGGAACACAGAAAAGGGC
>NW_005054308.1:2440419-2492924 GCF_000277835.1 Geospiza fortis | reverse complement strand
AGGAATAGATCATGGGCACTGTGCTTTATCTAGAGCTAGTGAAGATTTTAACTCAAATAACTCATCCTGCTCTGTCCTTCTTATCTCTACCCCAGCCTTGCAAAATGTATTTCAAATACACAGTGTCTCCCTGCTTGAGCCAGTTATCTGCCTCTCAACAGCTACTTATTCTTCCAAAGTACTCTATTACTGCTTGGATTTGATTTTTATGTATATACAATCATTTTGCTATTGTGCTGCCTGTGTGTGGATGCAAAACTGCCTTAGCTCCCTGCACTCCATCTTGCTGCAGTATTGATGTTGCTATACATGGTGGTAAAATTAATGAAATTATGTTCTCTATTTATGAACTAGTTTATTACTTTAATTATTTATTGCTACTGCAACTAATTTGATTTAGGCAATATTTAGTTCTGTTTCAGTAACTTCATTTTAAAAACAAGCTGCTGGTTGGAATTCATTGGCATTAAGAACCTGTTATTGATTAGTTTGGCCTCAAACTGTGTGATGAGGAGAGTGGCTGTGTGCCATGCTAAGCCTTCAGCTCAGAATGTTAACAGCAAGCTGCACTTATTTTTCTGGGAATATTTCTTTGGAAAGTGTATGAAGACTTGCAGGTGTGTAAGGACAGTCAAAGCCCTTCAACAATTTCTGTGGCTTGAGCTTATCTTTATAAAAGAGAATAAAGTAAAGACTGCAGAACTGAATAACTGCAATGCATCTCCCACTTTTGTACCTCCATCAGTGCTCAGACATGCCCTTTACTACAGCTTTTTGTTGGGAATTGGTAATATCATCTGTAGTGGTGACATGCAGTCTGCTCATCTGTGCATCTCTTCAGTTCTGCTCTCCAATTTCAAGAGCTTAATTCAAAAGCTATTAAAATCAATGGTAAGGCTTCCTCTTTCATTTCATTTGATTTCATTTCATGCTGTAGCTTCAATGACTCCCTGGCTTTTCTCTGTGTTGCCACTTTCTGCTGGCTCTTCATGATTCAAAGATGAAGAGGTAAAATGGCTTCTCTTCTACCATCTCCAGTTACCTGGGCTAAAGCTCAAGGGCTACACATGAGAGCAGAAGACAAAGGTCTTTTTTGTAAATTAGAGTTCAAGGTCGGTTTGCAGAGTGTTCCTGAGGGGTCATCCTGTTTTTCCATTCATCCCATAGGGACAGTCTGTATTTGGTGACCTGTCCTGCCATGACCCTGCAAGCCTATGTCCAGAAGTGAGGAAATTATCTTGAAGACTTTAATGCCAGTTCTTTTGCTCTGCAGTAGTTTCTCTGACCACAGTCGTTCTCTTTGGAAATGAAGAAAGCCAACATGATCCAAAGGTTGGGGGATCTTTTCAGGTGGTCAGCACTGGGTTTGTTTATAGCCCATTTGAACATGTGCCAGCTCAGCTCTCTCCTGTGCCCAAGCCAAGGGTGCTGCTGCCCAGCCAGGGGAGGCTGGGGCTCTGCTCCTCTCCATGGTTCTTACATTGGGTCTGGGAAGCTGCAGCTTCAGGTCTTTGCCTCAAATGCCACAGGTGCTTCCAACAGATATAAAATGCTGTGAGTCGTCATGGTTTTTTCTCTTCTAGAGATGCAAGTTATCCTTTTTTCTGTTCTTGAGCTCTTCTGTGGAAAAGGGAAGGGCTGAGGGAGGCTTTTCTGTAACCTCCTTACTCTGATGAGTATCTGTCATGGTTTTACACTGATAATGTATTTAGGACTTATCAAAACCACATTAAACACACAATCTTCACTTAGGACAACAAAAACAACTAAACTAAACAGAAGAAAGAAGTTCCCCACACCAGATCCAACAATAATCCCAGCACAGAACAAAAAAGACAAATTACACAGAAATACACCCTTGGACCCTTCGCTGCAATTATGGTACAAATTTCCGACTATTATTCTACTTAATATGATTCAATGCTTGCTTTACCCGTTGTTTCTCCCAATTAATATCCTTATCTCAAAGTCCTCATGATGGCCTGCAATTCTCCACCAAAAAGAGAATTGTTGTAGTTTGGCCAAACTCCAGGCACCCATGAAAGCTCTTTGCTCACTCACCCTCCCCTGCCACAGCTGGGCAGAGGAGAGAAACTATTTACAAAGGGTTTATGAGTTTAAATAAGGACCAGGAGAAAACACTCTAAGGGCAAAACAGGCTCAACTCAAAGGTACTAAGTGAATTTATTACTATCTGAATCAGAGGATAATGAGAAGTAAAATAAGCCCTTAAAAACACTCTGTGTGGATCTCTGCACCCCCTGTAGATCCCCATGGGCTGCAAAGGAATCTCAGCTCTGGCCCCTGGAGCACCTCCTGCCCCTCCTTCTCCACTGACCCTGGTGTCTCCACATTGTTTCCCTCACATGTTATCATCTCCTCCTCTTCTCTGGCTAGAAAAATTGTGCATGTCTTACTTCATTTTGATTTTGTTCTCAAATCTGTTACCTCAGAGGTGTTACCAACCTCTCTCATTGCCCAGCCCTGGCCAGCAGCGTGTCCATCTTCAGAGCCATCAGGGATTGGCTCTGCTGGACATGGTGGAAGCTTCCAGCAGCTTCTCACAGAAGCCACCTCTGTGGACCCCTGCTACCAAAAACCAGGCTATGCAAAAACAGCACAGAATCCTTTACTTATTCTGTACAACAGCGTGTTGTTTACAGCATATGCAGTGATATTAAACAGCTGCTACATCTCAAGGCAGAGGTGACTGCAGCAGTCCTGGAGTGCCAGTGTAAGCTCACATCAAATCCTCGTGGATGAAGGGCTCTGTTAAAAATGTAAGATCATTATCACTAATCTTGAAAGTGGACCGATGCATTTAACATATATGATTATAAACTTTGAAACAAGATGATTTCATCTGGTGGAGCATCTGGGAATTGTTTTTTCATTATCACGCTGTAGAGAGTGAAAAGTCTTCCCGCTCTCTCGGAGGATTTTGTGGGATTAGTTGCTGCTGTTTGCTGTGTGTATTCCTGCAAATGTTTGTATAATTATGTGCAGCTCTAGTTCACTCTGCATCCTTCTTGGGGGGTTTTGCACAGCCCTCCCCAGTGATGTGCTGGGATGGTTCCCTTCAGATGGCAGGGAAAATAAGGAGAAGCTTTTCCCATGATCAGTTTGAAAAATGATCTGACAATATGTGCAGGAGTTTACTGATGTGGCAAAGTACTTTCTTGTGCAATCAGTTTGGGAATAACCATACTGACTCAGAAAAATCACCTGATAAAGTGATTTATATGAATGATATTTTCAGTATGAAATGCAACAGCAGCTATGCACTGGCACTTTCACTCAAGGGTTATGAATTCCCTTCTAAACCTCTGACATCTGGTCCCTCTGTCCAGCCAGTAGCTCTGACCACATATTTGCAAAGGTCTCCGGTCCTGGTGATTGAAATTTTTTTGCTTATGAAGAAAGTGCTTTCTCAGTTGGATTTTAAGATAAGAATTACAGTCAAAAGTCACTATGAGAATGTGCTTTTATCTGATAAGGACAGCTTATCCCAGTATGGATTTTCAAACTATAAGGCTATTTGCTGTTGTGACAAAAACTGATCTTAGACTTTTCTATTAGAATAAAGCTCAGTAAAGGCAAAACCAAAGCATTTAAGTTTAAAATGAGTAAAGACTTCATTTCATCAGTTTAGCTGCCTGGTTGTTGCTCCTCATTTTCGGAAACTTAACTAGAAAGGAGATGCAGAGGAAGACACAAAGAGGTAAATAGTGTGAGAATGGGAAGGGAAAGGGGGTACTTGGAGATGGTGCAGTTTCTACACTTGGCTGGGATATCAAGCTGGTGTGTTGAAGAGGTAGCAGCAGCTTTTTGAGAGCGTGGGACCCACAAGTGTAAAAGTGGTGAAAATGTCTTGTAATGGAAAATTCCCAAATTCCTGCCAGGGAAAGGACCATGGTAGGCTTATAATTTTTTCCAAAATTAGTCTATTTCTGGCCAGCCAAGCAGGTTTAAATTTGATCAGTGCATAAGGCTCTTAAATCACATCCTTTCACAGGATGTTTTAAGAGTATTACAAGTCTTTCTTGAGATGTTGCTTTCCTGTTTGCAGAGGTGAGAGAGGAGATACTGATGAGAGAGCAGGCAAAGCAAGGTTGCTTGGGAATAAGGATACTCCAGAGAGTCTCAAAGAATAAAAGTTTAATGGGAAGTTTCTTCCTGTTCTTCTTGCATAGAAACAGTTCAGTACAAGCAGAAAAAGTGACAGAGAAAAGAGAAACTTGTAAATAATTTGAGCAATATAGAAAACTAGCATATAATATAATTTGAGCATATGACCTCTTATAATTTCTTGCCCACATTTGAAAGACACCTTAAGGCTTTACTGCAAGGTCTCAACCAGCCTCAGGTCTTGGTATTTTAAATATTAATGATCTTTTCAAAAAGAAGATGTGAGTAAAACAGAGTCTTTTTGCAGACTTTTAAAACTTAATTATTTTACAAAGGTAAACTTAATTAATAGAATCAATTGACACCTGCAGCTGAACCAGCTAATACATTCTCTTCCCTCAAATGTTTGACCTCTACTAATTGATACTATTGTGCAGTCTGCTATAGCATCCCTAACTTTGTTCAGCTATGTGGAAGCCAGGGTTTCTTTTGTAAGAACTCACTTTGGACTTAATGATCTTGGAGGTCTTCTCCAACATAAATGATTCTGTGATTTAACTGTAACATCAATTCCAAATCCCAAATCTACACTTTTCTTTGGAGATAGGAGTGTTTAAGATGCATTTCATACTTTACAATGGGGCAGTGTAATTACCAAACCTGATTCCACTGAGCACGTCTCTGTGGCTCCACATGGAGTCATTCATTCCTCTAGAAAAACCATTTCAATTCTTGTCAAAGTCAGAAACTTAGGATGAGGTACAATATGTGAAGCAATTCCATGATTTAAGACAGAGGAACTCCTGTTATGCCTCTTGCTTTGCTTTTAAAGCAATTCCATCAAGAGAATTTGAAATCAATGACTTTAAACTCCTCTGTGCATCCACATGTCTCAAGGAAGGACTGGGGATGTTGCTGAAAATTTAAGTAATGACTTTGGAAACCAATAGCAACATGAAATGAGTACATCTGTCAGTCACTGCAGTCCCTGTGTGTGGCAGGAAAGTAGGCTTTAAAATACACCAGGTGAGACACTGCCCCTTGTGACACTGCACACCAGGTTGTACTCCTCTTGATAAAGGTAATTTTTAAGGTTTCTTTTCTGCTAGCACAAAACAGGCGATTAAAGTCAGGTGAAGTTTTGTGCTTGTACAGTGGCTTGGATATAACTTTAAAACATGATGGTTAATAAAAAAGATGAGAAGTAAAAGGGGATGTTAATTTTACTTGGTCTGTAATATTGCAGCAGTTATGTTCAATCATTTGTGAGACAGAAGGCTGTAAAATACATCCTGTAATGAGGTTACAGTAAAACCAAACATCATCATCAATAAAAAAATCTCACTATTTATTTACTCATCTCTAAATAAAGTGTGATTGGAGTAAATATGATGGGAGACATTTAATTAAACTGAATGAAGGAGTGTTGTAAACATCACATTGCAATGAAAACAGAAAATTAATATGTTGGCAGACCACATAGTTAAGACTCCAAAACACATTTATAACTATGTCCTTTTGATAAATGTTTTAGTACCTCTGTGAATGCCTTCAGACTGATTCAAGGATGTCCAAGTGCCATGGTACCTTGCCCAGCCTCTGTCAGGGCTCTTGTCCTTCTTATTTTCAGTTAAAACATTGCAAGTAAAGAATGTTTCCCATAAGGAAACCTGGCTAATACCCACAACTCCATAAAATGAGAATACAGCTTGCATTGGAAGGATTAATGAGTGTATTGTCACAGATGTCAAACAGTTATAGTCGTGATGGCAGTAAATTTTTTCTGAAGATTGCTTCTTTTCTCTTTTTGATATTTTCTGTAAAAACATCAAAACACATTTTAATTGATCCAGTATTTGCTAATATGGTTCTGCTCAGTTTTTCTGTTTTGTTTTGAAATTGGTGGATCCAGAAATGAGGATCCTATTCCAAGAGAGGAAACCTTGTCTTATAATGCAGTTCCTTCTAGAGGTGTTAACTTGGAACAGCTGATGAAAGCCCCAGGTCTTCTGCCTTACTGCAGTAGAGTTTGCTACTTGTATCCACCATGCAAAACGACTCTACTGCCTCTATGTAAATCCTGCCTCCTTTTTTGTGTCTTTTTTTTTTTTATTTTTTGAGGGTGATGTAGTCAGTCATGCTCAGACTCCAGTTTCCCACTGGACAAGCTGTTGTTGTCATGTGGTTTTGTAGAATCACCACTGAGATGTTACATCTGATTCTCAAACACCTCTGCCTTTCACAGTGGGAACAAAGCTTAAGTTTCTTTGCTGCTTTTCCAGCCAGACCAGTTCCCAATTAATGGGAAGCCCATATGCCATCTACAGAGCTGCGTTCATCAAAAATGTCAGAATTCCTCATTACATACAAAACAGATGCTGAGAGTTGGGTTTCATGGGAGAGGTGTCAGAACCATCATCACACCAAGCTGGCAAGTGCTGACTTTGTGCTTTTGGAGGACTTTCTCCATAAAACAAGGTCGAAAGGAGTTAAGTTGGAACACCAAGTACACTGCACAGACAGATGAAGCCAGAGACCACTAAAAGCCCTGTCTCTTCAAGTGTACTTTGTGATAGAAGTGCATGAACATCCCTTGCTGCACGTCCTCATCTATAATGGTGTTAATGGAGCTTTGAATAACGCACTGCAGCACCGCTGCAGTCCCATGGTTTTATCATCCTTTTCTCATTATTTCTTCTTCTTCTGTAGGAACCAGACTCATCCTTTCTATTCTTTCTCTTGCTTCCGAAATAAAGTGTGCAGGATGCTGCTGGAATGGCAGTGATGTATGTGCAGGCTCACTGCACTGTCCTGGGCAGCCTCGCACACTCTGCAGCACAGATAGATCTTGTGCCTAGCAATTAATTCCTGTTTCTGCATCCCCTTCCTGCCATTCCCTTGGAGCTGGGCTGAGGAAGATGTGCCACAGCCCTGGGGAAGCTGGGAAGCATAACTACTTGTTTCTCTCTCCTTGTGTATTTAAATGAGTTGGGAGCAGAGCGCTTGCTCCCAACGTTGCTCCTGACATTTTATCAATACTGCCTTCGTTAGAAGTTCACTTCTGTTCATTAAAGTTCCCTTTTTAGATGTAATGTGTCACTTCTGCCCAAGGGAGAAGGAGGGTGTCTGTAGGAGTGGGGCTGCTGCATTATTTTGATGTTGTCAATTCACAAAGAAATGGGTGATATGAGCCTATTGTCTGATGTTCCCCTCCCATTGCTGGAGCTGATTCACATTCAGATTAAAACTCCACAGGTTAAGACCCCTCAGCAATTTTGACTGGTACCAACCATCTGAGCTTGAAACTGTGGGTTTTGTGGAGACAAAGCATCCTTCTCTTCCCTACCCACATCTTCCATTTGACTTGCCAGAAAGCAGCCGTGGCTATCACCTCAGCAAGGCCAGATTTCAAATTCAGTACATGTTTGTAGTGGAAGGTTTGTTTAGAGTTGTGTTCTTAATGAATGTCTTAATGAATATTGCTTAAATCCAGTGTGTGAAACTTTGCCTGGTGATTCCTATAGTGTCTTTTCTAATCTGGACATCAATATGGTGACCCATAGGCTACTGAACTACTATGGAAAATTCTAGGAAGTTATTCAGGCTTCTTTAAAGGCTTCAAGATATGCTACATGTTTATAGCTGTAAAGGAAGACGTAGTTTCTTTTCCCTAAAATTTAAAACAGTCGAGCTGAATGTGGAAAATTGGATAAGAGCCTCTTACCAATAAAAACTGCCATATTTGCAGTGCTCTGAGGTTTCCCATTATGTGCAAAAATGAGCTGTTGGAGGTAGGTGGTTGATCATCCCAAAATTTAAAACTGAAATAGCAGGTCCAAACTGCTGGTGATATGTATAAATGCTTGAAGGAAAGACCCAGCTTTCCTTGCTCTCTGAATTGACTATGCCTTGATTCATATTTATTAAGTTACGATAAAAATTCTTGGTGACTTCTTGAGAAACAAATATAATATTAGTGTTGGCAATTAACCCAGTTGTTCTACCATGCAAAAGGTGCAATTTTCCTCTTAATGAAAAATTTAGATCTGCTTTGATCATTTGGAAAGCATGAAGTAAACTAATGAAGCAACTTCAAGACATGAATTCCGACGTTCTCACTAGGTAACTACATAGCATCATTCCTTGTGGGCCCAGAGGATCTAACTATAAACTCAAAATAGAAAATCACAGAAGAAATTGCAATTAATTTTGCAATGCATTCAAAGAGCTGGAAGGAATTGTGTCAGGCTTGAAAGTGTATAATTTATTCTCTTTGCTGATGCATACAGTCTCTTCCTTCTCCCTGAGAAATGGCACCAGCCCTCCAAGTAGAAAAGCTGGCACATAGACATTTTCTAGGGCATTAATACAGTCAAGCATAGAATCAAGGTATTGATAAAGCAAACTGCAACATGTGCAGTAGGATGTCTGGGTGTGCATTGTAGGAAATGCTGTTGTGGTGATGAGTAACATACCCAGGGTGTGGATTCATCTGGGGAGAAGAAAATCCTGTTTGGGCTGCCCTAGGGGTACCTGAGATTGGTGATGAGTTGGGGGCTTAACCTACATGTTGGTTACATGAAAGGGCAAGAAGTCTGGCTGGGGTACTGCTCATGGTGCTGGCACAGAGCTGCAGCTCAGGCAGCCTGTGAACAGCTTCAGTTTACTGGTCTGGGACTGCAGGCTGCCAAAATCCCTGCAACAAAGCCAGGCCCTGCCTTGTGTGGCTTAAATTACTCCTTCAGGAATGTATCTGCTGTATCTCTTCAGGGGAACAAAGGGATGGTAAATCACAATGGTGCTAATTAATTGTTGTGGAAAAAGTTTTAGCACTTTTGAAGATGATTTTAAAGGTCTTTTCCAAACTTCCGGAAGTTTGGAAAAGACCTTTAAAATCATCAAGTCCCACCATCAACCCAGCACCACCACCATGGTCATCACTCAGCTATGTCCCCAGGTGCCATATCCACATTTCTGAACACTTCTGGAGATGGTGACTCACCACTTCTCTGTGCAATCTGTTTCAATGCTTGACAATCTTTTCCATGAAGAAGTTTTTCCTAATACCAAGTCTAAACTCCTGGTGCAACTTGATGCCGTTTTCTCAGGTCTTGTCACCTGTTGCCTATTTTGCCGTGTAAGTCTTCAGTTCAACTGCTGAACTAACACCAAGCTCTGCCCGGAATGAGGAGCATTCACACCCATCAGCACTTGAGGGCCCTGTTAATTTAGAAACCTTTCAGGAGATACAAAAATTATTGCTGCTGTGAACCTGGCAATAAGGCTGTGAATGACTTCTGAGATTCAACTGCATTAAAATTGTGAAAATTAATAAAGGAGATGTGCAAGCACAGGAAAAAGCTTTGCAGGCAGCTTGCAACACTCCTGCCTCATGAAAAGCAGCAGCCTCAGATGAGCTGAGATGAGCAGATGAAGCTGTGATGGGAGGACCTGCAGTACCCAGCTGTGCTGGAAGTTGGACCCAAGGCAGGGTGTGACCAGGAGCCACCAGGACCAGTCTGGGATGGAAAGGTGCTCATGCTGCAATTCATTGCTGCTGTCACTGTGCCTAGAGAGGAAATCCCCACCTGTGGAGGGATGGAATGTAAGAAAATGAAGATAGTGCAGAAGGTAATCTCACCCCTGAGGAGTTGCAGCTGTACTAATCACCAAAGATTAGGAACAGGCCTGCCCTTAATAGGCCACAGCTGTGTCCAATAAGAAGACGAGTGCTACAAGAGAGCTGGAATTTGTTGGTTGTGCTGTGAAGAGAGTTGGAGTTGTCGGCTGTAAAGAAGAAGGAGTCAGTGCTGCGAGGAGCTGCCCATGAGAAACCACCGAGAAGGTGTGGACTTTTGCAATAAGATGACAACACCCACCAACAGAAATGCAAGGCTGAGGTGACAAGGTAGGACAGAGGAACAGAGCAAAGAGAGTTCTGTAAAGTTCATCAAGTTCTAAAAAGGACAACCCATCCAGAGGCTTTTTTTATGTACTTCAATATGTGCATCCATGTGTATAACTGAAAGAGAAAGGTATTAATTGCATTCAGAGAAAAGTGCCAAGATGTGTTTTGAAAAGTATTCAAATATTTTGATAAGTTCTGGAGCACTTCAAGGGGTAGCTGGTTTTTTTCATAGCTTGGTTTGATGTGAAGAGTATCTCTGCAATGTGAAGGAAATTGTATCTTGAAAAGGTATCTAAGCTTACATCGGCTTAACTCTCATTTTCATGCTAATAGGTTATTAGAAACTGAGTTAAATTGAAGACAGAAAGCCTTTAGGGTCTGTTTAAGGCATCATAAATATGAATACTGATGTCTCTTCATGTAACTATTTTTATTAAGGAAAAAAACCAGAGCAATCATTTATCTTGTAAAGACCTTACTGAAAAGAATGATTAGGATGTTAGGTTTATTTTGTGAAACTTTTTGCATTCTGGAAGTGAACACACTCAGTGCTGCCGTCTCACTCTCTGTGCTTTCCGTGCATCAAGGCTGCTGACACAAGCCTGACCGGTGGACCCTGTGCTGCAGGAGGTCTGGCTGTGCACTGAGCCTGGGGAGTGGGGAGGGCTCAGCCTTGGCAACCTCTCCCAGAAAACCAGCAGGGAAACTGTGCACACCTTCTGCAGAAGGTTTCATTTGCCCCCCTTGCTTCGCAGTGTCAGGATCCAGCAGTGTCAGTTATGTGATGTCTGCCATCCACTGTCAGGGGGCATAGTGGAACTGGAAAGCAAAAAACACATCTTTAGAGACAGCTGAGTCTTACAGCATTAGTAGAAAATGTGGTATGGAAACCTGCTCTCTCAGCTGGCAAGGACAGTGTTTCTGTTTACTTCTGGTCATTAATATTTTTCTCTTGCTTCAAAATGGAAAAAAGCCCCAAAGTCTGGGCACCGGAATGGTTCAGGATGAGAGAAGCAATCCACATGTAATGCTTTAGATCATTATTTCCAATCTCATCACTGTGCCAAGAACCCAGTTACTATTAAGCACTGAATTTTGATGAGATGTTTATGCACAAGGCTGGGAGGTTAAGTCTGTTGTCTCAAAAAATCAGCCCTCCTGGCCATTGTCTGAGTCTTGTCCTCCATCTTTTCTGGAACAGCCCAAATTAACAGTTTTGATGATGTGACACAAAAATGTGAAGGATTTAGAAGGATTTATTCACTTTGGCTGAATATAGAAATTTCTTTCCATCAAGGAAAACATTAATTAACACCAGCCACATGGCAGTTAAGGGTAGTTAATATTTACATAGCGTTTTGAATGGGCATGGTGATAAATTTGTATATGATTTTTCAGAGGTAAACTTAATGTGAAATCCATGAATAAACAAGCCACAAACAAAACAAAGTGAATGGATATTAGCATTCTGCATCCATGTCCCTTCTGTCATTTATCCTTCTTGCTCCTGCTGTATTGGAAAGCAAAGGCAGTGGAAGTTGGGATTCTGCATCAAAGGAAGTTTCTTGCTCTTTACTCTGATTTCTTTGCTTCATATTGACCATGCTGTCTCCTAGACTTTAAATTAATGGATATTCGTCCATTCTTCCATAAATAGATCATGTAGGTGATAAGTAGCTCTTTGAGAGTGTAGGTCTACACACTCAGCAAAACTACATGCAGGGAAACTTGCCAGAAGCAAAATCAATCTGTTAAATTTTGAATATTTCAAAGAAGTTCAGTACTGTGTGTGAACAAAGATGCTGTAATGCACTCAAGCACTTTTTTTGGCTACAAAACTATATCTGGTGAAAAAATAGCACTGCTCAAATATTCAGAAGTAAAGAATACCACACAAAAATTAATTGTTATAATGGCTGGTCTCATCCTTCTAATAATCCAGCTCAGATGCAGGGCTTTGATAGTCTGCAAACTGTTGTAGTTTGACTGGTCTGCAGAGCTTCCAGGAGAGGATTAAGGCTTCACCTGTCCAGAATGCATTCCCAGTTGTCTGAATTAGTTGGGCTTTGGGAGGTCCTGGCAGTGCTAGCGCCAGTGCTGCTGCCAGTGTAGCTGTGTCCTGCAGGGACCCCAGCCTGGCAGTGCTTCCAGGGCAGAGAATCTGCATGTCCTGCTGTGGCACAAGTGCCCCTGCTGCTGCTGAGGTGTTCAGCTCCTCCAGGGTCTGTGCTGTGACTGAGTCCAGCAGGAGCAGGACCTGAGCATTGCTCGGGCGCTGGGCCCCAGGGATGAGGCTCTGGCTTGTGGCCAGAGGGATTCCCCTTAGTGCACAGCCAAGCTGATGTGTTGTAAATCTCTGAAAATCTCATGGAGTTTTATTTATGTGGTTTCTTAAAGACCCTGTAGGTGTTTCTTTTAAAGAATCATTTTTGTTCTTTATTGGGCCTCCTGTTCTCCAGCAAAGCTGTTTCTGTTGTATTTGAGGAGACATTCCTGTCTCTCTCCACAGACTATGGCAGTGTACTCTGGTTAGGGCTGTAGGAGAGCTCACAGGGAGAATACATTGCCATGGGTTTATGTTTCAGTTTAGGTGTGATGGAGGACCTTGGTCTGCAGATCTCCACTGTATTTTTACTGCACATGTAATGTTCACTGCTTTTGTGAACACTCTTCTCAATCTTTGCTACAAGTTCTTAGTTGCACAAAATTTTATTAATAGAATGTATTTAAATAATCTTTTGTACAAAGGGATTAATTTTATTCCCTGTATTCTACTGAGTGTTTATTGGAGAAGACATAAAATAATTTTGCAGACTTTTCTGAATTTAATTGGAATAACATTAGCTTACCAAATGCACTGGTTTTGGAGCCTTTCCATACTCCTCTCCCTTTGCATACAGCTGTATGCATCTTCTCCCTTCCTATTTCCAATTAGTTTTCAGCAGCAAGGCATTCAATCGTTCCACTCACATGGCTTCTGCTGTTGCTGTCTATAAATTCTTGACTGTGACACTTTGACTTGTCCCTCCAGCTTGCAGGATTCCCAGGGAGCCCAGCAGTGACCAGCTCACATAACTATAGGTCTGCAATTGAAGCAGTTTCAAATGCAACTAAACATCTGGAAAGGATGTGCATAAACCCTCTATGCCCTTACTGTCTGTTTTTTTGATGTTTCCTTGCAAGTTCAGTTGTATTCTTCTGAAATGAGTTAACTTGACCCTGAAAGTGCTGCAAACAAGTCTCACTCGTTAACCAGAGCTGATTAAACAATGGCAAATAGATGCCACAGGCTATCAGGTTTTTGAAGACCGTGGGGAAGTAGCTGCTGCACTTAGGAGAATTTTCTTTGACAGCACAGTGATGAGTTTTGGCTCAATATTTGCTTGGAATTGTCCTGATCTGCTGCAGAAAGCAGTCTCCCACTGGGATCATCTTCACTGATGAGGAAACTAATTCTCCATCCACCAGTTGTGCTGTGAGGAAATCCCTGTTCTCTGTGTGGGCACATAGAATGGTTTAGGTTGGAAGGAACCTTAAAGATGTTCTTGTTCCAACCCCCGGGCAGGGGCACCTTCCTCTAGACCAGATTGCTCTAAGCCACACCCAACCTGACCTTAAACACTTCCAGGGACAGAGCAGCCACAGCTTCTCTCTCCTCGTTCTTGTTTCCAGGGAAAGGAGCCCTGCCCAAATTACAGGGGAGGTGAGACACAAAAAAGATCCTGTGAAATTAATAATTTTCTCATCCCTCTTACCTATTTCCCTTTTTCATTGAGAAAATGCAGCAGTTCTGGCAAAGGCTGATGCAGCCTCTTCTGATGCTGATGGTGTCTGACACAGCATTAATGTGGAGTCAGACATGAAAAACAAGGCAAGTAGCATTGATTTGTTGTTTTCCAGCTTGGTTAAGTTCCTTCCGATTGAGGGAAGGGATTTAAATATAGCTTGGCAGTCTGGAGGGAATACATACAACCAGGAGTTGTGTTTCCACTAATCTTAATGGTGACACTCCACACTACTTCCATGGGATTCTGAAATTATTATTAAGGGTGGGACTCAAGTAATGCTTCCAAAAAAAAAAAAAAGGGAGGGGTAGTTTCCCTTGGGTCTCAGTGATCCTTATGGATCCCTTCCAGCTCAGGATGTTCTATAATTCATCATGGTAGATGTTAAATGCAGCATCTGCTATCCACATTCATGCTTTGACTTCATTGTAATTAAATTCCAGTTTACAAATTGCAAATTTTGATTTGTATATGGGGCAAAAATGCAGGTGAAGGTGAGCAGAGGTATTAAATACAGTCTTATATAAATAACCAGGACGAATATCCATTAATTTAAAGTCTTTGAAGGCACTGCTGGTGCTGCTTTCTGCCAGTACCTGAACATTGAGCTCTGCTGGGCAGGGGGCTGTGCTGAGGCCTCCAGGAAGGGCTGTGATCTCCAGGTGTTCTAAAGGGGAAAAGCACTGTAAGGATCAGCAAGGGAAAGCCTTTACAAGGTGGTTCTCAGACAACCCATGTTAGTAAGAAGGGTTTCATGAGTAGAATTGCTTTTTCCCTAAAATGTTGTGGATTTAAAAGCTCCAGTTTTTTAAATACAATTTTTTAAAAGAAAAAGTGAACATTTTTCCAAAGTTTCAATTTTTTTGTGCTTCATTTGAAGTGAAAGAACACTTTTTGCCATGTAACCTGCCTACACCCTGACTCCTGGGGACCTCAATCAGACAGATGAGTGTGATGGGGCTCAGATGTGGGTGGGAACAGGCAGGAAGGTTGAGTCCTGCTGATGCATCACACCTGGTGGTGCTGGTGGGAGGTCGGGTGGGGAACCTTCAGTGCTGGTAATTCTCTGTTCCCTCCAGTTGCTGCCTTGGTGTGCCTCTCTGTGGTCACATTGAGACAGTGTGGAAGAGGATTGGGAGTCATGAGCAGGAGGCAATGTACCAGGCAGAGGTGGATGTGCCAGGTCAGCAAGCTCTGGAGTAGCACTGATGAGACAATTCCTGTGCTCTGGCTTGACCCAGCAGGACCTTGCCAGGTGTGCAGTGTGAATGGGGGTCCTGGATCCTCTGCAAGGGCTGGTGCTCACCCAAAATGTGTGGCATGGGAAGGTCAAATGTGCATTTGTTCCATGCTCCAGGGGACAGGCAATGCCAGGCTCCTTACGGTGGCAAAAAGCCAGAAATGGGCTGTGTGTGCTGGAAAGCATTAATTTTGCTCCCCCTCAAATACAAACCCAAAATAAGCCTGGGGCTGGAGGCTCCCAGCTGTGTAGCCTGGGCTGTGCTCCCCAACCAGGTAAGGCAGAGCCTGGCTCATGCCTGGTGGGGGCACATCCAAGTGGGATCAAAAGACTTTGTGGAGTAGTTTGGATTTGTAATTGTAATGAAGGACTTTCCCCCCAGGTCAGTGAGAAGTGCTTCTGTAGCAGGGATGCCCTGTTCTCTCTTGAGCATGGTTTTGGATGGCTGTACCATCCCCAGCCCTCAAGGAGCCCTCAGGGATCACTGCAGAACTCTCAGTGCTGTTGGGAATGAGCATCCATTGCTCTGCTGCTCCACAGGGCTGTGAGAGGACTTGGGAAAGGATGATGGGATCCTTCAACAGAGAACAAGTTAAGGAAGGTTTTAAAGCTTTCATGCAGAGATAACCCTTTGGTGCCTAAAGGAGGCTGCAGAAGTCCTCTGTTTGGATGTTCAAGTTAGAATATGGGATTTTGGTGGTTTTTCCCCTCCTATGTTTTCATGACTCAACCTTAGGCTGTCTAGCTCAGAGAGAAGGATTTTATCAAGTCATCCATCTTACTAATTTCCTCTAAATTTTTTCTAGTTCCATGTGTGCCCTGCATGTTAACTCTCTGTCAGTGTAAGGGGGCAGCAGGGTTGCATACACTGTGTTTTGTCAGTCAGGGGTAACATAGTCCAGGGCTTTTACTGAGCGTCATGGCTGTGTGGGGGTTCAGGTGTTCAAAGAACCACTGGAAATGCCTCTTTAAATTCTTATCCAGCTACTGAAATAAATCATAAATAAACTTAAATTATGATCTGTCTTTTTTGCAGATTTCTCTCCCCACCTCATGTAGCAGAAAAATCCATGTTGTAAATCCCCTGTGAAGTGCTTTTTGCTGGCAGTTCCCATGGCTGCATTACAGGGATGCTCACTGCCATATTTCAAATCTTGGGCACCTTTTATTTTCCTCATGCAAGTGTGCTCCTGGGTGCAACTGGGGGAGAAAGACAGCAGTTTGTCTGGATGATGTGCTCTGCAAGCTCAGATAAGAATATCATGACCTAGAAAAGGAGAAAAAAAAAGGCAAAAGAGCCCCCATAACTCAGGGTTTCCTGTTCCTTCAGATAATATGGAGCATGCTCAGCGCACCTGGGGATGGAGAATCATCTCCTGGGAAGCAGTGAAATTAGGAAGTGCTGGTGCTGCTGAAGGTAAAAATGAGAGATTGAGTCTTTTGTCTTTTTCTTACATGAGGCTTCAGCCCTCTGCCAAATTTCCATATTCTGCTCTGAGACAGAAGGGAGCAGCTGTTACCTCTTGCCACCATACCTGCTCCACTTTGTTGCTGATGTTCTCAGCTGAATCAGAGGGAGAGGAGGGGGGAGCAACTTTTCTTGCTGCTTTCTGTTTACCAGGCTGTGTTTCAAGATTAAATTGGGACATGTCTCTTCCTCTTTGGGCCATGGACATGGATGTGCTGAATCTGCACATGGGGTGTAAAAAAGGACTTTTGGACCAAAGGTTCAGCATGACCTAGAAAAGGAGTTTTTGGGGGTTTTTTGGTTTTGGTTTTTTGGGTTTTTTTTTTTTGTTGTTGTTTGTTTGTTTTTTAATGGCACAGCTTAGCCAGACTTGTCAGCTGAGCACAACAGAAAGGAAGCAGAAAAACCAAAAAAAAAAAACAAAAACCAAAAAAACCCAACCAAAACAACAAAAAAAACCACCCCAAAAATCTGGGGTTACAGCACTAGCTGCAGAAAAGTGGTACTTAGAGTGCTGATGGTATCCTGATAGGGATTCCTATCTTCAAGTTCTTGTTCAATTTCTGCAAAATTCCTCTGTTGAAAAGAGTTGATCTGAATAACAGGAACTGTGGCCAGACTGTAGGCTTGGCTTGGGCTTTCTAGGTTGTACATTCCTTCAATTCAATTCTGCATTTGTGGATAGCATAAGTTATATTATGCCACTTCAGAATCATCCTATGACTAATTGCAGGGAGGCTGATGAGACAGAGAATGGATTGGTTGAAAAAGCTAATTTTCAGGTGGGGCTTCTGGCACCCTCATTCCCAGTGCCTGACCCCTCAGGGATTCCTATTTCTTGTGAGTTTAGGTTTTCCACTAAAAACAGTATGCTGTGGGTGAACCTGAGAATGGTGGGACAAAGCAGTCACTGTTTCAGCTTTCTTTTGTTTCCATAAGAAATGTTGACTGGTTTAGATTGAATGATCAATTAGTACCCCTCAGCATGCACACACACTGAATTAATTTGATAATCCCTTGGGTAAAAGAGAATATTTTTTGTTAGTATACAATAAGAATCATATCCTGAAATGGGAAATGTCATGATACTGATCAAAAATTTGCAACAGCATCTCCAAAACTTGTTGCCACTGCTGAATACTCTTTTCCTTTCTTTCCTCCTTTCCCTTTAAAGGTGCCTTTCAATACCAACTGCATCACTAAACATTTCAAGGTGTGTTGGTTTTGTTGTTGGTTTGTTTTTTTCCTTTTTCCTGCTGTTAGTACCGAGTGGTTTGTGCTTGACTGATCATTCCTGGTGAAATCCCGTGTGAAGCAAGCTGTTGGTGGGACAAGGTGGGGGTACCCAGCTCAGGAAGCAGTTGCTCCATGGCGTAATGGAGCTAATGGCACTACAGCTGTGGGTACATCTGATGTTAAACTACCATTATTTAAACTTTATGATGCAAGAGACTGCCAACTCTCCCACTTGCAGCATATAAATTATGTCAATTGCTCATGCACTTCTTTTAACCCTGATTTCTCTTGAATTATGGATGATAGACAGGGCCAGAATTTGCTTTTAGTGTTCCCTTGTGACTGTGTGTGTGCTGAGTGCGCTGAGCAGTCATAATCTCAGTGTGTGCAGTCAGGGGATGTGTAACATAATTTGGGCTATGACCATGTAGCTTGTACCCTTACCATTTAGGGAGTTACATCTGAAACTTGGAGCTATTTTGGGGCCGGGTGGGTGCTTTGATGCCAGGTTTGACCTGCTGAGGCTGGAAGGTTTCAGAGCTGTGAACTCCACATCCCTGGTGGGTTTTTGAAAGGCAGTGTGATGTTCCCTTTCAAGAGAGCCCTCTGTTGCGGGGATTAGAGCCTGTCTTCCAGGCTTCATTGTGGGGAGGAATAATAGCTCCTGTCTGTAATGAAAATATTATGATTGCCATGCTTTGAAGTTTTCCAGCCCAAATGTGTAGCAGTGGAGTGCATTCAGCTATTCATTTAGTTGACTGAATACTCTTGTGTGGGTAGGGAATGGGTTTGCCTGAAGCAAATTAAAGCAGCACACTCTAAAGGTGATGGGGACCTGCCAAGCTGCTGGCCTTGCTGCAATTTTGACTATTGGTACTGCTCCTCAGCAAGGAAAGCCTTTTAAAAGGTGTCAGTGCTGTGCGTGGATATCGTAGAACTTTTGCAGAAGCAAGTCAAGGCACTGCTGCTTTTAAGATAATTTCTGCAGCATTTATTGAATAATGTGTGTTTTCAGGTGTACTAACAGCAGGTGTTTGTAAATTACATGAGGCAGCTATAAACAGTGTGTCTGCACTCCTGTTGCTGCATCTGGATTAAAATAAAATTTAAGACCTTTTTTTCTTGCTTAAATATGAAGAAAGCTTCACTTCCTGGCATATTGATTTTACAAGCATTAGCACTTTAATCAAACAGCTCTGAAGTGTTGCACTTCATTAACTGATCTTTAGGAGGAAAGTGCAAACTGTTTGCATTGGGTGAAGCCTGTCCTTGCTGATAGCACTTGAAATGCCCAGTGCTGGAAGATGTTAGACATGAGTCTTGCTTGGAGTGGGGGCAGCAGAGCTCAGAGCTGTGGAAATGGCTGAGTGGGAGAAATTAGTGTAGTCAGGAGCTGGGGCAAGTTTTGCTACAGGAAAACCCACAGCACTGTCAGGGAACAGGCTGCCCAGGGCAGTGGTGGAGTCCCCATCCCTGGAGGGATTTAAAGGTATGTGGATGTGGCACTTGAGGATGTGGCAGACTTGGCAGTGCTGGGGGAACAGTCAGACTCGATGGCCTTGCAGGCTTTTCCAGCCTAAATGTTTCTAGGATTCTGTGATTTCATAGGAAAAGTCTTTAGGCTGGTGAAGCCATATGGAAGCAAATCTTAGTTTAGCTCAGAGGAGGTGGGGATGGGATGTAAAATTCTTTAATGTGGCCAAATGAATCCTCCTGCAGAACAAGGTGCTGCTGTAGAAGCTCATGCAGCAGGATCAGCCAGTGGGAATCTGGGCTGGACACTGCTCCCAGCTCTGCTGCCCATTGCTGCACATCAGGCTTCTGAGGGCACTTGGATGGCCAATATTGCATTTCTAATACAGTAATACTGTTTACAGGCATGGTTATGAGGTCTTATTAATAGTAAGTATTGTATAATGAACGCATTTACAAATAATGACTTCATAATGTTGCCTGAATCATTGCTTTAAAAGTGGCTAGAACATTACCTTATTACAGTAATGTTTAAAATCTGAAGTATGCCATCGAAGTTATATTTCCTTCCATATTTTCCTTATTCTTCTGTTTTCTTTTTTTTTTTTCTTTCCACACTTTTATTTTTGACATTTTGCAGTATATGCAGTCACCAGTAAGATATATTTACCAAAAGTACTGTGGAAGCACTTCCAAAGTATTAAACCATGTCTGTTGACAGCAGCAGTCTCTCACTGGCACACATATGTGTAAAATACTTTTATGAGACCATTTAATGGGTGCAGTTCATTAAGACAGGAGAGAAAAGTGCCCATTCTTCCCTGCCAAGAGCCTTGCGGTCCCTGAGATGCTTTGCTAGCACAGACCTCTCTGGAGAAAATCCTTTAATCCTTGGGTGAGCAAATACGATGAGAATGTTCTGTGCTTTGTTGTGTGCTATGATCTAATTGAGATTTAATGCATTCTACCATGTCCCTGCTGTGGACTCCCCTTGGACCCTCTGGTACTAAGCAAGGTGTTGGCAGCTTTTTTTTCTGGGTCCCAATTTATGCCTTCCAAGACTTTCAGGCATTTTTTTATTTTTTTTTTTTTTAGTTTGCACATGTGGAATAGTTGTGCTGGCAGAGATGCCCAAGAAGGGAAGAAATGAGATCTTTGGTTTTCCTTTCAAAATGCAATATTTGCTTTATTGAATATGATTCTTTCATATTCCCACCCCTCTGTTTAATAACTATGTATTTGCTACTGATCATGTTAAATACATCTGCACCTCGCACAATGGTATCTAATCCCACAGCAATATTTCAGTATAAAATCAATTGGAATTGCCAGTATAAATGTGTGTAATAAATCCAGTGGGAGGAAGTTTTGGACAGCTTTTGGAGCTTATAAGGGAATTCAAGTCCACAATGGTGCCTGTGCCAGCCTGGGGACACTGAGCCCCTGTGCCAGGTTGTGCCTTTCTTTACTGATCAGGAACATGCATTGGGTTTTCACATTAAAAAATCCAAGAAAAATGGTTGTTCTCCTCATCCCTAAACTCCATTCCTGAGAATCTGAGCCCTCTTTCTAATGGAGTGACATTTACATGAGAAGGGATGTTGTAATTTTTAATTGGTTTATATGTTTTAGCCACTATAGTGGGCATTGTTGAGGCAAATAGGACTTTAAAAGTGAACTTTGGGAAACTTTATTGCAGTTCAGGATCACTCCTGCCATCACACTGAGAGCAATTTGCCTGTTTCTTGTTTTCTTTTTTCTTCCCCTTTCCCTTCCTTGCCAGCTGGTCATTCACTCCATTTCACTGGGAGACCCAAGGGTTTTTTTTCTTTATTGACAGACTCAGACCTTTTTTCCTCCAAAATGGGCACTCTGCATGTTCTTCCACCTGAGTAACCTGGAGGCAGCCATTTAGTGCCTGCAGGTCCTGTTGGAGGCAGTAAATCACCTTCCAGGATCCCTGTGGGGACCTGCTCTGCAAATGCAGCTCCCATTGGTGTCAGTGAGGATTATGAACATGAATAGTTGGCAGCTCTGGTTTGTCCTTTAGGTAGAGACAAATATTTCCATTGAAAAATGCAGGCTTTAAAAGTCAAAGCTGTGCTACATTATTTAGTGCAGAAAATTTTCAAATAATACCTTTTTTCCTTTTTTTTTTTCTTTTTCTTAAACATGAGCTCTATCTCATGAACAAGCCCAGCTGTAGGAGCTCTGAAGTTGTTTGAATCTCCCATGCTGGGTGTTAATGGGAACAGGAGCAGTTGAGCACATGCACATCAATAGGAGACTCGGAAGCATAAAAATTGAGTTCTCTCCTGCCTTTCCCTTTCCTATAGAGAAAATAGGCCCCATTAGTACAGAAAGCTTTGGCAAGGTGGTATTTGCAGTCTAAGACTGGAAAGCAGCTGCCATCCCCAGTGTGTTGTTCAGCAGAGGACTTCACTTTTCATTGCTGCCTGTAATCCTATTTACTGTGAGCACAAAATGCCAGCTGGGTTTTGGCTGCTGGATGTGAGGTTCTGTTGTGAATGGGTTGATGCAGTTTCGTGCTGCAGTGGATCTGATGGAGCCACACACAGGGACACACTGCCCAGCCACTGGCAGGGACTGTCAGCCCTTTCCAAGTCATGGTGTGATGGGAAGAGCCAGGCTGGAGGGGATCAAACACGATTTCTGTCTCTAAAGCAAATGTTTTTGGAAGTGAACTTTTTTTCCCCCAGGCATTTGCAGTCATCCCTGTCGTGCTGCTCGTGTATTTCCTTTGCAAGCGTTAGGCTCCTGCATTGCTGTGCTGAGCTACAGAATATTCCAGCTCACCAGGCTGGTGAGGAGGCATTGGTGGGTCCTGGATGGGGTCTGCAGAGTGGGGGGACCCGGGTGCCTTGTCAAAGGGCAGTACCTGCTGCCTCTCTGCTGATAATTCATCACTTGAGCTCCACGTGCTTATGGAAAAGAGTTGTGTCCTTGCCACAGGATGTTCCTATTTACTATCAGTATGTATTTATTTATTGCCTTTACTCCTGCAGAGTCAAATATAGTGACTCTCACTACTTTTTTTTCCTTTCTGGTCAGTCATCCAAAAAGATTGGTGGAAATTCTGCCTCTTTCCTTTCTTTTGATCTGTTTCACCATTCCCTTGTTCCCTCCAAGCTGCCCAAGAGCTCTGTGTGCTGATCCAAGGGGTCAGTGGCAATGACAGAGGCTGGGGTGACAGACCAGGGAGTTTCTTGAATTGTCCCCCCTTTTTACAGTGAGATTTACTTCATTTTTCTAAGGCATCAAGGAGTGAGCTTATAAAAGCCTAATTCCAGTCTCCTATCCAAAATATGATGCCTTCCTGTTCTTGGCTCATGCTGGGGATCTCATGTCTCTGCTTTAAACTGGTGCCACTGGTTTTCTGGGGCTTTCATGGTGTTCATCTCACCTGTGTGCAGATGTGACCACTGCTTTGAGCTCCCTGTGTCCATGCTCTCCTTGTCCTCCTCTTGCTGTAGTTGTGCTGCATCCGTGTGGATCAGCCCCACAACATGCCCTGCACCAAAATTCCTTTTGTTCTGTTCCCTTTCTTAAAAGAATAAAAAGCCCCATAATGCTGCCTTTGCCCAGTATACTCTGATGTTGATGACTGATGATTGCTGCTTATTCCAGCTTTTTATCTCAAGCTTTTTCTCTTCTGCTATTAAATGTGACCCTCTTGTTTTCATTTGGTGCCTTTGTATTCAAAGGGAAACATGTTCAGTTGATTTTATCAGTTGTTGCTTGTTTCTATTCCGTGTACAGAGCACTTTTCAAAGGGAAGGGAGTGAATGTACTTTTATTTTATAACCACCCTTTCAGATCTAGCTCTCTCCATGCTTTCCTGGTGTGGGTGACTGAGGAGGGCTCCCACACCCTGAATTCAGGCTGCTGTCTTTGTTTGGCAGCAGGATGAATCCTGGATGGACTCTTTGCATGGCTGTGGACCAGCACTGATGCCATGGAGGGGAAAAAAGCTCATTGTGGGGGTAAAGGGAAGGGGCTCTGCTCTCCTGGGCAGCTTCCCAAACCAGATGCCTGGCCTTACAAATAAAGAAAATTCAGATTAAACTAAAACCATCTGAAACAAAAATACCACCATTGCAGAAACCGTTAATTAGTTATGGATTTTTGTCTATTTTTTCTCTCTTCTGTATTTTTATTTTTAGATTGTGAGTCTCAACCTGAGAAACCAGTGATACATTCTACTCCTCACAATAAAAACGAAAAGCAGCTAATCTTAGCATTTTGGTGCTAATGCTCCATTTCTGCACTGGTACCTTCAGAGCCAGTTTTAACATTATATGAAGTTCAAAGGCTTTTCACTTTCAAAATAGCTTTTTAGTAGGTTTTTTTTTTTCATCTTTCTGTGTTATCTTTTTAGGAGTTTCAGTAGCCAATAACTCTTCCATCAGGTAAATGCACTTTAAAATGCTTCCTTCAGCATAGAACAAATACAGAGAGAGTAAAAGGTTTGTAATGCAGGAGAAATGGCATTAATTCTGCTGTCCTCCTTTGTAGAACAGCACAGGGAAAAGTACTGGAGTTATTTACCTCAAGAGTAGGAAGAGATCTTGAAATGTCATTATTCAGAGGAGATAAATCTTTAATCACAGTCAGAGTGATTTCCATAATTGATGCAAAATTAAAATCCTCAGGGAGAGGCTGAGAAATAGGTTTGCCCTGGGGACAGAGCCTCGAAATTCTGGGTATTAACAATGGCTGTTAGGTCTGACAGGCACTTGCTGACAGACTCAAGGGCTTTGTTCATCATGATATGAAAGCTTCCATGTGTTAACATTGGCTTCAGATGGAGATAAACAAAACGGTGTGTCCACAAAATACAGGTGTCCTGGCTTACATAATAAATAGAAAATTAAACAAGTGGAGAATTACAAAATTAGCGCTAGGTGCAGAAGACCTGCATACAGTTGCTTTTAAAAATAGTGTTTCTCCTTATTTCTTAGTCTTGGAAAGGAGTTCATTAAGGATAACAGAGAATGGGAAAGGGGAGTGCAAATTGCTATTGACTGGTGTTGGGCTGTGGAGATGTTTCAGTGTGGTTTCAAGCTCCTGGAGCATTTCCTGCTCACTCCCACTGACCAGCACTGAATTAAAGCTTAGGGTGCTGCAGTCTCTTGTGCTAGAACAAGGGCAGCTGCTGGGGCACATCTGGAGTCAGGAATTTGGGGGGGATGCTTATATTTTTTTATAGATGTTGGTAACATTGCAATTAAAAGCAACTTGCTCTGCCTGGCCATGCACACACCTGAGTGCAGCTTGTGCTCCATGGCTTGGCCTGAGCAATGAGCTGAGCCCAGCCTTTGAGCTGCTGAGCAGAACTGGCTTAATCTCAGAGTTACCTGCAGTCCCAGTGCAATATGTACATTTGTCTTCAGGACTGTCCCATTGGAAGATGTTTGGTTTGTTTGGATTTGCTATCATTTAAATGTGCTTTGTTCCTGAGTTTTTTTGAACCTTAACAGATGTGCACTACATAATGTATGTAGAGAACATTTTAAAGACACATCCTGCTCTTACTAATTTTTAAAAGCAGTCCCAAGGTGGGATGCTGTCCTGCACATGCTGCCAGCAATGTGCCTCACATGTCTGCCTTGCACATCCCTGGAAGTGTTCAAAGCCAGACTGGAAGGGGCTTGGAGCAGCCTGGACTGGTGGAAGGTGTCCCTGCCCACAGCAGGGGGGTCGAAACAAGATGATCTTTAAGGTCCCTTTCAACCCAAACTATTCTGTGATTCTAGGAAAACTATTTTATAAGCTATCCTTTCTTCTGTATCCCAGTGCAGATATAACACACCTTTCTACAGTATTTGTGGGATTGTAATTCTCCCCATAATGGACCTGTTTGGCTCCTGCTTCACACTTGTGCTGTGTGGTAACACTCCTGAACTCATAATCTATGAGGCTCTAAGGCATCTAGTTGGGAAAACATAAATGAAATGTCTTGGGGAAAAAATGTGAAAAGACACTGTGCAGTCTCAACAGTTTCAGGCTGGAGGTTTATGCTGATTTAGGTGTGATGCAGGAGGGACACTAATCCTGTTGCTAAGGTTGCTCCTCAATCAAGAAAAATGTCGGAGTCAAATACAAGTTTGGCTTTACCCAGGAGAAAAAAACCACCCAAACACAAAACACCTGCACTAACACAAATCCCATTACAACTTAATAGCTTTAATATTTTTTCCCCTTTTACTTCCAGCGAACGTTAACTTTCATAGAAAAGCATCAGTTCTCAGAAACAGACTCACAAAATGAATCCAGTCCCTAATTTTCACACAGAGCTCTCTGTCTTCCTTTATGTGTAGTAGTAAATGACAGAAGCATTGCAAGTTGCACATAGATGCAGCTATTGATAGAGTCCACCTGGAAGCTTTTACCCTTGTAAATTAATCTGCGAGGGACCAAAGGGCAGGAGAAGGAAGGGACAGGAAAAGACTCTGTAGATTCATTTTCTCAATAGATTGAGCTGAGTTGTTCTTTGATATTATCACCCTAAAGATTTTTTCCCCCTTCATAGCATGCCTGGTCTTTCTTATCTCCAGGGGATCAAGCAAGGAGGGTGGATTTAGATCAGATATTAGGAAAAGATTCTTCCCTGTGAGTGTGCTGAGGCCTGGCACCAAGGTCTGTTCCAACTCAAACCATTCTGTGATCCTGTGATTCAATTACTGTATATTTAGCTTGTACCCCCTGCTGACATCCATCGTTTTCTAATCTGCTGTTTCTACCTCTTGAAGACTTTTGGGTTGTCTTTAAGCAAAGCTTTAAAGATGTTCATCAAGAATATGACTTCATTTGTAAGGCTGAAGTGTGTGACATGCACCTCTTAAAGAAAAGAAAATTAAATGCTTCTGGAAGTGCTGACACTGCGGTGACACTAATGGAGGATTCTAACCTGTCATGATGAAACCTCCTCCAGTAGCATTTAAACAGTTTGGTGCAAGTCAGATGATTTTTTAATTTACATAGAGCTGATTTCAAGAGTAATGTAATAAGGAAACTGAATGGGTATTAATTATAAAAGCTTATCTATTCCTTTTCCAATTAAAAATAAATAATCAGAATAATGTTGGGGGTTTTTTTGTTACTAGAATGATGAAATGTCTTTCTGCTTCTCTTCTTTGGCTTCAATGAGCTTTATAGACTGATGTCTGAATGAGAAAATAAATAGAAAACTGGGAAAGTCTTTCTATCCAAGCTGAAATAACATTGCATTTGTGCATATGTAAGGGGAAAATAGGCATGCAGTAAACAATTTGATTTATTTTCTAATAAATGGTCTTATTGCAAAGTAATGAGTCAAAAAATAGAAAAAGAAGAGATCTCTGTGAGACTGAAGAATGCTCCTCAGATGGAAACGGGGTGTCTTTTGGTCTTGAAAAATTGGTAATATTGCAATTTACATAGGTGTTGTAAGTGATGGCCAAGCAAGTTCTCTGCCACTGCAGCATGTCCCAGTACACTTGGTTTATTGGTTTCACCCTCCCCCAAGTAGAAATGTTCCAAATGAGGGTAAAATTGTGAAAATTTTATGATAGATGTTGAAAAATAGGTGGAAGTGGGAGATTTCTGCCTGGTTCCAAGGAGCTTTGGGGGCAGCTGTGCAAAGGTCTCTGGGTTTGTGGTGGTGGTGGAGGAGCCAGGGGAGGTGTGGGAGGAAAAGCCTTGGGTTGTGTGTCCAGGGGCAGAGGGGAGCAGGGAGCAAGCCAAAGGCAACGTCCATGGACAGATTTAAGGGTTAACAGCTGGGAAAGACCCAGGCTGTCCAGCTTCTCTCCAGGAGCTCCACTGGTAGTGTAATTGGAGCATTCGACATGAAAACAGACAAGGCATCTGTAGTTGTTTTATTATTGGATTGTAACCTCCCCCTGGTCTCTGCCACAAGAATTTCATTGAAGGAATAGCAGAAAGATACATGACACAAAGGATAAAAGCCCACTGAAAACAAGGAAGGGGAGCCAGGCTTGTACTGGGGGTAGGAGCGAAGAAACAGGACAGACAAAAGATTCATGAGCAAGATTAAAGGCAGAAGGACTGAGTTTGAGCAGCGACCCATAGGAATTCCATTGCCTTCCTTCAGAAGAATCTGTTCTTCTGATATGGAGTTTTGCCAAAGGAACCAAAGTATTAATGTGATGTGTTCCCTCCAGATCTGAGACTGAAATTTTCAGCTTTTTTTTTTTTGGGGTGTGGAATACTGAGAAAATTAAAACCGCAATCAAGTAAAATGCATGTGTGTGCGCACGTGCATGTGCATGTTGCTTTTATGCCTCACTGGGTTTCTCACAGCACTGGAAATATGGGTGCCAAAGGAAGCATTGAATTTAATCACAGAATCATTAAATGGACTAGGTTGGAAGAGACTTAGAAGCTCATCTTTTTCCAGCTCCTCTGCTGTGGCCAGGTACACCTTCCACTAGACCAGGTTGCATCAAACAATGTCCAGCCTGGCCCCAAAAATTTAATCCTTCTGGCCCCAAAAATTTAATCCTTCTGACCAAAGCAGGAAATATATTAATTTTCTGCTAGCATTGTGCTGTCTCTTGTCCAGCTGGTTGTGGGGACCTGCTAAGCAGCTCACAAATGCAAGGAGAGGTGTGATGCCAATGGGAACTGCACAATTTTACCTTTGTGTCTATACTTGCTGCACAGGAGTATTGTAATAAAATTGCCTTCAGCATGCAGTACCTATCAAAGATAAATTTAAATAAACATTTAATAAAGGGCAATTTTATTAATTGCCTTTTTATCATCTCTTTTGAGAAGAGAACAATCAGGAAAATTGTGCACAGTGAAGTTTCACAGCAAGGGTCTAAATATATATGGTCTCATACCTCTGTTGGTGTTTCTTCCTCAGTAATCTCTGTCTATGCTTTACATAGTTTGGGTCTTTTCATCTCTATGTGTCTTTTGTCTCTTTTTTGCTGTTAGTACCCTCACAGACTGCAATACTATCCAAAAATAATATTTGATTAAGCTTTTGATCTCACAGTGGTTAGATGGATTTGAAATGGGACAAAATTAGGCTAATCACACTAAGAATAGCATAGTTACTTCTGATTTGCAAATGCCTTTTCATGGTATGACCTCCAATGGTTTGCAGAGTTCTGACAGATACAGAAAGTAACATTAATTCCCATTTTCAGATGTAAAAAATTGATACAGAATATTTTTCTATAGTATTGAGCGCTTCCTTGGTGGTGTTTGCAGGGTAACTGCTTGCTTCTGTTGAGAATTACAATTTGTTTTTATTTGGTATTAAACTGCAAACGCAGATTCAGCAGTTCCCTTCATTCTGGTGTCCTTGGTGCAGCTATCTGTCACAACCCTTCTTTCCAGAGTCTATTTTCCTTTCCTTTTGGGTCAGTTTTGTTTTTTAAAGTCTGTGAATCCTCCTGAAATAACATGACTATTTGGGAAGTCTTGCTGTCTTTTGTTCTGAGGTGGCTGTCCATATGATCCTGCCTTTTGTTTCATGTAGGCCATCTAAACTGGTGAAAATTATTGATTTTCTGTCCTCCTCTTCCAAGGCTGATGTGTCCCTCTCCATCCTGCTCCAAGATGTGCACAAACCCACAGAGTTGTCTCATGGATCTTGAAAGAAAATAGTTTGTACCTATAGCAAATCATATGCTTGAAACACATCTTATTCTCTGTGTTATTCTCCAGGACAAGTCACCATTTTTGCTTTGTAAAAATAAATAAATTATAGCACCATTAGGCTAGTAACAGAGACAATGAAGTTGCTGTTGCCTTGCCCAGGTGATTTACCATGGCTTCTCTGCTCTCCTGTCAGGCACACAATGAAAAACCCAGGAACTCTAAGAGAGGTCCCATAATAGAGATTATTATGAAATTCCTGCTTTGTTTCCTTTTTTATTGCATTGTGCCAGTAAGGACATGTGCAGCACACAATTTGCTTGCTGATCATAACCCAGGCTCCATATGTAGCTCAACTTTGGCTGCTTCCAACCATGAGTTACTCAAGAATCTACTTAAGATGTGCTGGGTAAGGAAGGTTTAGGAAGCTGTGCTGCAGCGTCTGACTTTGTGTCACCAGCAAAAATGAGTTGTGGCAAGGGAAGTGCATGGGAAGTGTGTGGTTGTGCATAATCTGTGTGGGACTGGGTGCATGTAAATACACACTTGAACTGTACATCTGTGTGGATCACTGTCACAGAGGGTTGGATTTTATTTTTATTTTAATACAACATTTGCAAGGTGCATCATTGCCTTGGAAGGGCTTGGTATCAAAGCTTCCAGTTTCAGTCATCTATAATTAAAGTTTCTAGTTTTAGCCCTAGCTCTGGTGTAATGTCTAAACTTCTTCCTTCAGCAATAAACCTGGATACCCAGCTGCCTGCTGGAGCTCACTGTTACTTGAGGCCAAACTTCCTTTTAACATATAAATGTAATAATTTACATTTCTGCTGTGTATAAGTCACTTTCTATGACCAGTGATATGATGGAGCTGTTTGGTTTTTGGGTTTGCTTTCTGCAATGGATTTGTCTTGCTGGTCCTAAGTGAAACCAGTGCTTGTCCTGAACCCAGCCTTCCTTTGGGAGTTTTGAGGCAGTAAGGACTAGGATTGTATTTGGGAGAGAAGAAAAAAAAGCCTGTGTGCCTTAGTCTGATCTGTAACACATTTAGTTGTGTGCAAAAGGTAGATGAGGTCCCTGTCTTTAAGAATTAATGCACAGTTAGAGGATGTGCATTCTCCAATGTGGCAGGAACATCTTAATTTCCTCATTAAAGTCTTGCTTTGAGATGCAAGCAGCCTGAGCTTATGGAGTTCCTGAGCTCAGTTATTTTCTGCCTGCACCAAGCTCTTGTCAGTTTTCCACTGGAATTCCAAATTTCTCAGGGGCAACCAGGATCTAATTTGAGAAGTCAAGTGTGTTCATGGGTGTATGAGGCTGGGCTTCCTCTGTCCATCCTTCTGTCCTTAGTGGAATGTAACACCTCAGACTGTCCATGGTGAGCATCATTAATTGGTGTTGAAGAGTGTCTTGCTTTGCAAGATGATAGACTTTTTACCTATGTAAATTACCTTCTTTGCAACTAATAAATTGAATAAATTATGCCTTCTCCATGCAGTACAGTGGGGCTCATAAATACTTTGTGCAGTTAGCTGGTAGTTTCACTTGATTGCTGTTCCCATTTCTGTTTTTAATAATCCTTGTAAGAGTGAGGAGTTCAGTCACTTTTAATAGTTCCTAAAAAAGCAGTGGAAGGCATGTTTCACAACTGTGAGCTGCACACCAGTGTCTTGCCTGTGGAATCCAACTTGATGCAATCAAGGAAAGTTGCTTTCCATGGTTCATGGTGCTGCTCCAGATAAATTAGTTATTGGATAAAGACAACAGTGCTTGCACAGTCAAACACTTCCTTTCCTCTCCGTTTGCTCTGTTCTGTTCCACACCCTGTTGCTCTCCTTGCTGGGCAGGGGGTCCATTGGTACAGCTGAGTGAGCTTGTGGGGAGCTTTAGTTCTTCAAAGGATTATGCAAATAATAATTGAATTAAAGAGCTGCTGTCAACATTACGAGGTTCTGGCAAAGATAACTGATGTTAGCACTCTGCCTGCAGGCACAGGGATTTCAGAGTGGACTTGGACAGGAGAAGCACATCAGGATTCCAGAATACTTGAATATTTCCTTTCTGGCTGTTTGTGGGGTATATTTCTTATCCCTTTACCAAACTAAGCTGTTTAACCAGGAGTTGTCCATCTGGGAACACGGAGTAAATTAAACTGAACAAAATGAATAAAGCATAAATATAGCCAGGGTATCTGGGATTTTTCCATAGTAACTGGGATAGATGGAGGAAGGATTTAGTATTTTATATTTTTATAGGCTGGTTCTTTAACAAATCTTTGATGTACCATTAAAAAACTTTAAAATCCCATTCTGTGTCTTCAGTTGTGCAAATTTTATATTAAAAATCAAAATACCAGGATTACTTGAGGCTCTTAAGAGGGTTTTTGCTGCTCTCAGGGCAGGGCACAGCTGTCACCTGCTCAGATGTGACCTGGTGCATTAAATCAGAGCAGTACCTTGACTGAGGAGGCAGCAGTAACCTTCAGTGAGATGCATAACACAGTCCTTGGATGGTGCAAGCTCTGAGAGATCAATTTTTAGTGATCAAGGCAGCCCCTGAAGGTCTTTGCTGTAATTGTATCTGAATGACATTTATATAGACAATAATAGTTGCTGAATCTTGATTTTTAAATAACTTTAATATCAACCACAGTCCCCAAAACATGTCTTTTAAGGAACATTGTGATGGAAAAAGGCAAATGCCTGTGCTGATGCAGGTCCTGCTACTGAGAGGAGGAAGAGGAGGCTGGACCAGAGCTTCCTTAAGTCCTCATCCTTTGGGCTGCTCTGATTTACAGCAGGCACTGATAGATAATATGACCTTTACAGTGAGGTCTCCCTGAGGTCACAAAATTTGGATTTCTGAGGATAATTTGCAAAAATTCTGGAACAATTACTGAAGTAAGTAAAGAATAGTCAAATACTCCTTCCATGAGCTGTGCTTTGTGCACTGCTCAGAGATGCTTTGACCTTCTAGTTTATTACAAGTCAGGAAAAGTCAATATTTCTTAGCTTGCCAAGCTGGAGGAATTTTAATGAGTTATTGAGTCAAATAGGTAATCCTCCAATAACAGACTTTTTTCCCTTTCAGATTTACTGTGATAAAAACAAAGGCTTAATGGGGACCAGGAAAAATGGGTTTTTGTTAGAAACTCTTGCTTGTCTCTGTGCACACGCTTTTAACCCCTTGACCACAAGTAGATGAAATGGAGCTTCAACACTGGGACATGTTGCATTGGCACGAAATGCTGGGCAGGCAGGGGCTGTGTTGATGTTAGCAGGGAATTTAACATGATAAAATGAGATTGACGTAGCTGGTACTGATGCTTCTCACATCTCTTTTGCATGTGATAAGGGGCTGGATGGGATCTGGTCTGCAGTCCTACACTGAACTGTTTGGCTGCTGGAAAAATCTGTGAAGGGAAAAGCGCTGGGTGTACTTTAGAAGATGTTGTGGCATCCCAGTTGCTGCAGGGTGTGTTCCACTGGGTGCTGCAGCACGCCTGGAGTAGTGCTTGCACTTGAACATGCTCTGAGAGCTGGCACACACCAAAACCTTTCCAAGAGCCAAACTGCATGTGGTAAATGTAGAGAAAAGGGATTTGCTTCCAAACCATCTTGCTGGTCCAGACTGAGTCCCTGTCTCAGTAGGCAACAGCCTACTGGTAGGACCTGCGAGTAGGACCAGTCTGGCAACAGCCAGAGTCTGGCTGTTGGAAGGCTGTGCAAGGCTGGCAGTGGGTTTTTGCACAAGGAAAGGCTTGATCATGGTATAATGGTGCCTTTTGCAATTCCCCTTTCTAATGCTCAACTTGGTGAACTCCAATTAGCAGAGAATGATCTAATTTCCTGAAAATCTCTTCATTGAGTGTAATGCTAATTATTGCTCTAAGTAGTGGCTTGTTTGGAAGTGCCCTGTCCTGTGTGAATTTTAGTAATGTTCACTGTAAGCCTTTAAGTGAAGAAACTTCATAAGCAGAAAATGTTATAGTACAAGGGCAGTCCTTTTAATAATATCAAAGACCACGTAATATTCAGAATACCATATCCAGTGAATTCTTATAAGCAGTAGAAAGTTATTTTTCACTATATGTCATTACTCAGAGTGTAGGAGTAGGTACTGATGGTCCCTTTTTGGATGACTAGCGTTTTCCCATTTCATTCCCTTCAGTGATATTCAGTAACATTCCTTTCAGTAGCAGTCTTTCTTGGGGGTTATTTGTTCAAAAGCTCTCAACAGTTGTTTGTGTGAGCTTTCCTTGAAACCTGTGTGAATTTTAGCCAGGAGGATGTTCTGCCTCTGGGTGGGAGCTTCTGGCTCCCATGGTGAGAGCTGGACTCTGAATGTGCACAGGAGCTGAGTGCTGACACTTAGGGCACTTTGCTGAGTTTTGTGGCTGGAGTAGCGCAGGGTTTCAGAATTGCTTTCTGAGTGTAACTCATGGTCAAAGTGTGGGCACTGAAATGCTCTCACTGGGCTTTATTCTAGGCTCCAGTTTTGTGAAGAGCTAACAGAACAAAGGGTTATGTGTCCATCACTTTCCAAGGAAGCGCTTTGAGCACACGCTCAGTGTTGTGATGAGGGAGAGCTGGAGGTCTGGGAGTGCAGATCTGAGCGCTCTTCGAGCTGCTGCTGTTCAAAGGGGAGCGCTTTGTACCTCCAGCACCTTTGCTGCTCCCGTCAGGGCTGTGCTGCTGCAGCAGCTGTGTGGCCTGTTGAGGTGAATGTGGCTCATGGTGGCGTTTTCTGCTGTCCCCAGTGCTGCAGGGGCAGGAGGGGCTGCGGGCGCCCTGCGAGAGGAGGTTCTGCGGCCGGGGCAGCCGGTGTGTGCTCAACGGGGACACGCAGCAGCCCGAGTGCCGGTGTGTGGAGGACTGCAAGGCCACCTACATGCCCGTCTGTGGATCTGATGGCAGGTTCTATGAAAATCACTGCCAGCTGCATCGAGCCTCGTGCCTGCAGAGGAAGAAAATCTACATTATCCACAGCAAGGACTGTTTCTTCAAAGGTAGGGCGTTGTTGAAAATAAATACTTCTGTAGGGCTTTCATCGCTCGTCGTAATCCTGGTAAATGGCTGAATGGTGTGGTTTATTTCTAAGAGCTAAATTTTTCAGGGATGATTTATTCCAGGACAGCAGAGAACATACACAATGTTTTATGCAGCTATTAAGCCCCTGAGTGCCATTGCCATGCAAAATGTAATCATACTGGGAACTGGTAAATAATTAACATCACTGTATGCATTGTGTGCACTGTAGTTGTGCTGCTCAGTACTTTCAGCTGCTAGTTTAATAACTTTTTACAATCCAATTCATTTGAAAAGGCTTTGAACAAGACAAAGATGTTAAGAAAAAGTAGATGGTGTAAACAAAAGTTTGCTGCAACATTGAGAAACGAAAACCTAGTTAGGCAAATGACACAGGCAAAGGAAAGGAGCTGCTTAAATGAAATAAGGAATGGGGACAGATTTTAAATAACTTTAAAGACAGTTCTGGTAACCAGTGGGATGCATACATCTGGAGCTCTTTTACTGGTTCAGTAGCAAATTTAATTATCAATTTTT
Source organism: Geospiza fortis (assembly GCF_000277835.1). Lineage (NCBI taxonomy): Eukaryota > Metazoa > Chordata > Aves > Passeriformes > Thraupidae > Geospiza > Geospiza fortis. The sequence continues at coordinate 2,458,486 of NW_005054308.1, read as the reverse complement.
CACCAAAGCCAGTCCCAAATCTTTCCCCTTAATATTTTGTATGCCATGTACCATCCTGCCATCAAGGGAGACTGCAGGAGAGGAGCATGTGATAAAATGCCAAAGAATGGAAGAAGCTGTAAATTATTTTACTTCTAATGAGAGGTCTCACAAAGGGCCTTACTCAAGTATATCTTGAAAGCTCATTGCCAAATATGACTCTTTATACCTACAGGAAGATTTGATTGTGTTGTTGCAAATATATCCAGTGACATTTACATGATCAAATATGAAAATAATTCCTTTATCTTCAGCTCACTTAAGCCCCCAAGGAGGTTGTCTGTATACAGAGCTATCCATCCTGAGTTCTTCTTTGCTAACATGATGCTAGGAGAGCCTATTTAAGAAACAGGAGCCCATTTGGAGAGGCTTATTAATATATCCTTGTGATACCCTTTGGAGATAGAAAAGCAGTGCCATTCTTGCGTCTTGGAGAAGACATTGTGTCTTTTTGTGACTAAAATTTTTCCAGTGGTATGTAGGTACTGCTTTGCAGTGCATTGCAAAGTCTCATTTGTTTTGAAATCTGGCTGTGGAGAGGACAACACAACTGGTCAGAGCATTGATTTGGTGAACACTCTGGGTTAGTTTGTCACAGGCAGCCTCTAAATTTACCAAACAAGTAATTAGGATCAATAGACCTTGTAGAAAGTAAATCATGGAAGGGGTCACCCAAAGGCATATTTCAAGCGCATGAGTATGTCAAGCAAAGAGGGATTTTTTGCTTGTCACATTAAAAAGGAACAGCTAAAAAGGACACTTGTGCCTTGCTCCAACTGCTGTGCTTCTGCCCCTGGGTATCAAGTCAGATCAGGGTATGGATCAAGCTGGAAACAGTGTCCATCCCTGAGTAAGATGCAGGTGGGCCTCTGCAGCATGAGAAACCTTGCAAAGAAAGGGAAAGTCTTAATTTCAAAGATGCTCAGCAACTCCCCACTCAGTTCAGGGGATTTTCTTTCCCTGACTACCAAGAACATTCCTTGGGCTTTTCATTCTTGACATCACCTACCTTTTTATGACAGTGTGTCTGCCCTGGGTTTCTATTTGTTCCTTATCACATATAGTGTTAAAGAAAATGAGTTCTTATTGCAGTAATCAGCCCCTGCAGTGGCTGTATTATGCCTAATGATAGAATGTCACGCTTGAATACTTCCCTGAACACACCATGAAATGATGTCAGAAAGTAGGAGTTTTGTGTCCCAGTTTAAAGTAACCCTCGAACTCTTGCCAGGGAGCACTGCTTAAATCTGCTTTTCAGCAGAATAACAGCTTTATGGAAGGGAAGAAAGAAACAAGCTCACTTCTCTTCCCACGTGAATAAATAAAAATGTACTTCACACCTCTGTCTGCAGAGATAACATACAGAAAAAAGTTTACCTTAAGTGGGGAATAATCCCACAGAATGGGACTCCATAGAAATACTTGGCTTCAGCCCTTTTTTCTACCATGCAGTTCCTGAGTAACCTTCTGTGTATCGCTCTGTTTATTGGTACTTTAGTCTCCTATTTCTAAATCAAGAATGATAGTGGCTTCCCTTAAATCAAAATTTTCAGTCAGCAATTAAGGTACAGGTTTTTAAGCACCATTATAAGTGTAACATGAAATGTAAGACTTTGCCTGGAGAAAAACCTTTAAGGTGCAAAATCACAGAATCCCCAAATGGTTTGGGTTGGAAGTGACCTTAATGAGCCTCCTGTTCCAGTCTCACTGGTGTGGTCAGGGACACCTTGCACGTGTTTTCTGTTTGCTTTCAATCAAGTAGATAATTTAATTATTTGGGTACAGTCAGACTGATGAGTGGGCTGCTTCAAGTTTTTTTTTGTCCCTGTTGACTTGTTCAATTAAGATTTAAATTCCTGTGTAGAGCTGAGGGATGCTACAGACTGGATGTCTGTGTGTGCTCTGCCAGTTTGCCCAGTTATCAGTGACAAACTGGATGGACTTAAAGTAAGACAGAGATCAAATACCCTGATTCTACTTTGGCTGAGCTAGGCCTATCCACAGTAAACTGACAATAAACCAAACAGCAGAGATTTGTTTTCTTTTGTGTGTTTTGGGAAAGGATTTTTTGATCTTTTAGCATATTTATCAGATGTGAAGTGCTTTGTAAATACTAGTGGACAGCAGATATTCCTGTGTGAGTAGAAGCATTTGCATTCTGTACCAGTAATAGTTTTAGGAAGAGCAGAAGAAAATTTGTCCCTGGAAAAATTATTGATTTCTTTAGTCCAGCCTGGAATAAAATGGCTCCTTGAAATCTTGAGAGTCCAAAATATTGAAAAAACTTGTGGAAATGAGAGATCTCAGCAGGAGTGATCTCCCCAGGCTTTATCCTTCAGCCTCTGATGCAGCTCAGTTCCCCTTACACAAAACTATAAATGCAGTCCCTTTTCTTCATTTGATAAAGGAAATAGGTGGGAAATTTCACTTGGGAGTTTGAAGTCACAAGGGAAATACTGTGAAGCAGAAGCCCTAAACCCAGAGATCTCAAGAGAAATGTCAATCCCACTCACAGCCCTTCACATTCTCCTTGATCTAGTTGTCCTTCCTGGTGTGAAATACAGTTTGGTGTTCCCATAGGAAAAGGTTCTATTTAGGACTTTTCTACCATGTGGCAGGGTTTTTTTCATTTTATATGTTTTCACTACTTTGTGAGTTTCTGTAGTCATTTGATTGAGGTGTTGGTGATTTTTACTGGGTAAGAAAATACATAAATATAAAAGTGAATAAAAGTGAAAAAAAGGAAGTTTTTCTTCCCCAAAAATTCTCCCAATACTTATGAAGACTGGAAAGATAGCTGTGCTCATAATGACAATTGTCCCATGGATGTCCAGAATGAGCACTTGGCCTGAAAATGTTCCTATTTGAATAAATGCCTTGGATAATGAGGTTATATCATTTTAACACAGTATTTTGGACGATACTTTGCTTTTTCATAGCAGTAGTCCCCTTTTTTTCCACTGCTTTTCATTTTTCTTTCCTTTTGACTGTCTACACCCACTCTGTCTCTTCCCTTGCTTTTCTCTTATTATTTTTGGCCAGAGATAGCTGTGCAGACACTGTCCAATAATTTTTCTTCCCTTACCTTCTTCCTTCCACCAGAAACATCAGAGCAGTGCACTTCCCTAGCAGTTTGCATACATTACAGAAATTCTGTTTTGAGCTGTGATTTTCCATTTTCAGGATTTAGGAGTAATTGTCCCCTTTCTTTCTTTTTCTTCCTGCTTTTTTCTGCTTGATCAGCAATCTCAGAACTCCTGTGCATCAGCCAAGCCCTTGCTGGAGGAGGGCAGCCATGTTTGCTTGCTGAAGCTCATTCATTGTTTTCTGTGGTTCTGACATTCTCTCTTTATCCAGGTGGATTGGGTTTTTTATAAAAAGCTCAGCTTTTCTTGCCAGCCTGTACAGCAGCTTTGTGCTGCAGCTGGTCAGATTGAGTTTGTGCTCTGGAATGAATTCAGTCCAACTTAGCTGACCAAATTCTTGAACTTTCCATTATGAAAATGCACTATACCTGTGTTGACTACTTAATATATTTTTTTGTCCATTTGGTCCACTTGTACCAAAGCTCTAATTTTATGAAACCTGACAGAATTTTATGCAGAGAGATGGTGTGCTGTAAAAGCATGTTCATGTCTGGTATTCCAGTCCCATTCTCTTCCTTCCTTCTCTACTGAAATGTCAGTATTAATTTTTCAATGATTTTGTCCCGTTGCTTAAAATATGTCTGTTTTTTTTTTCTTTTAAGCAACTATCTGGCAGTAATTTTCCTCCTTATACAAGGTCATTTCTTGCCCCATAATAAATCATAATTTTGTACATATTTTGTACAGAATTTTATAAGAAATCTCTGTGAAAAACCGCCTGCCTTTCTCCTTTCTGTTACACACACACAGTCACACTGTTTGGTTTGAGGCTTACACTGATGCTCAGAACAATATTTCACGCCATGAATTTATATATAAAGGCTTCTGGAGTGTGCATGCCTGTGTGCTGGGTTGTTGTGCGTGTGCACACGTGTGAGTGTGTTTGCCCATTGACAGAGCCAGAATAATGGGTTCTCTCAGGACATTTATGCGCAGGTAGTTTGCACATTGGTAGAGCCAGAATAATGTGCTCTCTCAGGGCATTTATGCACAGGTAGTGTAGCAGAGGATGGAACCTGGATCTGCATGGAGAGAGAATGAGAAGCAAAGGATGCAGCTAAAATGGGATGTTCAGCTGATGTAAGGAGATGGCTTTTCCTTGGAGACTGGTTGAGGGCTGGGACAGGCTGCCCAGGTGCCATCTCCATCTCTGGGAGCTTTCAGAACCTGGCTGGGAACAGCCCTGAGCAACCTAGTCTGACCCTGCACTAAATGTTTTGATGGAAGCCTCTTCCAGCCCTTATCATCCCATAATCTTATGATTTCATGACCTTAGGTAATGGCATCTTTCATTTTCAACCACTCTTATCTTTCTTCCAGTTCTCAAAAAGATTTTTTCTAATTAAGAAAAATGATAATCTTCTGCATGTTGACAGAAAATTTTCTATGCTTGAATGTAAATAAATTACAAACCTGGGAAAAAAAACAAACAAGCAGGCTGATAACTTGTATCACTGCAGTAATCTCAAATACATATGAATTCAGCCTCAGGTGGTGGTAGTTTATTTCCTCTGTACTTTATTTGTTGTCCATGTGTTAGTTCGGTGCTTTGTTACTTCCAGAAGTAATTTGTTCTACGGAATAGCATTTCAAAACATCTCTGGGAAGGTGTTGAATGTTTTGCTCATTATGTGCTTGCAGCACAGGCAGACCCGCTGCATTGCTGGTTTGCAGACTGGAAGGAAATCTGCTCCATTTAACACTCTCTGTCTTTCCAGCTGGAAAAATTCTGAGTGTGAACTAATGGCACTTTTCCCAGCTGGCAATTAATATTTGCTGATTTAACTTTGCAGCAGTGCTGCCAGACTGCTCCGGTGGCCGCGAGCTGGGAAGGGGCGGCTGGGAGGAAGGCAATTAATCCCTGCTGGAGGAGGCTGGGGGCTTTGGCATGGAGGTCAAGCCTCTAATGATCATTTCAGTGTCCAGTGTAAATATATTAGGAGTTTAAAGTGTTATAAAGAGAGATAAGTGCTATATAAAATGAAGGAATGTGTTTGCTGTCAGTAGAGCTGATACAGTTCTTAATAAACTGAATTCCAGAGGGATTCCTTTCTATTCTCACACTGCCTTTTCAGCTCCCTCCACTTAGTCTTTTGGGGAGGGATCAATTTTACCTGGCTTTTCAGGCTGACTGCTCTTAAATGTGATTTATAGCTTTACACCTAATAAACAGACTGCATCAATCTTTGGGGTAAATTATGGAAATTCCATTGATTTATTTGAGGATATGAATAAGGGACTGCTAGTCTGCTCCTAGCTTTGGTAATAGAAATTTTCTAGGAATAGGTTTAGGATCTTGAACAGTATTTTCCATTTTAAGAGAAAATTGAATGCTTACATTCCTGAAATTCATGGGAGGGAAATCTTGGCTAACAGTCAGTTGTGAAACTCCCTGGTATAGGTGGGCTTTCACTGGAAATTAAATGCCAGTAAGAGTGGGGAAAGTCTAGGCATAAGCAAAAGAATCAAAAATAGTAGAGATACTAAAGTCTAACAAAAAGAGATCTTTAATTAAATATTAATTACATATTAGTAATAGAAAACCTTTGCTGGAGACCTCATGGCCATAATGGGAATCCCACAGGTGGGAGGGAAAGTGGGACTGGAATCCTGCGGTGGACACTGATGGACATCTTTTCATATGGTCAATCAAAAGATGAGTTATGCTCACTGGAACTCCTCACAGCAGGGCCATTACCTGCTTCTGCTTGGCCAGAAATAAAAATCTGTTTCCCTGCTGCTGGGACTGCATAGACCAGTGACAGATTTTAGTTCCAGTCAGTAAAGCCAAAATTGAGGAACACACACCATGGATGAAGCTAGTGGAAAAAGTGGTGTTATCTGATGTGATCCCTGTCCAGCATTCTTGGTGGTTTTATAGCTCCAATTTGAGGCAATAGCCATTTGGGGAGTGCAGGAATAACTGTGATGTGGCTTTTTATTTTTTAGATATGAAATTGTGTAACATTTGCTTAGAGCAGTCGTGACCGTGACCCCCATGAACAGTGTTATTTGGTGACTATTACCTGTCTCATCTTATTTAGGGCCCAGTCTATTAATCTTCTCCAGTTGCCAGTCTTGATGTGTATGGTCGTAATATCTCCCATAAAACCAAAAAGCTTCATACTATGTATCAGCTAGTGAACAAAGGAATTAAAGGATATTTCAGCAGCGGTATTAACATCTTGAAAAAGAAAAGTGAGAATTAATCTTTCTAATCTGTTTTCCCCTTGTAACTGAGGATGTACTGGTTGAACTGGAGTCACTGAAGCCATGGTTAAAGGGATGGGCAGCTGGAGGACCATGCCAGCACCCAGCACTGTGTAGCAATCCCTGCCCTCCATGAATGTAAAGTAGGAGAGGAACTGCTTACATGTTGAAAATAGAAAAGCTCAGCCTAAATCTCCATGGTGTGGAGGAAGACTATACTCCATGAGGTGGTCTCAGTTTGAAGCCCCCCACGTTTCAGCTTCATGTTCTTGAGGGCCAGGAAATGAGATGCAGGTGGCTTTAGGGAGCCATCTGCTCCAAGCCTGGGTCTGCAAAACCTTCACTGCAGTGCTTTCAGGAAAGCTGAGAGGTGATAATGAAGCTTTTTTTGAAACGCAGCCTTAGCAGTTGTGATGGGGGACGGAGCAGAGGAGGAGGATGAAGAATCAAATTAAAGTGTGTGGGAAGAGAAGCAGGGAGGTGGTTTGTATTTACCAGTGGAAGTTCCTGTGCCAACTTTGATGCTGCTTTCTGCAACACTCATTATGTCAGGGGGTGTTTGTCTTTTTTTATCTATTTTTGTGTGCTCTTTGTATCTGACACGTGCTTGTTGCGATTTGGTGGCAGTCTGAGCTCACTGTGTCCACATCACTTTTCTTTGCAAGTCACATTCATGTTTATTGTACATTCATTTTGGAGCTCAAAACATACTTAAATATTGAAGAGCCTTATGTAGGAAAAGGTTTTGCTTTTTTTAGTGTGTTAAATTTAATATTAGCTCTCACCATTCCGTCAGCGATTTTCCAAAACGCTCTAAGTGGTGTAAAACTGGAGAAATGCCAGCAAAGTGGGGCATTTCAAAGTCATGATTAAAAAGTGACACATTTACTGAGCTCCTGCATTGCTGAACCACTCACAACCCTGAAAAGAGCTTGGATGCTCAAAAGTTTGTCTACTTTTTTCCCCAGCTCAGTTATCTTAAAGGTCTTTTCCAAACTAAAATATTCTGTGAAGTTTCTACATCCATAGTTTTCCCAGTGGAAGGAAAGGCTAGCATATGCCAAGTAATTTCAAATGAATGAAACAAATACTGTAATACTTTTGAAGTCACATTTATTTCCCTAAAATTACATAAATTTTATCAATAGAAAAAAAGCTGACTTGCTTAAGGCCCCCAAAAGTCACCTTTTGAGAAGCAACACACAGCTTGATGCCAGGGACTCTCCATAGGACACCTCCAGCTCTGTGCTGAGACAGGGGCCAGGGAAAACCTTAATTTCAGAATAAATAAAAAAGCTCCAAACCTGAGAGAGATAGAGAGATTGCTTTAAATGAAAACTGAAAAGGTTAAAAGGTAGAGATGAGCATTAAAGATTAAGATGATTAGATCATGGTAAAGGGCGCTGGAAGCTGAATGAAGGAAAACAAATGGCTGGAATAAATTTTAGGGCTGGGGAGACTGAGGCAGGGAGATTTAGAAGTCCTTTAAAGATAAAAAGAACTGATTAAAATAGCTGATTAAAAGCTATTCAGCACAAAGGCTAATTTTTCTGGGTGCTCAGTATAAAAATCTTTGGAGCAAATTGAAATTCTGAGTGTCTGGGAATACCAACAGGCTGGATGCTGCAGATTCAATTAGGTAGCTGCAAGGAAAAAGCTGGTCCAGCATCCCCCAGCCTTCACTCCCTTCCTGCCTCTGTCCACCAGGATTTAACAGGCACTTCTTGCTAATATGCATGAGAGGGCTGAATCCTACCAGAGATGTCCTGAAGTCATGGGAATACGAGTTGAAATGAGCACTCTCCAGCATGGGATACTGATAAAGCCCCTTGTAATTTCCCAGTTGTTTTTTTGGTGTAGAATTGAAGCTGTTCTCTCCTCAGGGGCTCACAGGGTGCCAGGGGTGAGATTATCTGCCTTTGCTCGCCTGCCTGAAGTGCAACTGCTCCCACAAATAATAAAATTTGACATGGGGAGGTAATGAGTGATCTGCAGATTTATTCTGTCTGCTCATGGCTTGAAAGCTCTTTGGGTAGAAACTTTTTTTTTCCTGCTAAAAATCCTATTAATAGAGATTAATGTCAAACACAAAGTACAGAGTTAATTATCAGCGCAGTTGTAGGAATGGCAGGGCAGTGTGTAGGAGCATCACAGAAACATCATTGATTGCTTTGGGTTTGGAGGGGACCTTCCAGTTCATCCAGTTCCAGCCCCCTGCCATGGGCAGAGGCACCTTCCACTATCCCAGGTTGCTCAGAGCCCCATCCAGGCTGGCCGTGAACACTTCCAGGGATGGGGCAGCCACAGGGCAACCTGTGCCAGGGCCTCAGCACACTCAGAGGGAAGAGTTTCTTCCTAATATCCAATCTAACCCTGCTTCCTGACAGTGTGAAGCCATTCTCCTTTGTCCTGTCATTGCTGGGTGCTGGTGCAGGGATGGGGGGTTTGTGTAGGGATGGGGCTTTCTGCAGGGGGGGGTCTGTGCCCCATCCCTTTGCCCAGGGCTGGTTCAGGTGCTCCCAGTGCAGTGCAGGGTGCAGCAGTCAGCCATGGCTCACACAGTGCAGGCACCAATTGTCTGTGGATTAGCACCATTGCTCTTGCTGGCACCTTCCTGTGGGGTCTGCTCTGCTGCTGGAGTCCACATGCAAATCCCATTGCCTCTAATTGAGTGGGGATCAATCACAAATTAAGGAGTAAGAGGAAGGTTTCCAGGTGAGATTTAAATAGAAGGCCTTTACTGATAATATTTTGAATTTTCCATCAAAGTGTCTTAGAATGCTTTACAAAGATTAATGAATTAGACCTCACAACACCTTTGCATGCCAGGAAAATAGTAATCCAGCCATTACAGAAGAGGAATTGCAGTCTAGAGGAGACCCAGTGAGTTTCTCAAGGTCATAGAAAAAGGCTTCAGGACTTTTGCTAAATTATCTCAAAAGTAAAAGTACCCTGTCCCTATAAAATCCCATGGCTGGTTCTTCTGTAGGTTTTGACAGGGGTGAAGGAGGGATATGGCTGGGCCAGGGCTCCAGAACACAGAATCCTTGTGCCCAAGCAGGGATGAACCTGGTGGTGAGTGGTCCAAGGAGGAGAGTTGTGCCTGGAAGGGTGGGATTGTGCTGTCCTTGGTGCAGCAGCTTTGAAAGCATCAGGCTGCTGTCCTGGCATAAAGGGATGACCCATGTTTGGATTTGCAGCTCTGGAAGGGAAATACAGGAATTACACAAGTTCACTTGCAGCCTCCTCATCCTATAATGGTCTTGGTGAAAAAAATATCCCCATGGTAAAGAGCCCATGTGATGGAGTAAAACAGAGCTCAGTCTCTTCTGCTCTTTAAGTTAAAAATTGAGAAGGAATGAGCCATGCAATGGAGAGGGAGCTCACAATTGAACTGTATCCAAGTATTTAAATATTTAAATGTAACCTTTGTAGTAAAAAGTTGATTGGTGTGATGTGTCCAAAGGAAGACATTTTTATTTACCTTTTGAATGAGGGTTGTTTGCACTGCAAACAGCCTGATGGGTTGAGCAAAGGCTCACCTGGAAGAGTTTGCCATGGTGGGCATGGGGTTTGTCTCTTCTGCAAGTGACTGCAGTCTCCTGTCAGGATCTGTCAGGGCTTTCCTCTTCCTTCCTTCCTTGCCTTTAGTCTGCCACACTGGCAGTTCAGTTGAGAGTTTTGCTGTTTTTCAGGAATAATGAGAGGGGGGTTATTTTTCAAATTATTTCAAATTTCAGTATGAAGTTTTACCAGGGTTTTATTTATTGATCCTTATTTACCTGCTCTTGCACAGCAGCTCACCAGGAGGTTTTTGGGGCAGGTTTGGAGGTGTTGGTGCCTTATGGTCCCTCTGCAGTTTGGAGATGTACAAGAACCCTGAGGGCACAGGACAATCCTGGGCATCCTTGTCCAGCACCAGCCAATCTCCTCAGCAGTTTTCCAGTAGAATCCATGATGCTGGATGCTAGTCATTGTTACAGGTTGGGGGTTTTTTTCATTTAATCTAGAACAAGCCAAATACTGTGCAAACATTTGTGGTGAATATTTAGTTGTATTGTCACATGTAAGCATTTTGCTGTATCCATGGCCCTGTAGTTTGCTATTCATGAATATTTTAGCAAATTGGTTTACTAACAGGAGTGTTGCCTGGAAGCAAATGTTCCTGAATATTTGTAGAAAAGCAGATTTAACTTTGGGTTTGCAGTTACTTGCTGTGGGAGCATTATCTAAGCCCCATCTTAATGCTCCTCTGGGAAGACCGGCATAGCCAATTAAAGCAAATCTTGTTTGGAAATGGGATTCTTATAACCTGCCCATGATAAACTGATACAAGGAGCTCTGTCTCTATATAAAGACTGACAGACAGCTGGATCAACTTTGTGCAGCTCACCCTTGGCACAGCACCTGGGTGCCTTGCAGATAAACTGGAAGCAATAGCAGCATTTCTTGAGGGCTTGCAGGAATCTCTGATATTTGGTGTGTTTTTTGGACCAGAGCTGTGCTGAGGGAAAGATTTAGAAATTTATATTTTTGGTTGGTGTGCCACAGGTAATATGTAAGTTTTGAAGGGTAACTACTCTGGGTTCTGCTGCATTCCTCTGGCTTGAGTTGTAAAACAGTCTTGAGAGAAAATTGCTGTGGTGCTGTTTTCATATGGCCAGTGTTCAAGTAGCTATACTTGAATTCTGGAATAACTAGAAAAAACAATTGAAGAGGCCTGGATACCTGCTCAGCTCAAGGACTGCAGGTGCTGTGAGCTCACTGTGAGCTGCACAGGGGCTGTGGCACTGCAGGACTGGGGTGGGTGTTTCGTGTTCAGGGGCTCGAAGGGAAGGGAGAGACCTTGGTCCCCTCAGGGTGGAGCAGAGCAGCATCTCTGTCTCCAGCACTCCACTGTTGGAGCTGTGCAGACACCACAGCACTGCAGGCTGAGGGAGCTGCTCTTTCCTGTGGCCTCAATGCCATCAGTGAGGACAGAGGTTAGATTTTAGGAATAAATTCCTCCCTGTGAGGGTGGGGAGGCCCTGGCACAGGGTGCCCAGAGAAGCTGTGGCTGCCCCATCCCTGGAAGTGTCCAAGGCCAGGTAGGATGGGGCTTGGAGCACCCTGGGCTAGTGGAAGGTGTCCCTGCCCGTGGCAGGGGGCTGGAACTGGATGAAATGAGCTTTAAGGTCTCTTTTGTGATGAGCAGCATTTTGTGATGATTTTATGAAGTTGTGCTCACAGTGCTGCACCTCTCCACCCATGGCTTCCCATTCCTTTCCCATTTGTTCCCTCCAATGGTTTCCATCAGACTTCATCCTTCACCCTCTGTAGGCATGTGTGAGATGTGCCCATTTTCTTGAGAGTCTTTGCCTTAGGAATGGTTTCCCATAAGCAGAAACTCAGGAGTGAGCCTATCTAAATGCAGCTGGTAGAACCCTCACAGCATTTTGGAAGAGCTCTGCATCCAGCATTTAAGTGAGGTGCTCAGCACATCTGGAAAACATCTGTCTTAGATTCATAATTTGGCATTGTCATTCTTGGAGTGACTGGAAAACAGGGCCTTGTGGAAAATGCTTAATACTCCTGGACACGTTGTGTTTTGAGTTAATGGGGAAATGGCTTGTTAGCTCCAAACTAACTGGCAGAAAATCTTGCTGGAGCTGTACAGTGTTGAGGAAGTAAAAAGCTGTTAAGGCTAAAATTTCAGCCTCTCTGAACCCAGTAGATTTTGGCTGCATTTTTACTGGAACAAAATTGAAAGCTAATGAAGGCATTTGGTGGCCCCACACTGGCTTTCAGCTAGCTTTTATTTTACATAATGTGTTGGGGAAAATTGGAGTGCAGTTACTCTGGGCTCACTTTAGAAATGTGAACAGGTTGCAGGCTGCTGTTCCGGGCTCGTCAGTTATAGCTAATTCCTTTGGCTCTTTTAAAACAGAAATGCTTTGTTTTCCTTTGCAAAAGGTGGCACAGGCAGCCCACAGGGCTGCTCCAGCTACAACCAGCCCAGGAAAATCATTGGAGCCCTGCCCTCCTGAGCAGTTCTCTCCCAAATCCATCCTCTTTCTGGCCTGATGGGATTTTTTCAGGTTTTTATTTAAAGTCATATTTCACCACTTACTTAAATTGATGGCAATTTCCCAATAGATCGAATTTCTTCAAATTGCTTCTTTTTATGTTTTCAGAAACAGTGTCTCTTTTTAAATTTTTTTTTTTTTGCACGGGGCTGAGGGGTTTTTCATAATATTATGTGAACTGACATGTCCTTTTTTATTTCTTTCATCTTTTCAATCTTGGTGTATTTATCTACTTCCTTGCAGTCAAGATGAAGAATTGGAGAAGTGTTAAAGGAATGCTTCATTATCCTGTTTGATGCTGTTACACCCATGAATGTGGATCTAGTTTGTGCTGACATCTCATCTGTACTGCCTTGTTCACACAAGTGGAAGCCTTTGGTAGCCTGAGCTCAGGGAATGCTGTCCTTCTGAAGTTAGGCTCCCACTGGCAAGTGTTCTTTTGTAATAACTTAGTATCATGAAGGTAACTTATTTTTACTGACACTAACAGACATAAAATACTAACAATATTTAGAAAAGAAGCAGTATTGAATCCCCAAATCTTGTCTTGTCTTCCTCCTCCTTGGAAAGGCTCCAGACAAAGCCGTTGTCCCCAACAAGGAGCTGGAGAACTCTGACATTTCAAAGTAATCAGGTAGAATTACTGCATCTCCAGATATCTTTAACCTGTTTACTGACATTTCATTCACATCATCTCATAATGTTCATTGGATCAGAAAACAGCCTGGAGCCACATTTGCAAAATGCTTCATGAATTGTTTTGAACTGGGAATGCGAAAGCATTGTATAGGATAAGGTATAGGCTATTTATAGGATAATCAAAAGGGATATCATAGTTCTTGATATTTTTTAAAGTTTTTGTGGGTTTCTCCCTTTGTTATTCTGATTTTCTCCTCCTTTTGGTCACTGAGCAGACATTTCCATACTCCCAGTGTCAGGCAGGAGGCTGCCATGCTCTTTGATGGGATTTCCTAACCAAGCATCAACTGGAGCCAGCCCCTGAGAAGTGCAGTGATCCTCACAGACATTTTTAGCCATATTTCAGGTGCCTGTGTAAAGGGGCTGGTCAGTCAGGACAAAGAGCTCAGCATTGCTGCTGGAGCACCAGTCAGGAAAGATAAACTGCAAACGGAAGCTGGAATTTAAAAAATCAGTGCAGAGCATAGGAGAGCATCAGCAGTGGAAGGATCAGGTTGCTCAGGGTTTTTCTCAGCTCTATCCTGAAGCATAAAAAACGTACAGTGGCTTCACCCAAATTCAGAAATGTGCCTGATGGCAACAGGCATCTGCAATCAATAAGTTCAGAGGAAGCTGGGAATACGATTATGACTGTTTGTTGTTTTCAAAAAAGAAATACCAATTTTTAATTAAAATGCAGGAAGAGCATTTTTAGGGGCATTGGAAATTATATTCCAGCACTGCAGGTGGTTTTTCTTCATTGTATCCTTTGGCAGGGTTGTCGTGGCTTTTGAATTATGGCATTGGAAAACCTTCTAAAAACTTGCTCAAAGAAAGGTTAAAAAATAATCTAATTTAGTGTGTTGAAGAAAATACTTAACAGTCTTGTAGAAATAATGTTCTAATTAACAGTCTTGGTCTTTATGAGCTTTTGAGTGAGCAGGTGCTGTCTAAAGCCAAGCCAGGTGAGGTTTATCCCTCTTGAGACAGTTCAAATACTGAGTAAACAGGAGCTTTATTTATGAATTAGTTTCTCTGATAAGTCCTGCCTTTCTATGCTGCATGAATTTGTGCATGTTTCTAAGATACATGTTACAAGTTCATATTTTTCAAAAGTTTAAAACAAAAAAAATATTATTTATAGATATCTTCTACTCTGACATTAATGGTAAATACTGTGAAGTGATCTTGGAGGTTTTTTCCAACTTTAATGATTCTGTGATTCTATGTGAGGAAGCTCCCAAGCACTGTGGAAGATGTTGGTGTTAATTTTCCTTCATTATTGCATTTGGCTTGATGCTTATTAGAGTAGGAAAAAACAACTCCCCAAATGTTTCATAACAAAAAGCACAGAGCAAGTAAAACAGCAGCTATTGATTTATTGCTGTTGTATTTCCACCATCAGCTTACAGTTATCTTTGATGAGGAAAGCACGAGCCCAATGATGGAAAGAGCTTTTTATCAATAATGGCTGTTGGTAGGAATTTAGTACCTGTAACAGAGAGAAACCAGAGGGAGAATTTTTCCCTCTGTGCCTTTCAGTCCTGTGAATTCTCCCCAAATTTCAGAAGCAGGGAGGAGCTGGAAGGATGACAGGTGACACAAGCAGGGTTTTGCACCGTGGCTCCCCGCTCCCTCTGGCTTCTATAAAAACTCATTCTGCTCCAGCCCTGCACTGCTGATCCTTACAGCAAAAGGTGCAGGCAAATGGAAAAATAGATTTTGTTAGTGTGAAACAGGGAGGAGAATTGTCATGCCCCTGTTTTAGGTTGGTTTACACTTTTCTGTGTATTATTGTGTGATGAGGGCTCAGCAGTTTTGATGCAAGACCAGGCTGAAGTTTTGGTCTGAGGGATCTGGGATCTCGTTCAGGGATCAAGGACACTGTCAGGCAGGTGGCATTAGGTGTGCAGTGCAAGGCACCAAATAAAGACAAAATAGGCTGGTTTTTTTTCTTTTTGGGTGTTATAGACTCATTTTCAGCACACTGTATTGAAGAAATTGTGATTAATTGGGAATTTTAATTAGCTGCTAACTAGTTCCCTACTTGATCACTCTAGTTACTGTTTCTTAAAGTACGCTGTCTTCATCCAAGGGAGAGCCTGTGTCAGTGCTGATGGCAGCTTCCCAGGTCTGCCTGTGCCACCAGAGAAAAGCCCATGGGAGTGGGCTCTCTCTTTTGCTCCTTTAGTTTTATTTTCAACTCCCTGTGTGGATTTATGCACTATAATTTTTTTCCTTTGGCAATTGACTTACAAGCATCAAGCTAAGTAGTGGAGACTTTGCTCACTGAAAAGGGCTCTTCTCTGCAGCTGTATTTCCCCCTGGCTCTTGGGTGAAGGGCCTAAGGGCACCAAGGGGCTTTTTTACTGGTTTTCTGTGGATGCTGTTCCCACATGTGGTGGTCAGAAGTTCTAAACAGCAGCACCAGGAGACAGGACAGTCTACTTGCTTCTGCAGAACCAGGGCACCACTGAAAAGGTGCCATGCTTTGGAGGAAAACCTTTTAATTTCAGATTCATTAAGTAATTTCCCCTAAAAACAGCACTGTAAATGAACACTTCAGTAATAAGTACATTGTTTTAAACCAAAATTAAATCAAAATAGTTAAAGACCACGAAATCAGGTTGAAAATTGAGGGAAACTGCAGCTCATAAAAAAATTCTTGCCTTGAAGGATTGGAGTCAATGCAAGAAGGAATTCTCTGCATGAATAAACTGTAATAATTTTTAAATAATTGCTGTTAACACTTTTGGTGACTACCTAAGTACATGCTGACATATGGTGTGTCAGCATGAAGCACTGATTTAGAGTTTGATGTTCTATACCAGTTTTCAAGCTGTTAGATGTAAGCTGGAGGAAGCATTATGTAAGCAGACAGGTGGCAAGGATTCAGCAGCTTGGTCAGCAGGTGGGATTCTGGCCTGCTGCTCACCATGGAAAACCCGTGCTTTCCTCCTACCTCATTGACCTCTTTTCCCCATCTCCACGTTGGTTTTTTTGTTTCTTTTGCCCCTTTTTTTAGCATCCTGTGCTTTGCTGGGGGAGCATCCCCAGCCCAGCTGGGGTCTTTGGGGCACTACAGCTCTTCTTAAGGCAAAAATCAAAATTTCCTTACAAGATGAGGGGAGGAGGAGGAAGAGTAGGAGGCACATTCTCATTTTATGCCAATAAAAAAAGCTTCTAAAAGCTGCAGGTGAGCGTTGAAAATCAACTCTGCAACTTAAAACCATCCTATTTATTGTTCTTAAAAGCATGTACATTTTCTTCTGTGTTCCAAAGCGTGCATGCTTCAATAACCCCCTTTATGTACATTTTGTGTAATTTCTTGCTGTGGCAGTTGCAAGTGAAGGTGCTCAGAGCTGCCTTTGGAAGCTTCAGCAGCCAGCTTTTGAAAAGGAAACTCTGGCACTTTTCCCAATTTTCTGCCATCTGTTGGAAACAACCTCCAAAAGCCCAGACTTGCACCTACTCTGTAAAAGTTTCCAGGTAGGAAATCAGAGTAATACAAAGACTGGATGTAAGGTAATACCATGTTAGTGCAATGTGTGTGCAACTGCTTATTCCAGTTAGTTCCAAACCACACCTAGGTTGGGCAGAGCCCCCACAGACCACGTGCAAGTGTCTAAGGTCACTTTGGCTCCTTTAGGGATGGCTTGTACATCCTGATTTGTAGAAATTATCTGCAAGAAGGTGTATCCAAGATGCTTGGCATAGAGAAGGAATAGTGGCTTGGTTGATTCCTTCTTTTCCTCCTTATCTTCCCTCCTCACTTCTGTTCCCCATCTTTTCACCCTGCTTTTTAAATTTTTTTTCTGTAACTCACGAAGCTGCAGTTTATTCTGGGGAAGCTTAACAGCAGACGTGCTGATTGTGGAGCAACATGAAATCTGTGATGTGAGGAGCAATTGAAGACATCTCAGCTGGAAACAAAGCTCCTTGCCAGGCTCAGCACAGCCAAATTTGTCAGTGCTCAGCAAGCAGCAGCAGATGTGGGGCCGGTGTTGAAAGCAGCAGGGCTGTGGGGAGCCTCAGGAGCAGGGAATCCTGGAGTTCATCTGTAGGGTGCTGGGAAATCACCTGTGCTGACTCTGACATCAAAGTCTGCCTAGCTCTTGCAAAAGAGCTCAGGGAGCAAGGAGTTCTTGCACATGCAGGGAGAGAGTGGGGTTATAGGAGGTGATGCTTTCATTCTTCCTCAGAGGAGTGTGTCCTTTCTATCCCCATCATCTACTGGACACACAAACTGCACCCCAAATTCTATATAAATAATCCCCACAGGAATCTCAGCTGCTGGATTTGAACACATGTTTTAAAAACATCATAGAGTAAGAGGGGAAGGAGGCAATATTAATAAGTAAATTTTACATACTGTAAGGATGTAGGGTTTTTGTTGCACTCAGAATTTTGCAGCCTTACACAACTTCAGCAAAAGTTGAGATTTCATTTTTTGCTTTTGAGTGTTATTATGATTGGATGAAGCCTTAATTGTTGAAGTCTTCAACAATTGCACTGCAGTAAATATCTGAAAATATGAATGTAAATAGAACTTAGCAAATGAAATGCGAATATGTTTATTTGTGTAAAATATGTCCTCATATCCTGCAAGCAAATTTACATTTTTAAGGAGCTGCTTTGAAACACCATCTGCAGAAATCCCTTAATACTAAATAAATAAATCTTCAGACTGGATTCACATGTAGAAATAACCAAATATATTCTTAATACAAAACAGTTCTACAGCATCTAATGCACTCTGTCTAATTCATCATCATTTTAATGGATTCTGGTTTAATTGCTCGTACCCCCCAGCTGAAAGCCACAGCTGAAGGTGGTTTTTCCTGGTTCTTCTGAGGACTTGTTGATATCCTGAGAAATTGCTGGGGTCATAGCCTAAGCTAAAGCACTTTTGCTAAGCATTTTCCCTAC
>NW_005054308.1:2423531-2440402 GCF_000277835.1 Geospiza fortis | reverse complement strand
TCCCTACATTTGGAATAGGAGTACAGCTCCAGCAAACCAAGCTGCTGGGGCTGTGGGCTGATGCTCATGGAGGAGCCCTTGGGTTTTGCACCCCAAGTCCCTGCAGCCTGAAAAAAAACAAACTGATGTGTCATATTTTGCTCTGGAAATCAATGCCATATTCCCAGTGAGCTCAGACAGAGTACTGGTAATTCCTAATATCTCTGTAAGCCTCAGTATAACAGCAAAGCTTTGCCATTTGATTCTGCAGGCTTATCCCAAATCAACCTCTATTAAAATGGAATTACTTGCCAGGAGTAAGTCTGGGGAGAGCTCTTGACTTTTCCTGATGGATCCTAGTAGCTGTTCCCAAATTCTTGTGGACACTTTAGTACTTCCTCAGATTGCTGTATCTGTTACTCTGCCAATGGCCAAAGGTTACCACAGGGAGGCAGGACATGGGTTTGGGTTTGGTGTCCCCTATGCAGTGAAAACTCCTTCTGGGATTGCTGACTGACCATCACAAGTTTGGGTTTCTCCTGGTGAGTTTTGGTTTCTATCAGTGCTGAGATAATGGCTCTGCAGACAGTTGGGGGGATTTGGAAGCTGTGGCTGTGCTCGCTGCTGGAACAGGGAGCGTGAGGCAGTGGGGATGCGGATGAAAGCGAGGAGTTATAGATGGTGTCTGCTTAAGTCTTTGATAGCTTGTAGTAAAATCTTACCAGCAACTCAGTTCACGTCATGTCTTAAACTGCTTGTGAAATAAATATAACTGACAGCTCTGCACGCAGCAATGCACCGTTTGTGCACAGAATATTTTTCATTTGAAGCAACCCAGAGGCAGAAAGAGATGAAACGCTTGGAGCGGCAGCCTGCATACCCACAGCATGTGTCACTGTGCCGGGGATGAGTGACACATGTCCTGATGGATTTGGGATGGCAGTAGCTCAGACACTTCTCTGTGCTGATAATGAAAACAGTGCCCAAATCTGATTTGAGATCTGAAAATGGGAAAAGTGATATAGGCAGCTGAAGTGTATCATTTACCTCAGGAAGCCTCGTCGCTTGGATTGCCAAGGGGAAGTTAGCAAGAGAAAACACCTTCCAGTCTCCAGCTTAACCCCCCTGGAAGAGGAGATGCCAGGATGTGACCAGGGCTGCAGGGTGAATGTTTATAGGGCAGTTTGCCTTTAATTTGCACCAGTATGACATAAATTCATCTTGGGGAATTCCCCTGGTAAAGCACACAGGTCTGTGTGACAAGCTTCTTTTCCCTTTTTTTTTTTTTTTCTTTTTTTTCCTTTGACCATCTTGCATGTTTTCTTTAAAGAGAGATGAAGATGCATCCCAGCTGTCCTTCTGCTCGCTCGTGTTGCAATGTTGTGTTACTTCATAAAGCCTGAGGTTGGAAAGGCCCTCCAAGGTCATCAAGTCCAGCCATTAACCCAGCACTGACACTGGCAAGCCCACCACTAACCCATGACCCAAGCACCACACATCTGTTAAATGCCTCCAGGGATGGTGACTCCACCACTGCCCTGGGCAGCCTGTTCAAGGCTGAACAACCCTTCCTATGAGGAAATTTTCCCCAGTATCCCATCTAAACCTCCCCTTGTGCAACTTGAGGCCATTTCCTCTGGTCCTTTCCATTTCCATGGATGGGGCTCATTATCAGTGCTGGGGGCTGCAGCTCTGTGTGCTGCTGTAGATGTGTTAATCATCGTGTTGGAGGTGGGAGTGAAGCCAGAATCTGCTCATGAGAGCTTGTCATTAGCACTGACATTATTAGAATGCCTCACCTTTTTCAGTAGGTGCTGTTTTAGATATATAACAGAAAAAGGGAATCTATACTACGACTAAACATACTCCTGAACAGTGTATTTATGGCTCTTGTTACACTTTGATGGTTGTGGGCTGTTTTTTGCTGGGAAAAAAATGTTCTTTCTGTTGTATTTTATGAAGAATTGGTGACATCTGGTGATCATTTATAATGAGCCCTCTCAAGACTGCCGACAGAAATAAACCTTTTAGTCACAAAGATTTGTCTTGCAATGTGTCTGAGAGAGCGACTGCAATTAGCACAGACTCCCTGCCCCCCGCTCAGCTCGGGAACATTCAGAACCTGTGCCAGGGCAAACACTGGTTTGAGCATATTGCAAAATGAAAAAGGTTGTTCCCTGGCTCTTAGGTCTAATTGAATAAAGGCCTATCCAAATGAAAAGGGCAGCACTGATGCTCCAGTCCCTGTGAGATGGGCTCAGGGAGCTCGTGGTAATGTCAGGGGGGATGTTTGCAGGATCAGAACAACTCTGTCTTCAGCTAAATGCATTTATATTTGTGGGCAGAGGGTAGAGGCTGTTTTACTTCAGAGTTTTGTCATTTGGTTTTGAAGTCTAATAAGGCAAAAGTGAAATAATGGAAAGCTGTTTAGGAGTGCTGCAGTGTATTGATGATGAATTGATCAGGTGGGAGGGTTCCATGAGTCTGCACACTGCAGGGCTTCCCAGTTGGCACTGAAGCCCTTCAGGTGTACCTGGACATGCTGCCAGCAGCCAGCTGGGCTTTGGCCTCTCCTATGAGGAAAGGCTGAGAAAATTGGGGTGGTTCAGCCTGGAGAAGAGAAGGCTTTGGAGAGCTTAGAGCACCCTCCAGTGCTAAACTGGCCACAGGAGAACTGGAGAGGGACTCAGCACAAGGGTCTGTAGTGACAGGACACAGGGGAATGGTTTCAGACTGACAGAGGGCAGGGTTAGATTGGGTATTGGAAAGAAATTCTCTGTGTGGGTGGTGAGGCCCTGGCACACGTTGCTCAGAGAAGCTGTGGGCTTGCCATGCCTGGAAATGCTCCAGTCGAGATTGGATGGGGCTTGGAGCAACCTGGTCTCGTGGGAGGTGTCCCTGGCCCTGGCTGGGGTGTTGGATCCCGATGGTCTTTAAAAGTCCCTTCCAACCCAAACTATTTTATAATTTTATAAATAGGATGGTTTACATTAATTGTCTCACCTGTTGATTTTCTTAATCAATACCCAAACTGTTAATACCTTTCTTGGTACTCTGATGTGGGGAAGGTTGGGTTGCCATGGGTTGCTCTGTGAATCTGAACAGTAAGGTAGCTGTGGGGTGTTTATTAATATATTTTAAAGGAAAGAAGAATGTTGGCTTGATTGTAGAACTTGGCCTGGTTTTACTGATAGTGAAACCATCTCTATTCTTACTATGTCACCTTTGTTTGCAAAACAAAGTCAAGATTTAAATGTTTTTCATTTTAGAGCACTTGACCTTGTTTTGTATTTTGTGATAGCTTTTTAAAAAAAATTGAGATGTTTTCATTCAGTGAAATTCATGCATATGTCTGAAGTCTGATTATATTTTTATTTTCTAAATAGTAACCTTGCTCATAAAAAGCTATACTTTTGTTTTAAAAAACATGAAGAGAATTATGGGTTAATTAAAATATTAAATTTAAAATTCAGAGTCTGCTCTGAATGACTCCTTGTTTCTCAGTGTGCTTTGCCTTGGAGCTTTCCTATGATTTTAAACAAACAAAAATAAGCATTCAGGAAATGGGAAAATAGCCCTCAAGGAAATCCCACCCATTTTGTGCAGAGCTAGATTTATTGAAGAGATTTGGACAGTTTAAATCTTTGAATGCAAGTGCTAAAGGCGGGTAAAAATAAATGCATCTTATGCATATGATGCATCTTTCAAGGAACACAGTTTTAACTCAACTTTGCTCTCAGTATTGTGAATTTTGCTCTGTGTTTCAGGAGGGGGGCAGCTCATGTGCTTTTTGTGGTGCCAATCTGCAGCTGCTTTCAATTAATGGAAAACTCAAAAAATCTTGGGTTGGATTTATTTTAAGAAAGATCTCTCCAGATTATCCGAATTGAGCATGTGTAAGGCCTGCATGCATAATCTCTGGAGAAGTTGTGGGTGGTTGTGAATAAAGTGAGTTCTGAAACACAGAAGGAATGGCCACAGTAGCATTTCTTTTATTTCTTTGATAAAGTACAGTCTTCTCTTGCTGTTCAGTTTTATAGTAATTTTGGAAATAGCATCTTTCTAATCACATCCAGAGAAGCCAGAGAAGTGCTCTCCCTTCCTGTCTGCGTGACTTTCTCTTTATGATCCTATGAATAGATAATCAATGGAAGAGGCTCAGTGCTGACCCTCCATTGTTTTCTGGTGCCACAAATAGATGAAGTTATTGATAATAGCTCCAGATTAAGTGGAAAACAAAGCAATAGCTGGCTCCTTGCAGGCACAGGGTAATGCACACACTGATAGGGAAACCATATCCTTATCAGCTTTTTATCTCACTGGTTTGTCAGGGAGATACCAGTGCAAGGAACAGCTTGGAAACAACAGTCCCTTAATAACTTGTGCTCTGCTCTGAGCAGGGAGGTGGCACTTAGAGTGGTGTGACCTTGGTTGGTGTTCTCAATGGCCAGACACAGAGAATTCTAGGATTATTTGGGACCTCAAAGAGCATCCAGTTCCAGCCCCTCTTCCATGGGTAGGAACACCTTTCACTAGACCAGGTGGCTCTGAGCCACACCCAACCTGGCCTGAAACAGTCCCAGGGATGGGGCAGCCACAGCTTCTCTGGGCAACCTGTGCCAGTGCTAACACCTCAGTCATCACTGGTAGCACAGGGTTTTGTCAGCCTGTGACATGGGCAGTTCATCCTTGACGGTGTTGGGGGTGTTGCTCTGTCTTCTCTCAAAAGGCAGACATTATCCTTGGGTCTTTGATGAGGAGATCATCTGCCTGTACTAGGGATATCAGCTGCTTGATTCCTGTGAACCCCAGAGAAACAACATTTGGTACCTATTTAGAAAATGGATACATCTGAAAAAAATATTTTTATATTCTGTATTTTTAACACTTTTCCTGTCCAGGAAGGAGAGAGATGCCAAGTCCTCTGGGAACTGTACTGGAGTGTATTTTTCTGAGGATGCCACAGAGGCACTAGGAAGTCATATGTGACATTGGCCTTGGCTCTTCTTTGGGCTCAGCGCTCGCTGCCTGTGCCAGCAACCTCCTTGCAGTGAGTCAGGGTCATTTCAAAGCTTGCCAAGTTCTGGGTCCTTCATATTTACCCTCTAACAAGGTCTTGCTTGCTGCCCTGGAAGTCAGCATCCGATTTCCTCTAATGGCAGATTTGTTTCAGAGGTCAGGAAGGGCAGCTGTGAATTACTATATGGCTCCTTATTCATCGTCTGTATAAAAGAGGTGCTCTTGAATTGGAAATAAAGGTGGATGAACAGCAGACCTTTCTGAAGACTTTTTAGCATGTGGACTAGATCCTCCTGATCTTGCTTTGCTTCATTTCTGGCATCTGTAAAACCCCCTGCTCTAGCACAATGTGCCAGCAACAGAAGGGGGTGCATGCTGGGCCAGGTCAGGGGGATGCTCTATCTTTTCATGGTGGCTGGTTGCATGAGGGAAAGCCCACTGTCCCTGGGAATAATTGGGAAGAAAAAGTCTCTATAGGAACGCTGTTGGAAGTTTGTTACCCTGCAAGACTGGAGCATTTTTTTGGATAAATTTTATTGCAGCTACCAGGCTGGGAAATGTCTGTCTTGCTCCACACAAATCATCTGAATCCTTACGTGTCTTAACTCCCTGGATTAATGTGAACAGACACTTAATTGATCTGTGTATTTTCCTTCTTCTGTAATTTAATGTTTTATTTTAAGCAGTGGGGAAAAGCACTGCAGGAAATATCCAGCCACCAGAGAGTGTGGCTGGCAATATTAGTTACTTCTGTTGTGTTTCATTCTATGCTCCCAACGATGTTTTCCAAAACTTTGTTGCCTTACCTGCAGTTTTGACCTTCTTGATGGTCCCCATCACATCATCTTCTTCCTCAGCACATGAGCCTGTTGAGCAGTGTTGAGGAGGGTGGAATTGGTCTGGAGCAATGTGCACATCTGCTTACTGAGGTATCAGAGATGGGAATGGTGACACTGAGTGGCATCACATGCTGAGCTGTTGCCTTTGTGCTGTGCTCAGTATCAAATAAAAACCTGCTTTATGTTTTAGGGACTATGCAGAGAACAGAGCTTGTGGTTGCCAACACAGCTCTGTGGACTGCATTTTACAGTCTAGCATGTTGGCTGTGTCTGAATAATTGCACTAAAGAGGAATCAATAGCTTATAGATTTTATAGAAGTAAAGGATGTTTTCTGTCTGCTCCAAGTAGCCATGACTTGGGTGGACGTTGAAGTATTGCCCCTCTTGCAGGTAGGCTGGGTAGAGTCACTGAAGGACTTGCCTTTATTATTAATTTTAATTTCAGTCTGATTTTGTGATCTGTTAGCTCCATTAAGATATTTAGGAGTTAGGATCACCAGTATTTTGGTAAGAATATACAGATAGTAATCATTGTATGAATAAGGCCATTTCTCATTATTTCTATTGACTTTGATGTGCTTATATTATCATTTCAAGATACTGATTTGAATTTAATACTGTTTAGAAAACAAATACATGTCCAAATTGGCTCCAGATGTGTTTCATTTAATTTTGTGCCTTTCAAGATGTTTTTAACAGCTGATGTATGATTGTGGTGGGAGATTGCCAAAACAGATGCTTTTTGTTTCAATTCAAAGAAGCAGAAACTCTTCATCTAAAACAAGGCAGGATTTTTTTCCAATGTTTAAAAAGAATCTCAAATTATAAATTTTAATTAAAGGAAATTTCTTTTGGCTCTGCGTTTAAAGCAAGTGTCAAACATCAATAGTTCTCCTGCCAAGACATCCATTTCCAGGTATTGCCAGCATTCAGGTTAGGAGAGTTTAAGGCAAGAAGGGTGACAATGTGACCTTCTCTCCATGGCACGAGTAGAGCTACATGCTTGAATGACCTGAAAGGGATGGATCCCTGCTAAAGAACACCATTTAAAACACTGCAAAGGGGAACATTTAAAACATTACAAAGGGAAAGAAAATAATGAAGCAAACAAGTCCAAACCAGGTGCTGGGGATGTTTTGAAAGCTGTTGGTTCTGATACATTAGATGCCTTTTTTTTCTGCAGCAAATACTAATATTTCCTTTGTAAGACAGCATTAAAGGAAGAGCAGTACAGTTCCATTCCTAGAATTTTTATTTTCTAATTTGGAATGGGTTTTTCTGAGGGTGTAAGCTTTCCCATGCAGTGGATACTCACTTGCAAAAGCAGACGTATGTCCCAAGCTTTACTCCTATTAAGGACCTGACTGACACAGTTTAGGGCACGATTTTTGACCACAAGGCTGCCAGTGCTGAATTTGCCAGCAAGCAGCTCCCCTGGGTCCTGCTGTCGCAGAGCCATGGAGAGCTGGGCCCTGCTAGTGCTGCACTGTGTCCTTGTGTGTGCATTATGTACATAAATGTATAGAAAGGTATTATAATATGCATGTCCTGCTGAGATGTTTGAATTTGGGTCCATGTGCTGCCACCAAGGTCAGGATAGTTTAGATTAAAGAATTCCCAGGTTTCTAGGTCATTATGCTCAGTTCTGGTTTTAGCAGATAGAAGGAATAATGGAATTTAATGTCTCCATTGTCTGTATCATGATGTGTGCTTGAGTGATGTTTAGTTATGCTTCACATTTAACTTGTAAGGAATAAAAATAATCCCAGCCATATAGATCAATGTGTGTTCCAGGTTCTGAGAGATGCAGCTGATTATTTCATTTTTGTAAGTTTTATAGTCAAAACCTTCATCTGCAGTCTCACAGTGCAAGGCACTAATGGCTGTGAAAAAAGCACTGTTAAAAAGTGCTCCTTTAACAGGAGAAAGAGAACTCCTTCTCCCCCTACCTCTTGATACAGATTTGGGATATTTTCAAGCTCAAAGGCTGTGTATTAGAAAAGCTGACGTGCAGATAAGCAGTAGCTGATGGCTGGAGCCAAGGGATTAGTTTCATGCTCGATGCTGAGGACTGCTCCCATTTTTTTACTTACTAATGCAGCCTCCACAAGGCTTGACACTGTCTCACAGCAGTGCCATCATGGTGGAATGATGGAGGATGTTGCTGGTGACATCCTTCCTTAGAAAAGTGTCCTGATTTGTCAACCTTCTTAGTGCCAGGGCTCCTGCAATTGTACTTTGTCAGCATTCCACTCCTTGAAGGAATTACTGTAGCTGCAGTCTGTTATGACTCGGTCCCATCTGCAGGTACTTCTGCCAGGTGTTGTTTTAAATGTGCCATTATCACCATCTTGAGCAGTGCTGTTTGATTTTTACCTGAGATGTTCATTGCATCCCTCCCTCGAAGAGGAGCAGCCAAGGGAGGGAAGTACCATGGAATGAGGCATTAGCCAAAGTGTGTTAACTACACCTCCCTCAATTACAAATACATGTTCATGGAAAATGTGCTCGTGGAGCGTGACTCCTTCTCAGATAAAGCCTTCTCCTAAATGGCTTTTGAGGAGTTAATAAATTAAAACTGGGAAAACAAATTCATTTCTGTGTCTCTCTGGTTTCTAATAATGGGCATTTTTTTCAAAGTTCAGGCTAAGCTTCCTTAAAATGTATTTTAACTTAAAATCAAAGAATCACAGAATGGTTTAGATTGGAAGGGACCTTATAGATCATCTCATTCCAGCCCCATTCCTTGGGTAGGGAACCTAAAACACCTTGGGGATCTTCTTCCTGACAGGAAAATTGAATTCTTTTGTAAGATGTAATGAATTAAAGATTTTACATTTGAATATCAGTCAGAAAGCAATTATGCCATAATATGCCACAAAGCTCCCAAGACAAAAGATCCTGATAAAGCCTTGCAGGGAAGGGCTGTTCATTAGCAGGAGGAGACCACGCATGCCTTCCCAAGGCAGGGTTTGGAAGGCTCTGGCATGGCTTCTTCTGAAGCTTCAAATGCCCAAGGTTTCCTCAAACAGTTTCCTCAGGTCTGGATGTATGGAGTGAACAGCAGATTGTTTCAGTAGGGAGTTAATGAACCAGAAGTCAAAAGGATTAAATAAGATTCCCAAAGACATGGAAAAAAGGTGAGCTATGGAGTGGCACAGCCAGAGGACAGTCTGGATTCTTTGTGTGTCATAGAAAACAACGATCAGATTTTGAGTATTACTAAAGATGCTGCTCCTCTGACATTTGCTGGTTTGCTCGGGGCCCTGGTGTGTGTTGTGTTTTCCATGGATGTGAGAGGTAAGAAGTGGTGGGCATAGTGATTTGCAAGGGAACTGCTGTGTGGGAACGCATTTCTGTAGTTTCTCACTGTGTCTGTGGTACAAACATCTCCAACTGCAGAGGGGCAGTGCTGGTGACCCCTTAGCAGAGATCCAGATGTGTAATCTTTCTATCTCTTTTTTGTAAAAGTCAATGGGTTTACACTGCTGCTACAAATCTACTCACAAATACCACCATCACATTTCATGTATGGGTCGCTTGCAATATCTTTGAAATACGAATTAGACCAAGGAGCTGTTGGCTGATATATTTGGGATGCCAGGATACTGCTTTATGGGAGATAGCAATATATTTTTTTCACAGCTGAAAACAAATTTATCTGACAGCCATAGATATATTTTCTACTTCAGTGATTGCAGCTCAAAACATTTTGTGGTTTTACAAATTCTAGCATATGAAGCATAAAAATTCATAAAAAGAATATTAGTTTTTAAAGTTTTCAGACATTTGGCTGCCATTGTATAAAAAAGAACAAAACTCAAGAGGTTACTTCAGTTGCCTGGAGAAGTTTGAGCTGGGAGCTTTGTCCCATTAATGTGACTGGCCACTGCCAGTCAGAGGGAATGGTTAATTTGTTTTCATTCTGTTGATGTGGATGCAGACAAAGCTATCAAATAATGGTCTGAATGTTGTGTTGTTTTTCTTACAGAGGTCATTCCAGCCCAGAGATGAAATCTGGGGAGCCCCTTTCTTTAGGGAGGTCTGGAGGGAGCCTGTTGAGGCAGAGCATGAGCTGAAGCTCTGCAAGGCAGGGACAGAAGTGCCAGTGCCAGCCGTGCTCTGCCTGGACAGGCAGCTCCCTTGGGGACATTGCTCCCTTTGTCACAGATCTTAAACTGTCCTAATTCCCTCTCACTGTGTTGCTCTCATGGATCAAAACACAGTGATTTGTCATTCATGCTTTACCCTGGAATGTGGCACTCTCAGTGCTGAAAATCTTCAGGAAAAACATGTTTTCATCCCCTTATTTCTGTGATAAGAAGCTTCCCTCTGTAGTTTAGTGGCATATATAATGAAAAATCCCACTGCCAGCAGTTGGTATGGGGATATTGTTATCTTGACAGGCTTCCAGCAGATCTAGTCCAGAACTGGTGCCCTGAACTGCAGAAAGGTTATTTGACTTGTCAGTAGCAAAGCACTTCCAGTGCTCAGATAACTGTCCCATTCAGCATCCATCATTATAGTGCTTAAGAGAAAATATTAAAAAGAAATCCCACAAAGAGGAGAGGATTAATCCCCAAAATTCAGCCTGTAACATCGGTGAGCTTTTATTTATTCATTCTGTTGCTTGATCTGCTGTATTTGCTGTTCATAACATGGATTTAGAGCAGAAATAAAAATCTTGTTGTTCCTGTTGCCTGGTCTCTGAAGGGAGAGGACAGGAAGCAGTGATGTGGGTTTGTGGTGTAAATGGGAAGTTAGAGTAGATGAATTTGTGTTTTTCTCTCTATTGGAGCCCTCAGAGTTGTAAATGCTGCAGCTGCCTTCTATAGACAGGTCAGGGTGTATTCAGAGGTTGAGTTGAATGCTCTGGTTGATTGGGCAGGTTGGTGCAATAGGCATTGGAGTCCTCATCTCTTTGTCACATGGGAAGAATTGGGTTTATCACTTTACCTAGCATAGAGCCATTGAGTTATTAAGTGGCACAATTTCACTCTCCAACTGTATTGGTTTCTGGAGTGCCATATGTGTATGACACTATATATGTGTGTGATTATAATAACAAAAATCCAGCTATTCTTTATCTACTAAGTGGAGAACTTTTGACCTCATTAAATTCTGGAGGAGTAGGTAGGCTCTGGTGTCTACATGTGCGTGTTGTAAATGTTTCCCTTTCATCTGTTGTTTCTGGACTAATTTAAGAGTTTTCTGTGTGAAGTTTCTTCCTCCTTTTTAATGCCTTATTTCCCCATTAGAAGTACTTTCTGTCCCTTGTGCATGTTTTCCTCTTCAGAAGTTAACATTTTATAATTGCAGTAACACCCTTCAGGGTGTATGTTACGGTCTACTAATGAGATGTCTGAGAGGTCTCCTAATGACATCTGAACAACAGGCACAGCACATCGTTATCAGACCATTACACACGTCCTTAACAATAATAAATACTCCTGCTTACTGTAATTACATGTGCTGCCCTTTAGTGCTGTGCGAGAGGATATGGGAGACTCCACAGTTCAAGTGCAAGGTGGGAAGTGCTGTAAATCAGCAGTGTTTTGCAGAGGATTTCTCTGAATGCCTTTGAGGATGTGGAAGGACACACAATTTCTGGAGAATTAGGGTGTTTTCCTCTCGCTTATGGATTGAAAATGTCACGAGAACGGCTTCCCTGTATGTGCACATACTCTCTGCTCTCCCTGTTATAAAAATCACACACCTTCAGGGTAGGGATGTTCTTGAGAGATCAGGTACCCACAGGCAATGGGCTCAGAATTGCTTTAAAAACTCTGTGATAGCTGTCCTGTGGCAGATCCTGTGGTCCTGTGATAGAAGTAAAAGTGTCTGCAAGAAGGTATCAGAGAAAACCTGTGCACACAAATACCCAAGAAAAAGAAAAAATGTTCTTGACTGCATCCATCACCAAAGATGGTTCACAGCAGCCTTTGTAGTACACATTGCTGTCCACTTTTCCTGTGCATACTTCATACAGATAAGACACCAGACAGTTAAAATGAAAAATACCTTTACCAGGGAGTCAGATTCATGAAATCTCAAGCACTGAGTGATAGTGAAGCATTCCTTCTGACAGCAGAGCCAGTGAATTGTTTGGAAAGGTGTTTCAGAGCAGAACAGAATCTGCAAAATTTACATTAGTGCCGGAGGACTTTAGCGTTTATTAAAGCTTCCAAATAACACATTTGCTATCTAGAAGTATTTGATAGATATACCAGTCAGCCATAAAAATGTGAGCATTGGTTACTTCCCAGAGGAATCCAGACAATTTTGCTTTCTCTAATAGGAATAAGGTAGAGGTTTGTAAAATGTCAAACTGCAGCTTGTGCAGCATCACCAACTGAAGCAGGCACAATGAGCAAACGTCCTGTTTATCTAACAAAAGCCTGTTTGGTTTATTTACTTTAAATTAAAGGGTGTCTGCATTAAAGTGCTAAAGACATTTTACATACAGAAATGAGGAATAAGTGTTGGCTACAGTGATAGGTATGCCTGGCTTCCTGCGCACTCAGATGGATTGAGACTCTTCCTCACATAACTGCTGAAGAGTAAGTGAAGCTAATCATCACTGCACATAAATTCATGTACAGCTCATAATGACAGTGGTTTTATCATATATGGTTTCAGGTGCTTCAAATAGCCAGAAAGACCTTGTTTGTTTATTTCTGTCCTGCAGATCACTCAGGAAGATTTGGCTGCATTGTTAACAAAGCAGCACTCCCCAGACATTAATGGTCTGAAAGGTTAATTCCCTTCATTTAAAAATAGCAATCTCAGGTGTGAAGAATTAAGCTAAAGCACAGTATCAGGTGTAAACTGGTGCTTACAGCAGATACATTGCAAAAGATATTGCTGGCTTTCAAGCAACTCCTCAGCTTGATGTATTTGGTTTGGGTTTTCCCTTGTCTGTGGCGATATGCATCAAGCCAAGGTTGATAGCTCTTAACTACTTGTCCATCTCCTGCTTTTGCTGCCTCTGTATTGAGGCTGCTATCCATCACTGACACAGCATCTGATGCTGTGTGTGTACAGATAGAAGGGTCCCAGCAGATGTGTTGTGCTGTGTTTATTCTGCTGTTTGTGTTTTGGCAGCGCTTGAGGCTTTAAACCCATGCCAGGAGCTCTCTGAAAGCACTTTGAGAACCTTATCTCAGAGCCTTTGAATGGATTGGACAGACATGGACAGGGAGAAGTCTGTAGGTCAATACAGGCTGCTCCCAACACCCCAAAATTCCCTGCTGACCTACAGCTGTCCTCCAAATACTCCTTCATAGCCCATCACAATGAAACTGTGCTGATCAGAGCCTTCCTGCCATTGCTGCTGGCCCAAAGGTTCAGCCTGTGGAAAGAAACCTGTCATCCAACCATCCTTACAGCAAAAGCACAAGGAAGTATGTAAAATTAATACTATCTAGTTAATTCTTGCTAAAAGCAGAGTGTTTGGTTTTACCACTCTGTACAGACTGAGTGTGGAGGTTCCTGGAGTGTCCCATTGTGCTGCCATGGAGCATCAGGGCTCTGGGATGGATGATTTGACCCCAGGAAGTACAAAGCACACAAATGGAGATGTCATACATAATCATACACAGTAGGTTTGCCTTTAATTACCTTTGATTTGCTGAAGTGATGAAACAGAAATTCAAGCCTGGATTTACAGAGAACACCCGCTTTCAAGAGTGCTTCTCAGCTGTTACTATCTGGGAGTGTGTCTTTTCACAAGTAGGTCTATTTGCTTTTTTGCTGGTCATTTTGTTTTGTTTTTCATATTGGAAAGCAGTATTATGCAGTATCCCTTATGGGTTCTATTGAGAATCCTCAGCACCCACCTTGCCCCTGCCCAGTCACCTCTCTTGTCTTCTTTTCTTCTTCTTATCCTTTGATAAAAATCCCATTGTCTTCCCGGGCTCTTTCAGTACAGTGTTTCTCAATCACTGAAGCAATTCCTTATGCTGTTTTTTTGGTATCTTAAGTAATTAGACATTCTTAAGCTATTTTTGTTGTATTTGTTAAAAGACCTCTATAAGGGACATTTTCCTCTCCTGCTCCCCTCCTCCCTTGTCTGCACCTTAGGATGCAGCATCACCAGCTCAGCTTAATAGCTTTTAAAAAGCAGAATAATGCAATCTTATTGTATATATAATATAATTTGGAGAGAGTACACAACAGTCACAGAGAGCTGAGTGTGTGAGAGTGTGTGTGTAAGATCACATCTCTGTGGGGAGTAATAGATTTACAGCAGAGTGGGCTGTGTTTTGAGTAAATTAATCATTAGAAACAGACAGTTTTCAGCATAGGACTCATGCATAATTCACTCAGGATTTCTGTTATATTTACACTCACCTAATAGTTGAGACAAGCAATACAGGAGTTATGAGTTGTTTGCCTTGACTGCATGGTGTTCCTTCATCTGCCTTGATGTTCATGACGTCGTTTCTTCCCTCTGGTTTGACAATAATTTTTAATTTTTTAACACAAAAATAACAGCTAACACTCAGCAGGCAGCAAATATAATCAGTTTGTTTGCTTTTGTGCTTTCCCAGCCCAGGCATTGCTGTTAGTTAAATCTTCTTTATGCTAAACAGTTTTTGGGAATGCTGTCTGAGTGGATCTTTGGGAGAGATGTCCTGGTGCAATGAGAGCAATCATCCACCAAATCATCTAGAAATCCCTGGCTTGGGAATGTGTTTGGGCTCTTTGTGGGCAGTGCACACAAAACAGTGTGTGCCCACTACCACCTTGTAGTACCAGGAAGGGTCTGAGCCAGCTCAGGTGTGGCCACTGAATTTTGGAAAAGCCACCCACTGCTGACTAGAAGCCAGAGGTTCTTGCAAACATGGCCAGAGTCATTTTGTTGCCAAGCACAGAAGGATAAAATTCCCAGAAAAGAGACAAAACCCAGTCATTCAGAATGTGAGCTGCCTTAGTGAGAGCCATTGTATCCCACAGCTCCTCGAGAGGACAGGTGTAACATGAGATGAGCACAGCAGACCTGGGAAGGTGATGTGGAATGTGAGACTTAACAGTTTGATGTACCAGATAATATGTGTAACAAAATTCAGTGGATGGAAATTGAAGCTAAACAAATTAAAAATAAAATGTGTTTGCCCACTGAGACTAAGTAATCATTTGAAAAAATTGGTCTTTGATGCTTAAATTAGGCCTGGAAGCCTTCCTGGGTGGTATACTATAGAGCAAACAAATTATGGAGCTGCTGCAGGGAAAATCTTGTTGAACTTGGGGCAGGAGGTCAGAGTGTGTGCATAATCCCTCTTGGCTTTAAAAATCTATAAATCTGTGGCACACTGCCTAGGTGGTGATAGGCACTTGATAAATTACGTTTATTGTGTGTTTTCCCATCTGCAAGCTTCCTCCTGCCTCCCTCCCTGGGGCTGCTCCTGCTCCCTTCCAGGCAGGACACAAATCTAGAACTTGCCTTTGGACTTGGCAAACCAAGTTGTAATTCTTGGGCTTCCCAAGAAGGCCTGCAAATTCATCCGCCTCTTTCTGTGCCTTAGGGGCTGAGGCACACGATTCATTTAACTTTATACAGTTTGGAAGGTAATTGTTTAAGGTAGGAATAGAGTTTTTGTTTATAGAACTGGGAATTAATATTCTCATGCTGTAAGTTTTTAATATATTTTTTAAACTCACAGAGTAATAGATGGGTGCTTTTTCTTGTAATAAAATGAAATATTGAAACAAATATACACTGAGGCAAGCTTTAACTCTTCCAGGTTGTAAATGTCTATTGTTTAATAGTATCTACTTCATGGCATATATTCCATTCCATTTCTGTGATAAATTTCGTGAGCTCCCAGTAGCTGCTAAATTATATATGGATACCTGATAAATGTACATCTTATTAGCTGAAACACATCCCTAAGATAAGCAAGTTAGTTTGGATTTTTATTGTTAATTGAATTTTTTCAGCAGAGGCAACTGAAGGATGTTCATGAATTTGCATGAAGTTAAACATCTGCTCCTCTTAGCAGGAACTGAACCAGAGTTTCACTTAACCTGTAAATTCAACTCAGGAATAAAACAGGTACTCAGCCTTTGAGGGGCTTGCTTGTGTGTAAAGGAGGCAGGCAGGTGATGCTGTGAGGGAGCAGGATGTAATTAGCAGCATTGCCTTAATGTCACATCTGTGGTGTGTGGCTTCCTCTGTGCACAGAGATGGTCTTCAGTGATGTTTGGAGGCAGCAGAATGCTCCCTGTGTTATTATCAGGTGTTACAGGAACACTGCAGTGGGGTTATGTGCAGTGTAATTGCTGCAGAACACAGCCTGGTGGTTTATAGGAAGCTTTCTCTGAATGATCAGAAGTTAAATGGTTGTTATCACTGATGTTTATATATTAAGATTTGGGTTAATTTCTCTTCATCCTAAATTGGTTTGCTCAGACCTTGCATAGAATCCTGGAATCATTAAGATTGCAAAAGACCTCCAAGATCATGAAGTCCAATCTTCAGCCAAATATCCCCATTACCACTGTCCCATTGCAAAGTGCTGCATCTGCTCATTTTCTGAACTCTTTCGGGGATGATGACTCTGCCTCTTCCCTGAGCAGCCTCTTCCAAGGTTTAACCACTCTTTCAATAGAGATTTTTTCCTAATACCCAACCTGTAGTATTTACAGCCTATAAACATCAGAGTTGGGAAGATTCAAAACTCACAGAAATCTCTAAATTGGAAGAAATTGTCAATTCCAAAAAGGTTTCTTGATGTTTTCCTCCTGCAGCTGCACTTGCTCAGTAAAGTCTGTTCATGTAAATTGTTGAGAAAAGCAGTTGTTTTCTTCTTTCCAACCACACAGGAAAATTAGGAGGAAAGTCCAGCCAAATTCTCCATGCATGTGCAGAAACAAGCAATTAAAGGAAGAGAAAGATAGAAAGAGACAGGTAAAAAATTTGCATGGCAGAATGGGGATTTGCAAGGAGACCCCTGAAGAACTGAAGTCATCTTTAATTTTCCTGTCCCCATGTAAACTTGTTCTGTGGAGTCAAGCAGGCTGTAATGCAG
>NW_005054308.1:2409125-2423470 GCF_000277835.1 Geospiza fortis | reverse complement strand
CCACTGTTCAGCCAACACTTTCATTTTGTATGTAGGAAAACGGGCTGCTGCTGATGAGGAATTTTGCCATAAATGGCACAGGAATTAAGGAGCCACACTCAGAAATAAATTCATAACATTTTAGTTTAGTCATTTTCTGATCCTTCTAACAATGCCAGGTAAAACCTGAGTGAAACACAGGGAAAGGGCTGTTTTGAAAACAGGACTTTTCTCCAACCCCTTTAATTTTGTCTAGAAATGTTATTTTCAGTAACTATATCTTTTTTGCCCTATAGATACGGATGAGAAAACAAATCTTAGTGCTCTCATCTCCTGCACTGAATTTCTTCCAGGAGCTTGAAAACTGCCATAGGAACAGCTGAAAATAGTCAGCATGGTCTGAGAGGATCTGTCAAATAAATTGACACCTCCAATGCCTCCTGCCTTAGAAATTACACTCTTCAGCCTGCTCCAAAGTGCTCTTTATTGCCATATATGGTGGTGCTGAAGGGTTGCCTAGAAAATTAGTGCCACTGGAGTTCCCCCTTCAGTGGTGGGTTATTCGTACTGGGCTGTTTCCATCCTCCCCCAGGGAGACAGTGAGCAGGAGCACTGTCCTGCCCTGGTGGGTGGATTTCAGGCAGGTGATGGTGAGATCCAGGAGCCAAACAGGGCTGGCAGCTCTGTGTGGGCAGCTGGGTTGTTATGTCCTATCTCACCTGCAGGGATAACAGACTGAGTCTAACCCTGTGCTGGGAGTGGCAGCACAGTTTCATATTTTCAAGGGCTGAGAGCATATGGACTATGTATCCGTGCTGCAGCTGTGTGGAGATGCCACTCAGGGGAAACTTCTGGAGAGTTTTTGAAGGGTCACAAGAAGTTTGAACCTGTTTGTTTGCCTTGTTGTGTGTTTCTTGGTAATCACACACTCAGCCTGGATGCTAATGGCTGCACAGCTTCTGTCAAGGACTTTAGGAAGAGCTGCAGGTGCCTCCTGCCATTCTTGCAGCCCGTGTAGTTTTGCTGAGAAATAGCTCAGGAGCCAGTGGGGCTCAAATGCCCTAAAGACTCCTGTGTATGTTCAGGCTCACATCTGCTGTCAGGTGATCTGCACACCAAGGTCTCAGAGATAGGTGCTCTGTAGGTGTTATCAGATCATTTTTGGTATTTAAAGAAGTACTGACACTTCGAGTAATCATTGTATTGTAAGGCACCTTGCACAGTAATATTTCACTGGGAGATTAGTTTCCCCATCAAAGGAAGCTCTTCGCTTCCTCAGTTTATTTTTATTTTGTACCCTGCATTCCTTTGAAGGACACTTTCATCTCCAGCCTTGCTGTTCCTCTGTTATCTGCTTTTACTCAGAACTGGGTTGAAGATTGCTGTGGGATCCAAGTGCAAAAACCTGCAGCAATTCACAGAAACCAGGAGTAAAATTTTTAAAGAGGACAATTATTGAGGGAGCTGGATTAATGATCTGTCATCACAATTTAGCTACATTCACCACTGACCTTTCACAGGGAGGATGCTCTTGATAAATGTAGATCATTACTGAGTTCTGACATAAAAACATAATGGCATTCTGTGTTCCTTGGCAGGCTGATCAATATTTTATCTGCCAAAGCATGCAGAAGTGCTAAACAGGATGAATTACGTGGCTGCTGCAAAACAGAGCAAGAAGCAGCATTGCTTGGAGCAGAGCATGTGCATTTGACAGTTATTTGCCACCTTTTAGCAATCACACCTTCATATGCTGGATTTTTCTTTTACTCTTCTCCTGTCTTATTGTTTTTCTTTCCCTCTTTTTTTTTTTCTTTTAATTCAAACGGTTCCAGGCTTCACTGGGTTTGAAAATGCTCTAAACTGATAAGAAGGGCTTGTTTCATTGGAGATCTTCCCCAGCACGAAGAGGGAAATAATGGACTAGAATTGAAGAATCAGTTTAGGGCATAGCAGAATAGCAATTTTAGCTCATCCAGAATCTGTGTGGGTATCTCTCTGTGTGTTGGCTCCCAGCTGTGTGGTGGGGATGGTGCCTGAGTACACACAGGGGTCAGCTGGCAGTACCACACAGGTTCCTGGAACACATGTGGTGGCATTTCTGATGTTCAGAAACCGGACAGGGAAAGATCACTTCAAAACCCCTCTCTGAAGAGCAGCGGTGGTCAGCTAAAATCAGAATCACAAAATCCTGAGTTAAAAGGAGCCCACAAAGATCATCAAGTCTGGCTCCTGGCCCTGCACAGGGTAACCCCAGAAGTGTCACCATGTGCCTGAGAGCATTGTCCAAATGCTCCTGGGGCTCTGTCAGGCTTGGTGCTGTGACCATTCCCCGGGGAGCTGTTCCTGTGTGCAAACACCCTCTGGGGAACAACCTTTTCCTGACATCCAAACTAAACCTCCCAATACAGCTTGCAATTGTGAGCAGAATCCAAGTCCCTGGGAAGCTCTAACAAGGAAACCAAGCTGAGAGACATCCATTAGCAAGACCTACCAAGGAGAGCAGCCTGAGATGAGATAAACTGCTAATGGTGAGTTAGTGTTGCAAAGGAAACTGCTGGGGGCAGTCAGCAGAGAGAGAGGAGAGTGGGGATAAGTGAGAGGGCACACAGACAGCTTTTCTGACATTCTTTTTGCCTAACAGTCAGATCTGTAATACCTGGAAGAACAGAACCAGAGGTGGCAGAAGCTTAAAGAGACAGTATTTAGTAGATAAAGTTGGTAGATGCTTGGCACAGTGTAAGAAGATTACAGATGTCAGGACAGCAGGAGAGAGTTGAGAGGGAAGGAGGGGAAATACAGAGCTTTGCTCTCCAAAATGTGTAAACCAGCTCAGTGTCAGCAGTCTCTAAGGAACTTAGGTTAAAAGATGCAATAATAATGCTTAGTAAATAAGGGGAAGGATCTTTGCTGCAGGAGAATCTTGCTGTCTTTGGTATTGACTTTCCAGATGTTTTGAGTAGCCTGAATGTGTCTCCTCCATAACTTGGCTGAGCAGGCAGTGTCTTTTCTAGGACATCCATGTCTGGTTGCTGAAACACCTTATTTTGTTTGAAATAAATAGCATTAGGTCTGGGTTGTGCAGCAGCACATCAGCTCAGACACCACAAGCACAGATAATTTCTGAGCTTTGGCCAGACTTAGTATAAAGTTATAGTTTCAGGTCAGAGTACATCAACTGACCTGGAGAAGTTTTCCCTCTGTTCTTCCACTACAGTAAGAATAAGTATATAAATTATATATTTATATGCATAAATATATATATATATTACAGTTGTAATGCATTTTTCTATCAATCTTTTGGTTCAGTCAAAGGAACAAATTATCAATCTCACACCCTGGGACAGAACTTTATTGCTTTTACTTGTGTGCTGCTAAACAGCTCAGCACTGCTGGGCTCTGCCCAACTGCTTCTGTGTCACTGCAGCCCTCAGATGTCTGGGGTGTCAGGGAAAACGTGCAAAGGTGTGAGACCCATGCAGTCTGTCACATCCCCACTCTGGAGAGAGGCTTGGGATCCACTTCCAGCAGAGCTGGAGACTGTTATTTTCTCCAGAAGGAAGTGAAGGTATTGATTTGGCAGGGGCTAGAAGCACCTTCTGACTTTCTGCCTGCAGCATATGTTAGCAACATGTGAAACTGGACTTATTTTTTAAATAAGAGACATAATTGTCTTACTGCTGGTTTTCTTTGTTCACCATGGACTGGCCTTACCCTGCTGTGCAGGATGGGGGTCTGCTGGATCCATGACCCTGAACATAGCAACAGTGAGATGGGGAAAAACGTATTATGAGTTTATAGCAGGATTTGGGAATTGCTGCCAGCAGCTGTCACCCGCTCTGTCCTTCTGTGCTTTCCTTTATTTCACTCCTAATGCCCATCACACTTGCCTGGAAGGTGCAGCATGGCTGTGACCCCCAAGGTAAATGGGCACATTTACCTTGGGCTGGCTGGCAGCCCAGATCAGTGTGTAGTTTTTCAAGAAAAGCAGTTTTGTGGTGGCTTTGTTTTCTGAGCATGGAAGAATGCAGGAGGGTTGTAATTCAGTGAAAGGAGATCGCTGTCCCCTGGCTCACACCATACTTGAGGGAACTGGGGGGTTCAGCCAGAGAAAAGAGGCAGAGGGACTTTCTCTATAACTACTTGAAAGAAAGTTGTAGCCAAGAGAGGGTTGATCTCTACTGCTAAGTAGTAAATGACAGGATGAGATGAAATGGTTTCAAGTTGTACCAGGAGAGGCTTAGGTTGAGGATTAGGGAAAAATTCTTTTGGGTTGACTCCATCCTGCCCAGGATCATGGTGGAGTCCCCGTCCCTGCAAGTGTGAAAAAAACCCCATGTAGATGTGACACTTGGGTTAGTGCTGAGGGAGGAAAGCTGGGAAAGCCTTGCCCAGGTAACTGCAAATATCTACCAAAAAAAAGTCCCAGCTGATGAAAACAAACCTGGAGGTGTAAAGAACTGCTTTGGCCTGTCCTTGTGGGGAGCACAAGGTAGGGGGGTCAGCCCACCCAGGTGTCACCATGTACACTGCCTGTAGCACTGCTGGTGCTCACTAATGGAAACCACAAAGCAGAAACAGAAGTGGAAGAAAATTAAATCGCTTTCCCTATCCTCATTAGCCCTAGATACATTTCTGGGATTAACTTTTGATTGAAAATAAAATTCCAACTAGGAGAAAAAATATTATTGCAGTAGCTAAAACAGTATATACAACAGAATAGTTTGATTAAATGGATACAATAATCAGGTTTTCTCTTAAACAAGCTGGTGATTGAATGAAAAAAATATATACTGCCTTCACAAACCATCAGATGACATGGTTGGAAATAAAGAGTCAAGAATAATAAATACAACTAGAAGTAGCTGAATAGCCTTGTTTTTTCTGTAAAACAACTCTGATCCCAAGTGGAACCCAGTGCTTTTTGGAGGTTGTTTACAGGGAAGGAAAAATTTATCAGCTGCTTAATATCCCTGAGCAGCAGGAAGCTCTCCATACTAGATGGGACTGAGTTCAGGGTAGGAAATAAGCCTTGTCTTGCAGTTCTTGTTCATGTAGCAGGAGGGCACTGACCTGGCTGGTGAGCACATGTTCAGGCTCTGTGTCCTCTGTCACCTTCTCAGGTCACAATGCTTTTGAAGTTGTGAGCACAAAATATGAAGGGTGAAAAAAACCCTTGACAGTAGATGGGTTTGCTATCAGAGAAGTGCCTCCCACCTGGAATTTTAATTGGGTTTCAGTTGGAGTGGGACCAAGAGGTCCAAAATGTTGCAGCTCAGCAAGAAAGGGACAGGAACATTAGTTGTCACTGTGCCAGAGTCTTCTGTTATTTTTCAGAGGAATAATGTTTAGAGTCTTTGGGGAGCTGATCTACAAGGGTATTGTCCCTTAAACTGAGGTGGGACCATCTTCTCTTAGATTTAAGAGTAAATCTTAGATTTAATCCAAGAGGATCAGTGATGGGATATAAAGGAAAGGTTTGATTTAAACCCAGTATTTCTGAGAGTAAGGCTTTTACATTATAGGGAAGTTACATTATAGACACAAGGACATCTGAGAGGAACAGCTGGAGGTGCTGATGCTGTTGGTGGGGTGTGGTTGGTACCCACAGAGTGTGGGACAGCTGGAGCCTGAGGGTGCTCCAGGGCCTGCTCCAAGGCTCCTGCAAGGCACCAGCCACTGTGCTCTGCTCTAAAGAAAACAGATTTGCACAGAAGGACAGCTGCCATTTCTCATTCTGCTGAGCTCTGCCAGCCAACAGATGAGCAGAAAAGGGTCATAATATCTTGTACCACTTTGGGCATGCGGATGCATTTCCTTGAGGAGGGGAAGAGCTGGATGCTGCAGGCCCAGCATGAGCTTTCAGGGTCAGGAGGGTTCAATCTGATTTCTTCAGCCAAGCCAGGGTCACTTCAGGGAGAGTGGCTTGAGGGCTTTTCCCTGGTAATAACCTTCTTCCCTGGTCAGGGACAGGACAGTGTTTATTTCAGCCTGCAGCAGGGTGATGAGAGCAGGCACTAGTGACACCACAGCTGCAGGGGCTCCCCACAGCCCTGCACTCCTCACTGTCCTTCCTCTGGCTTTCTACCAGCCCAGGCTGCCTCTGAGGATTCCCTGAGATCAGCCCCATGTTTGACACAGGGTGACAGTCTGAGGTACCAGTTACATTAGCGGAACTTTCTAAACATCAGCTTCCCCAGGTTTATTTTTTTACTTTATGGGATAAATTTATTCATATAGAAAAGCACAGAGCCAATTTAATATTTGTTGGAGTTACAAAACCGAGTGTGGCAGTTTATAACTGAGGCCCTATAAAATCTGGATGGTAACATGCTGGAGAGTATCCCTGACAGCAGGATTTAGAAAATCTGCCAGCTATTACAAAAGGCAACAACCACAGGAGCTCCTCAAGTGCGGAGCTGAGTGGAGCTGAACATACAGACATATGTACCTAATTTTTTCCTTGTATAGGACCTCAGTCCTTTGAAGAGATCAAGGTAAATGCAGATGGTGCAGTGATGCTGTGTTATCTCTCAGGGGACAGGTGCACAATGGCAGACTACAGCCGGCTGAAGAGCATCCTGCTGGACCTGCAGGCTCGGCGGCAGAGCCCGCCCGGCAGCCTGGCCAAGGACAGGCCAGCCCAGAAACGCTTCCTCATTGAAGAGCTCTTTAAGCACTTGGATCTCAACAGTGATGGGCACCTCAGCAGCTCTGAACTGGCTCAGGTAGGTTTACTGTTCAGTGAGAATGGAATTATGAAGTGGATTTTCATTTGAAGTGTGAATTGAATGTAACGCAGCAGCACTCAGGTGGGAATGGTCATTTGTACCTGTCCAGTCAGCAGCAAGTACAGGAGGAAAGTCTAACGCAGTCAGTGAGTCTCTGTCTGCATCTCCCAGCATTGTCTCAAACATTTGAAGCTCATCTCCAAACAAAAAACATGGCAGCTTTCCAGCCCCATCCATCCTCCTCAAAATAGATAATAATCCTTGCTGTGCTGACTGACATCTTCTGAAGTATTTCCCGTTAGCTGGCTTGGGGAGAATCAATTTAGATTTTTTAGGTGCATGGAAGTTAGGCAGCAATCTCTCAGTTCTTCTCCCTGCCTTCTGGACTGTGCATTAGCATAGAGTAATGTGACAGCAAAGTTGGGACGTTTGTCAGCAGGTATATTGTCCTAAAATCCCTGGGCAGATGCTTAAATGTGGATTAGCAGAAACTGATAGAAAAAGTAAGAGCTTGAAAAAACTATTACTTCTAATTTCAGGCATGCTGTGCTGTTGGAATTCATTTGCTTGGTAAAGTGAATCAAACAGCCGTCCTGGGCACTCAGCCTGGGTACTCTGGGTCCTCAACTTGCTCTTTGCACATGCAGACCTGGGAGAACAGTCCTGTAAAATGTCTTTCCATTCCATTATTTCATCCATGAGAAGAATTAGAAGCAAATGCCTTCTAAGAGCCCTTTGGAAACCAGTCCTATCTGGGACCTATTCCAGTTTCCAAAGTTGTTCCTTCATAGAATTGTGGAATAGTTTGGGTGGGAAGGGACCTTAAAGCTGACCTCATTCCACCCCCTGCCATGGGCAGGGATATCTGCCACTGGACCAGGTTGTTCAGAGTTCACCCTCAAGTGTCTCATCTGCACTCTGACTTCCCAGGGAACACAGAGCGTGTTACAGGCACGAGCCTGCTCCTCCCTGGGCTCACTCCTCTCCAAGACAGTTTGTGCTGCATTTTGGTCCTCAGGCTGTTGACAGGATGCTTGATCCTTTCCACACAATGCAAAGTGTCAGTGTAAATTCCCTCAGATCTCAGGGCTATGAATATATGCAATATTTCCTCTGAAGGCAATGATTTTTTCATAGAGACACGGTAGCTATAAGAAAACACTTTTATCTGAATTCAAAGCCAGATTTTACACAGTGGCATCTAAGTGTCTGTTCTATTGTCCAATTTTTTTGCCCTTTTTACATGAAACTTATTTTATTAGGATTTTAAAACTCTCATGGAAATAAAGGTTTGGCAGCCTGCAAGCAATTGTTACTGCAAAGGAACTCAGGCAGTGCTGCAAGGTCTGCCTCGAAGTTCCTCAGGGCTTTGTTTGCAGATGTGCCTGGAGCCCAGGTCTCTCTCACAAGTGCAAACACAGACATTGGCTACTCTTATTTTAATTCTTCTCACTGTTATCAAAATCAGGAAATGTGCCTGAACATCTGGAGCCCACTACAGTTTGATGGACGAGAATAAGTTCAGCCTCAGCCAGGAGCCCTCTCACCCACCCATTCTCCACACAATCTGGCCACCAGCATGGCTGAGCTGACAGTGGGATCACCTCTCAAAAGACAAAATATTGCCTATTAATGCACAATTTAGATAAGCCACAAGTGCTTTTAATCCTGAGCTGTGTCTCTGGTCTTGGGCCCCTTGGTGGCAGCATGGCTGTGTCCCAGCCAGGCTGGGGACACTTCTGTGGGCAGCTCTGGGCTCTCACAGCAGCAGGATTCACAGTTTATTTGTAGCATGCCAATTCTTTATTTTTCTCTTTAGCAAGATGATTTTTATGTGCTCTTACAAGACCAGTTTACCCACCCAGATTTCAAGGAACTTTTTTTTAGGTAATGAGCAATTTTTAATTACCCAGGTTACAGTCTTAACTATTCTTACCTCTTTCTTAGGTAGATTTGTAATTGATTTGCATTAACTCTCTATCTTGAAGCTCTCTGCAACTTTAAATTTCCCCCAAAGATGAGAATTTCATTGCCCATGGGCAGAGGAAGCTGAACTGAACGTGATGCAGTGAGATCTTGTTCCCTCTGACTGCTGGATGAGCTGGTGCTGGGCCTTTGCTTTGTTTCATTTAAAAGAAAAATAGTCTCTCGAGCACTATAACTTTGTCTGCAAGCAAAAACTCAAGGCAGGTAACTTGCACTGCTGCAGTAAAAAGTGATTTTGAAGACCTGGAAGTGGATCTTTAGGAGGCTCATTGCAGAGGGATTCACCCCAAAGGAGAGTCTCTCCAGGGGAGATGGTCCTTCATGATTCAGCACCCATCTGTGTATTCTCCACAGCAGGATTGCTTTGAGCAAAACAATGGCAACAGATGGCCCATCCCCTTCTATTTAGAGCTGGTTTGCCTTCTGTCTGCTGGTAGACCCTATCCAACATTTTCCCTCTGGACCCAACAGTGAAATTGCCATGTAGTTTTGCAACTATGGATATATAAGGCTGTTAACAGTGGTGGTAATTGGAATATTATTTCCATTTAAATCTTTAATGTGTTTTAAAGTCAGATTCATAAATCTACTAAGTGTGTCACAGCTGAAGTGTTTTCCACTGTTTTTTTCCCCTGACATTAAATCAAAAGAACTGGTAAAACTTGTCAGTCTTATGAAAAGTTAATGAATTTTCTATACAAAGGGTAGACAAAGGGAAATTTCCATCTTTAGAGGATTGATCTTGGAAGTTATGGTTGATCTCACTTTTATTGAATATTTTTTACTTGCTAGGTGAAGGGTCATTTTTTTAGCATTATTACTTTAAATTGCTTCAACATAATGGGTCAAGAGTAGAATAGTAAATAAAAGAATCCCTGGCCTACAGGAAAAAGCTTTCCTGTCTGGAAGATGCAACAGTTCAGCAGTTTTCTTCATGTTCTACAATAAATTCAGAGAACCCAAATGAAATGCTGAAAAAAACAAAAGAAGCAAACTCTCAGGGGTTGGAAAAGCACATCAGTGTTGAGTACACCGTCCACTGTTGCCTATTCTAGTCCTAAAATCAGGGACTATTTTGTCCTTACTTACAGAGGAGGCAGGAGAAGCAGACTTTCCTTTTTCCCTGCTGA
This sequence comes from Geospiza fortis, assembly GCF_000277835.1. Taxonomy (NCBI): domain Eukaryota; kingdom Metazoa; phylum Chordata; class Aves; order Passeriformes; family Thraupidae; genus Geospiza; species Geospiza fortis. The sequence goes on along the minus strand of NW_005054308.1, from coordinate 2,413,644 downwards.
ATATTAATTTTTCAGTCCGTTTTCAAAACGGAAATGCATTTCTGTGCTGCTGGTAAAGGAAGGGGCTCTTCAGTCCATGGTCCATGAAGTGCTGCAGGAATACGAATATCTCTGTAGAAAGCAAATATATAATGATAGATATGATAATTTATCTGACTGACTATCTATCTATCTATCTATCTATCTATCTATCTATCTATCTATCTATCTATCTATCTATCTATCTATCTATCTATCTATCTATCTATCTATCTATCTATCTATCTATCTATCTATCTATCTATCTATCTATCTATCTATCTATCTATCTATCTATCTATCTATCTATCTATCTATCTATCTATCTATCTATCTATCTATCTATCTATCTATCTATCTATCTATCTATCTATCTATCTATCTATCTATCTAATCTCCCCAAAAGGTCATTTCATGGAAAATCTGCCAGGTGAGCCGGGCCAGCAGTGTGTAGCATTGCATTTCATGTGAGGTTACCTGTTCTCTTTGCTGCAGTTGACGAAGAAGGAGGACCTGGAGGGTGATTTACTGGGTTGTACACTTGAAGACCTTCTCCAGTTTGATGATTACAACAACGATGGCCACCTTACCCTGCAGGAGCTCTACACAGCCTTCCGTGAGTCCTTGCTTTGCTCTGTCCTGGCTTTTGAGGCATGGCAATATCTGTGAGGGCACTGTTGTCTTCCTAGACATGGTCAGCCAAGATGATGCCTTTTTTGTCTTTAATGCCATGAAAACATTTTGGAAGGCTTGTTTCCAAGGTGTCTGTGCTCCACAGTGTGGAGCAGGAGGTTGGTACAGGTGTGTCAAGTTTGCTGTTTTCTTCTGTGTTTTGTTGTGCTTCTTGTTGGTGGCAAGGGAGAGATGGTGGCCTGGCCAAGGTCTGTAGACCTGAGTATGTGTTTTGGTTAACCCTAAAGAAACAAGATGGAAACCTGTCCAAAGCTCCTGTGGTAATATGAGTTAGTTTGCTGTGGGGAAGGTATTTACTGAATATTTTGCCTGGGAATTATGTTTTCTACATGTTGTTTCCATGTTAATGAGTGTATTAGAGTTTGCAATTGTAACACAAATCTCAGCGTCCTGTGCAAGGATTGGGGGAGCACAGAACTACTTAAACAGGATTGGGGATCACAGAGCTACTTAAACAGTGGGATACAATAAATATTTCTGTTATCTGATTTATCTTTATAAATAATTCTTGATTCAAGGTAAGCATTTGTTGAAGTCCTTCCGTAGAAAAGGCCCACACTGTCTCCATCTGGGTGATAGAAAGTTGTATTGTTGCCTGTTCCTTTGGGATATTGAAGAAAAAGGGAAATGGGCAGGGTTATTCATTAATCAGGGTAGTGAGCTACAGAGGACTTGGGTGTGGTTAATACATTGTGGCTGAAACTGAAGCAGGATTCAACCACTGACTCTGTTGAACGCAGGGAAAGGGCCAATAACAAGTTGGTTACCTTTTAAGCAGGATTCTTTTCTAGAGAGAGTGATCTCTGTTTTCTTGATTTACAGCTGTTCATTTAAAAAACTCAATTCAGATAATAATCACAGAATGGTTTGGGTTGAAAGGGACCTTAAAGATTATCAAGTTCCATCCCCTGCCATGGGCAAGGACACCTGGCACTATCCCAGGTCACTCCAAGCCCTGTCCAACCTGGCTTTGAACCCTTCCAGGGATGGGGCAGCCACAGCTGCTCTGGGCACCCTGTGCCAGGGCCTCACCACCCTCACAGGGAGGGATTTCTTCATAAAATACCCAGTCTAGCCCTGCACTCTGTCAGTTTGAAGCCGTTCCCCCTTGTCCTGCCATGCCCTTGTCAAAAGTCCCTCTTCAGCTCTCCTGTAGGCAACCTTTAAATATTGGAAGGTGTTTAAAGTGCTTTAAGATTAGCCCCAGTTGTCACCATGGACCTGTTTGAACCACACATGCATTTAATTCAACACAGCAGATATACAGTGAAACATAAAATCTTATACATTAAGAAGGCATAAAGTGTAATTAACCCAGCTATAAAGGCTTGACATGCAGTTATTTGGGAGCATATTTAGATCAATGGGTTCTCAAAGTCACATCAAATTAAACCTAAATTCCAAGAATTATTTCTGTGGGTTTTGGTTCAGGGAATTTTAAGTAGGCAATGAAAGTAAGACAAGTACAAAATATTAACCAATTAATAGCAATAATATTGATAAACTACACAATTATCTTAACAAAACACAAGGTGTAACAATGACTGTTTGTCAGAGGAATTTGGTATCTGAACAGAATTGCTCACCAAGTGAAGCTGAAAACTAGGCTGACTTCTCCATTTTCAGTTTTCCCAGAATCCTGATTTTATCAAGAGCAGGTAATGGCTCACCAGCTTTTAATTTAAAACCAAAGTTAATTTACTTGCAACTTTTGAAATTTTGGGGAACCTGGAAGGAAATTTAATGCCTGATTGAAGTATATTTTTTCCCTTTACTTTATTGAATGATATAGGAAAAAATACTTTAAACACTTAAGGGCACACTTTGGTTTATGAAAATTTTGTTTATCAGATTTCTGCTTTGTTATGAGTCAGAATTTGGCTTGCAGCACTAAAGATACATCAAATGTGCATCCTGCGCATTTCCCCTATTTTTTGCCTATTAGAGAGATCTTTTTGTTGCCTGAAGTTCACCCAAGCCATGAATTGTGGCTGCCACAGGCTGGCAGCAAGGTATGGGCACGGCTGCACAGCAAGCTGAGTAACATAATTACAAGAATTCAGTGACATCAGAAAGTCTCAATCGAATTTATCCTCTCAAACTCTGTCACATCTGTTTTGGTGCTCTGTGCTCTGGTGGAGTGTTGCAGTGTTGGAGAGGTTTGAAAATGACCTTGATAATGTGAAGAGCTTCCCCATCTGACATTCCTGTGCTGCATTAGAAGTTGTATTTCATTTTAGAGAGTCTTGTGGCCTTGCTGTAACTCACAGGGCCACTTTCTCTCACTCCATGTGTGTCTCTTGCTTTCCCTTGATCCATCCTCTCTCTAAGACTTTCAGGGACCCAAAGGTTATTTTTCTTCCTCATCCTGTTGATCATCTGTAAATAAATGAAAAGTGCATGAATGAGAAAAATCTCGTCTTACATTTTCTGAAATGTGGTTTTGCCAGTACAAGCACTACATCTAATAGGTGCTGTTTTTAATCATAACTTCTAACCATGCTAATAGTTTTCTTATGCATTTTAATGCACAGTTTTGGATTGTGGACAGAAATAGTGGCCTTCTTTCTAAACCTACCATCTTTCTTATGGTTTTCTGAAAGTTCTTTTGTTCCTTAATCCCAAGAATAGAACTGTTAAGCATTTTCTTGCATCTATGAGGATGACTAGAAATATCTGTTAACACAGGATTGAAGTGTCAACTTTCAAATTGTCTTAATCATACACAAGTAGTGCACGAGACAGATGAAACACTCTCCTGGCAGCTCTGGTAAGAACCACTTGTAGGTGTCTTCTAATTCCTCATTAATAAACTTTTATTAGATAAGGAGTCTCAGGACCATCATTATTAAAAAAAAATTGATATGATGATCTTGAGATTTTTCACATGCCAAAAATAGAGTACTAGAAAGATTGTTTGTCTGTTGTCTTTTCTTTAAGTTGTCACAAAGATTCAATACATGACTAATAAATGAAAGGCTTAGATGTCATAGGAGCTAAAGCAGTGCATGCATCTAATTGATCAGCACAGAGATAGCCTGGTGAGTTGGCAAGCACATCACCCAGCTGAGTCACACTTTTAGGAATGCTCAGATGGGTGGTTTTTGGATATAACTTCTGGCACTGTATCTCACTGGAGGTCATTAAAATTAGGCATGACACTTCTCGCATTCCTGATGTCTTCCCTAACGGGCAAGTGGCAGGTTGGCAGATGTGAAAGCCCAACTTAAGAAAAAAAGTCTGTGTAATCTTCTAGATCTGTATCCTCCTCATCATCATCATCAATATGGACAGGTCAATTTGCAATAGAGATAATTGAGGGAGAGGGAAAAGATGCATTCCATCAAAATGCCTTTATCCTGTCAACACTGTTTAGCTAATAAGGAGTTATTAAACCAACAATAAAATCCCCTTAAATTCTAGATCATGGCCCATTAAAGTACTTTCCTGATGTCATAGCTGGACCAAAACAACCTACAAATGAAGTTTGAAAGAAAAATACTGGTTTGTTATTTTTCAGTCCAGTTGTTATTTGCCATGGTCTGTTGCATATAAGTTACATGTAGACAGAAAATTGCTGTTTCTGTTAGATGAGAGGCTTGTCATCCATGGATATATTGCTATGTAAAAAACAAAAGTATGGACATTTTTCATGCAGGAATGAATGCAGCAGCAGCTGCAGGATTAATGTGCTCTTCTCTTAACTCCAATTAAGGAGTATAAGACAATGTTTTTCTTTACTCCCTGACTCTGTTTTAGGTCAAATCTTCCTTTTTAAATATGTCCTTAATATTAACCAAAAAGGCAC